>NC_137603.1:53959048-54036548 GCF_963280865.1 Gymnoscopelus braueri
AGGGACGCCCAGGGGGGTCCCTGTATGATTTTAAGGGGGTCCCCAGATGACAGTGAAGTGACAATTTAAGCACCTTTTTAATACCCCAAAAAAAAGAAAGAAAGAAAAGAAAAAAGACCATTACTCTATCAAAAGTAATCAACAAACTATACTATAAAAACTGGTCAAACATTGGCCAAAATGTAAAATAATATAAGAAAGAGGCAAAGAGTGTGAAAATAGCTGATCTACAAGCTCACAACGCCTCGCGTTGCGAGGCATTGTTAGTCTGTAGATCGGCTATTTTCACAATATTTATCTGTGGAACCTAGTAAAACATTTGTAACGCCTCAACTGCTACAATTCTTAAGTGCTTATCAGGGCAGGGGTCCCCTGTTCAAATATGATTCTTTTGGGGGGGCCCATTTCGCAGCCTGAAAAGGTTGAGAACCACTGCTCTATACAATAGCCGCTTGTAAGGAGAAAAAGAGTTCGCGAAAATGGCTAAAACTGTCAATGTTTATGCAAAAAACTTCCCAGCAGCACTGAAGAATTGGAGGATGAGAGTTCGTTCGGTGGACTTCCTTGAGATGTGGATAAAGGGATTACCCATAACAGCTTCTGATATTCTTGACTGCACATATTGATAACACAATAGAGGCGTTTGATCCCGTGTGCCATTGTCCACAGATTAACAGGTCTTTCATCTTCAAAGACGGGGCCCGTCTGCGGCTCCCCGGGAATGGACTGCTGCTATCAAAGAAAGTGCTGCCAAATGTACCATGGAGAAGATGCCATTCACCCTCTTAAATATCTGTCAATCTGCGTGTCAGAGACAACATTTGCATTCAATGTGCGTTGCATTATGTGAGTTTTGCAATGTATTTGTGTGCGTGTCTGTGTCTGTGTGTGCGTGTGCGTGTGCGTGTGTGTGTGTGTCTGTGTCTGTGTGTGTGTGTGCGCACGTGCGTGCTTGCACCATGCTTATGTGTGTGACCACAGTTTTCTCAGAGACACACCTATAAGCGAAGTCCTGTCTGAAAGCTTGATTTATACGTAGTATAAATTGATTCTACGTATACATTTGCACGTAGTATAGGCTCACGATACGTGCGTGCTATTTTTGGCGCTAGACACGATGTGAAAACAAGTATAAATCGGGCTTTAAATCACGTTCACACGTACATGAGTCAGACACACAAAACAGAGTAGTATTATTTAGACATATTTGTCATGTTGAAACCCATTAAGACCTGAGGCCGATTCTACAAATGCCTTCTAAACCAGTAGTTCTCAAACGTTTTCCTGCCAAGAACCCCCAAAATGATATGTATTTGGCCGTGGACCCCCCATCTGAAAATGCTTTGTGCCAAGGACGCCCAGAAGAGAAGATTTGTGTTAAAAAAAAATCAAAATTATGCAAGATTTTTCACACTTTCATGATTTTTCAAACACTTTCACGATTGTTCTAAAATAGCAGCAGGGCGGCACGAAGTGACGCTCTGTGAGCTTGTAGATCTGCTATTCTTGAATAGCCAACGCTAAAATATAAAATTACACGGATGCTTTCCCGGTTTTAACGGGTTAAGAAACCTGAATATTCTTTGAATTCTTGCTGCATAGAATAGCATCTGTCAAAAAGAGAAGAAAAATAACCTCGCCATTTCAACATAATATTGGGTCGTAATAACAGGACATATATTGAATAACTGACTTCCTGCAATAGTGGTTTATGTCTTAGCAATAACCTCCATGTGTGATGTAATTAACACAATGCTTCCTCACTTATGAAATATAATGTCAGAGCCTTTTGAGGACACATGCGTGCACGCACGCACACACGCACGCACGCACGCACACACACACACACACACACACACACACACACACACACACACACACACACACACACACACACACACACACACACACACACACACACACACACACACACACACACACACACACACACACACACACACACACACACACACACACACTGCATGAACCTGAACCATTTTTGAACCACTTAAAACCTATATACTTCAGTATCCATGCCCCCCCCCACCTATACACCAAATCTCGTTGCTGAAAATAGCTGATCTACAAGCTCACAACATGTCGTGTTGCGACACGCTGTGAGCTCGTAGATCTCAGAATGTTCGCCTATTATAACATGAAGCCAACTGTTAATAACTTAAACCCTCTAGAGTTCAAAAACAGCAAAAGTAGCAGATCTACAAGCTCAGCAGCAGCTCATCTGCTACCTTTGATGCTTTTGTGTGACGCTGTAGTATGATCAAGTAGGGCGTTGACTTATGAAAAAGTACAAAAAGTTAGAATATGGAGATAAGAGGTTTCTGCCCGACAGCAACGATATAAAAACATTGTTGTAACTCAAGTGGATGCCACAACTACAACGACAACATATAAATTCATTATAGGCCTACTGTAGAGCTCGGTGTGTGGAGGGCCATGCACCAGTGTTGATTTTGTCTACTGAAACTGCGACGAAAAATGTTCGTCGACTACCTTTTTTCACTGATGAAAACAAATAAAAACTAGACAAAAATGTTAGTGAGGGACGAGTGAAGAGATTCAGTAGAACTAAAAGACAAGTCATTTTATGTTTGGTTGCGCTCGGGTGTTGCACTCTGAAAATAGAGTGAGCTTGTAGATCAGCTATTTTCACCATGCAACCAAGTGTAAAATCAGCCATTATGACACCATCAAGGCACCGCCAAAATACGTTTTAGTCGACAAAATCAACTGTAGATTTTAGTCGACTAAAACTAGACAAAAACCAAAACATTTCAGATGTCTAAAATATGACTAAAACTAAATGGAATTGTACTAAAAAAACTATGACTCCCCTGTCAGGTGATAAGAAGCGGCTTGCTAGCTCTCATGCATTAAAGGAGGCATGAGCTCGGCTCTAGGCTCTCCCTAGGCTGGCAGAGGGAGTGTAGTGCCCAGGATTACTTAGACAATTGGCAAAGGGTGAAAAAATGGGTTACAAAATCGTGGGATAAAAATGTAATAAAAGAAAAAAGAAGAAAAAAAAGACTATGACTATGACTAAAACTAAATCAAAGTTTGCTGTCAAAATCAACACTGCGTGTGACCGTCAGTCACACGCAGAGCACAGATTCCAGAGGGCTACTGTCGCTTCGCGCTCGCCTCCGCTTTTGCTGTGGTTCCACAAAGGCCCACTGTATGTATGAAGCTGAGCAGCTCGTCCTGTTGCCAACAGAACATATCCAATTGGTCTCGGCAATTACAAAAAAGACAGGGTAAAACAAGCTGGGACTGAATGCGAGTTGTTGTGCGGGGGAGGGGACGGACGGACGGACGGACGGGGGGGGACGGGACACAGAAGAGGACCCGCTGGCTGATTTATTGAGGACGGTGCCCCTGCGAAACGCAAAGTGAGAAACCGAAATAATCCAAAGTGTGAACCGCAGCAAGCTAGTACGACATGGACACGGTCGTAAATACTCACCGGGGGCCCCATAGAGTGAGACGTCGCAGGGGCCGGACGGACAGCGGTAACGCGTCTTAATTCCCCCAGACGTATGTGAACATGTGTAACTATATCGTTGAAATCCCCCAAACGGACATGTCTGCTTCCCAGGTGGTGGCTGAGTAGAGGGGGTGAGGCAATACGAAGGCCTCCTGTCAGGCCTTGTCATAATTTGGACAGCACCACATGAGCACTGAGCTCGGAAATGGCTAAGTCTTGTTTCCTTTAGGTTGTATATTGCGGGCTATACTTCTGGGGCTAACATTTATTATTTGATTAGAAGAGAAGATGAGCTAAAATAAGATTAGACAGGATAAAACTCGAGCGTTACAGTATGTATTGTTTAACCACTTAAACCCTATATACTTTGTTGAACAGGGTCCCTCAGGGGTCTGTACTTTTTTACACCCCCTCTACACCAAATCTCTTCGCAGAAAATATATATTGCACTTTTACCTTAGCACTAGGTATACTCTTAGTTGCTTGTTTTAGAAGAGAATGCACTTAAAAAGTGCCAATTGCCTATGTAATCCTGCCAGCCCAGGGAGAGCCCAAGCTGGAGCTCATGCCTCCTTCAATGCATGAGGAGCAAGCAGGCCGCTTCTTATCACTTGACAGGAGGAGGTTCCCTGGTTAGACGTAGCGCGTGGAAGGAACACGTTATTCCAACCAGTTCCTTTCCCCTCCATCAGGCGCCCTGGCTGACCAGGGGGAGGCAGTATAGTGACCGAGATTACTGCATGTTTTTGTGAGGGTATTAACTACCCTAGGAGACACGGGGAGAACATGCAAACTCCACACAGAGTAGGCCCTTTAGCCAATAGAGAATGCACTTAAAGACTTCTGGTGATTAGTATTCCCTACCTATGTTGAATGCACTTATTGTAAGTCGCTTTGGATAAAAGCATCTGCTAAATGACTGTAATGTAATGTATATGATCTACAAGCAGGGACGTGCAGAGAATGTTAGAGGGGCAGGGGCTGAAGTTTCCAAAAGGGCACTTTTGGTGAAAATACAGAAAATAGCCGATCTCCAAGCTCACAACACGTCGCGCTGCGACGCGTTGTGAGCTTTGAGATTGGCTATTTTCGGTGCGTGATGCCGCACTCAACTAAAGCTTTCAAGATTCAAGCCAATACTGGAGATGCAATTCTTTCAACATAAAATGCTTGCGTTCAAGTTCAGGAGAGTTTGGAAAAGGCAATTCTCTTGAACGCTGCATTCAGGTATGGCAGGGCTACTCAACTTAAGATGGCTCAGGGGCCACTCAGCAAAATACCAAAAGTCCAAGGGGCCGCAAGCTAAAAATGACGGTCCTATTTTGGATTTTTCGATTTTGTAACACACACTACACATTGTTATTGTTATAAGAAAATGTACATTTTGACATCATATTCTTTTCACTGTACCTGTTCATTTTGTGTGTATGTCCAGTGGCATCAGTTCAGCAAAAGCTAAGGTATGGCAAGGTTAGGGTTGCCAACTCCCAGAGATTGAAATAAGGGACACCTATCAAAAAAATTGGGGGTCAAACCCCCCAAAAAACCCGAAATGCATAGAAAACTATGCATTATACCTGTAACAATTGACGCACCTGTATGTATGTCTGTATGTATATATATTTTTATCCTGTGCTTAAAAAAAATAATAATAATAATAATAATACGTTATATATTTCTTTTCAGATGGGTAAAAGGGCAGGGGCTCAAGCCCCCTTTGATGTCTATGTGTGCACGTGCCTGTCTACAAGGCAAGCAAGCTCACAACGCGGCAGTTGTGACGCGTTGTGAGCTTGTAGATCGGCCGTTTTTGTTTGCAGAATGTTTGCCTAATATGACATTCCCAGAATAGGGACAGGTATACGTTCATGTAGTTAAATAATTGTGGCCCCTATTTTAGTTGTTTAGGTATTTGCTACAGTACAGGCATGGCAAGGCAGTTTTATTTGTATAGCACATTTCAACAACAACACGGCAATTCAATGTGCATTCACTGTGCAACAAGCCAATTTCAGAATACATTTGCACACGTACGTAAAATGACTTCTCTGCATTCACCCATCCTGACTATTAGGAGCATTGGCTGTCATTAATATGGCACCATATGGAGCAGTTAGGGGGTTAAGTGTCTTGTTCAGGGACACTTGGACACACAGAGTGGGCAGGCTGGGGGCCAAACCGGTGACCTTTCCCATTCCCAGACGGCCTCTCTCTGTCTCTCTCTCTCTCTCAGCTATACGGCCGCCTTACAAAAATATACCAAACTACGAACTTGTAAAGTTTAAAGTTTAAACAGGATGGACACACATGCAGATTATTACCCCTGCATTCACACACATATAAACCCTGACCTCAAATCTTTAAACTCACGATGTGATTGGCTTGTTTGTTCTCACTCACAATGTCTATTTATTTTTTTGCTCCGTACAGCATTTTCCAGCGTCGTTAATCCATTAAGACCGGGAACACAACTGTGTCATTTTAAGATTTCTTTGGCTGTTCAAAAATAGCAGATATACAAGCTCATAGCGCGGCACCGATCGCCGCGCTATGAGCTTGTAGATCTGCTATTTAAAAAAAATAAAACGTGAAAATGTGTGCAAATCCCTACATACATTTTTAACTCAAATCTTTGCTTGGAACAAAATGTTTTGAGATGGGGGGGGGGGACAAATACAAATCATTTTCGGGTTCTTGGGTGGGTACCCTTTTATGAAAAAAGTTATGACACAGTATGCGTTCCTGGATTGAATGGGTTAAGCCCTTTACACTCAATAATATCCAACCGTTGGTTTCATTCTTCTCTAATTTCTGCAGTTCAATCGCTTTTGCTCTTGTCCTTCTTGACCTCTCCAACACACTCTTCTTCAGGCTTTGGCCCATTTCCACCTTCCTTTGTGGCACAGAGCCCAACGTTTACTACAGGTGACAAACGTCTACGGTCAGGGGGTTAAGTGGTATCTAGCTGGACAGAGGATTGACACGCCGGATTTAGTGCTACCCTGTCCTGCGCTGCACCGATGTGACGGCGGCGGTCGGCCGGCAGGCCAGGAGCAGACGTCAGCGATGATGGAGAGGTGCAGAGGGGGGGGGGGGGGGCACCTGCTCTTCCCGCCTCATAAAAAAAAACAGACAGGAAGAAGACGAAGAAGAAGAAGGAGAATGCAAAAATAAACAAAACAAATCTCTCTCTGACGCAGAAAAAAAGAGAGCAACCCGGTGATCTCACTCAGCTTTTACCGTCTCCCTGATTAATCCCTCTGTCAATTCTTAAAAAAACCCAAATTCGCCCGCTGTGGATTTGAGGATGCACCCGAGCAATATACGAGCTGATTGCATATAAAGTTATGGGCTCTGTAATGGAAGAGGGGGGGTGGATGAATGGTGTGGTGTGGTGGGGGGGGGGAGTATGAGTGCGTCTGCGTCGAGGTGCTTCAGCACTTTTGCTGCATTGTTCCGTCATCTTGTGCTGCCGCTCTTCTGTTGCCAGAAAGAGGGTTGAGGGGGTGGTTAGGTTAGGTTCGTTTATTTCGGTCCTTTTTAGACAAACAAGTATTGTACAGTACATATCAGAAACGCATCTTAAAATGGTCTGAAAAGGTAGAGGCTGAAGATAAAGCTTATTTTGCCTACCTCATTTAAACACAAATACAAAATCAAATATCAAAACAGATCAATGAACATAGTTTCGTATTTTGAAACAATTGATGAATACGTTCACTAATCCAAGCAAGAAAAGAAAAAAAAGACAAACAAAAGGAAACATCAAAAAGGACATTTTAATTTCATAATTTGGGAGTTGGAGTTTGTCTTGTCGCTAATCCAGGGACTCTCAACCTGTGGGCCGGGGCCCACTGGTGGGCCCGTGAGGATGCTAAAAGTGGGCCCCCAAAATAATTGGCAAAACACAAGATCGTAATGATAGTATAACCTTTTTATTTAAAAAAACAAAGAAGTTTTAATTGTGATACCGATAAATAGTAACATAAATTGATCCGCTGCCGTGTTAACTGGTCAGATATGGGTGGGCCGCAAACGCTCTAATCCATCTTGTTTTGGTAAACATTGGTGCTTAATTCTGTTGTTTTGTCCTGTAAGAAAAATGTGTATTTCTTCTGAAGATGTCTTCAAGCAGATGGAAATGTGTGTGGCAGGGTGGAGGAGGGGGGGGGGGGGATTTCAATCTGACTAAAGGCTCATGCTTAGATTAGACCCTAGATTAGGATTACCAAGTATTTTAATAATTATTCTGTAGTTGAATTAAACATTATCCTCTTAACACGAAAAAAACATACGCTGGATGTGCATGGAACGAACATCTGAACGAACATCTGTAAGGATCACGCCTTTAATCTCAAAATATTTGTCAACCAAAGGAAGATAGCATGCAAGCATGCTGTAACTACACACATTCAGCACAGCCAGAATTAAGATGAACAAATAAACACAAAGATTTTGTACATCATTTTCATAAATGAAGACCTTTTACAAAATAAAAATAACTTTCATCCAAAAGATAGTATGATGCAGAAAAACAGAAGAATGATCACAAATTACAGGTTGTAGAGTTTAAAATAATATTTCACGTTAATCTTTTAACTTTTCCAGTGGCCTTATCTTAGACTCTAAGATACTCTAAGATAGAAGGACAGAAACAAAAATAGCATTGTTTTTTCACCTCCTACATGTCTTGTAGCCTACAACTGTAATACCAATAATGAAAGTAGCTATTCTTCTTAATTATAAACATAATGTGTAAAGTGGTATACTTATAGCAGTTTCTACAGAAATGATTACTATGGTCATATAGAGCTTTAACCTTTTAACAAAAAAAAATAGTTTTGTGTCATCCAAAAAAATCTCGCTCACAGGCTCATTTAAGCGGTATATTAACTTAGCACATTAATACACATATGTGTGGGAAAACAATTGCTATTGAACAATTGTTCATTATGTTTTCATGTGGCATAACAAAGCTATTGATTTAGGAGGCATCTCAAGGCATATGTGTACATCTGCGTGTACAGTACCTTTGCACTTGTGCACACAAGTGTGTGCGCGTGTGTGTGTGCGTGCGTGTGTGCGCATATGCGTGCGTGCGTGTGTGTGTGTGTGTGTGCAGAGCCGTCTGGGAGAAATGCGGGGCCCTGTGCGAAGTCGCGTGCGCGTGTGTGTGTGTGTGTGCGCGACTGCGCGTGCACGTGTGTGTGTGTCTGAAGTGGCACTGATAAAGAATCCTATGTAGCAGAAAGGTTTTTAAGGAGCCCTATGCATTAGGCCACAGACTCACCAAGCTACACTGTAAACTCCTCTGTGTGTTAATTTGAGAATGTAAAAATGGAACCAAAGGCAAATTGTTTCCATTTACCATTTGTTCCTATCAATCATTTAGCTGCATGGGGACCCCCTGGAACACCACCCCCTCAATGACCCCTGGGGGTCCCTGGAGGCCCCCAGGTTGAGAACCAGTAAGTATGGGTAACAGCAGTCTGTGTATAGTCTGCAGTGAGTCAGATAGGGATTTGTAACATTTACTGTATGTAATTATGTATCAGGGCAATTCCCATTTAAATACTACAGTAGATGTGTGTGCAATTACAAAGCAAGCTGTTAATGAATTTTCACAAGCCACACACATGGCCCTGGAGACAATTCATTGTAATGTATAACTCTATTGGCGGAGCATATGGAAACACATGCTGGTTGTCTTAGCACACAAGGGGCAGTATAATTGTAAGAACAGCATCATTTGAGTCATTCAGATTGATTGGATTTACCCCCCCCCCCCCCCTCAAGACAAGCTCTGCCACCTATCAGCCACCCCCCCTCCCCTCCCCCGCCTGTCTTGTCAACAACAATGGCCTGGAAACGTATCTCCTGGCCACTGCCTGCTCTCTGGCAATTAAAGCCCCATATCAAACGTATGAGTGTGTGTTTCCTTTTGTTTTGTTGTTGCAGACAATCGAACAATCGGGCCCCATTTGCTAATTGATGGTAACGTTGGCCAAGAGCATTCAACCTCTGTGTTCCTTCTATGACACCGTTTCCCAAACAGTGGGTCGGGACCCATGTTTGGGTCGTGGACCGATTTTTATTGGGCTGTGAGTAAATATCCCCTTTTTTTTCGTTTCCTGCATAAAAAAAAATATATATATATATATATACATATATACATAATATATATATATATATTTTTTTTTAAATCACAACTTTTCATCAATTAAAAACAACAACAAAATATCAGATTTGCAAGCTCACAACGCGGCGCGAGTTGTGAGCTTGTAGATCTGCTATTTTCACTAATTTGGGTCCCGGTGCAAAAGTCTAATTTCTCTTTTGGGAGCTAAAAACGGTTGGGAACCACTGTGTTCTATGACGTTGTGGATGTGTGAATGAGACAAAAAAGACCTCTCCATACTTAGGGCCCTGCTACAGTATAAGCTTCCATTGTTGTTTCTTTATCATTGACCATTTTCATAAATATCAGGTGGTAATCTGTTGGGGTCAGCCCCCCCCCCCACCCACCCCCCACACACAGCCCTTAAGCTGTATGTTAACCACTTACCTGCCAACAACAATGGCCCCCTCTCTGCTATAGATACTATCTGTCCCACAGTCGACAATGAAAGCAGCTGTTCCGCCGGGACCCGAGGTCAAGATTAACACCACCGCAACTACTCCACCTCCACCCCGCCTGCATGGTCTCTCCTCTCTCTCTCTCTCCATCTCCTTCTCTTCTCCTCCACCTCCTGCTCTCCCCCTCCAGCGTGGAAGGAGGAGGTGAAGGTGGGCGTCGGGGAGGAGGAGAAGGGTGAGTTTTTTTGGGGGGGTGTGGGGTGGGGGGGTTTCTTCTGTGTCTCCTTCCTCAGATCTTATCAGCTGCTCCCCCTCTAATCACTGACTGCTCTCCTGTGGAAATGACACTGTAATTCACTCTGTGTGTGTGCGTGCGTGTGTGCGCGCGCAGCGTGCGTGCGTACGTCTGAGACAGAGAGAGGAGCTGGAGGGAAGGGAGGGAGGGAGTCGGTGTTAAATGCCCAAGTATATGGTTTAATAAAATAAAAAATAAAAACAGGGGAGGGGGTGCTGAGCTGCAACGAGGCAATGAAGGAAGAGAAAGGAAAAAAGAAGGCGGCGGAGGGAATGGTTCTAAAAGCATACATACGTTTTAGAAGTCATTAAGACGGACTGGAGTAGAAGAGTCTGCTGTGGACTTGATTTACATGGAGCAGGCAGTAAGCTGCTGGTGTAAATAATGTATTAATTTTTAAAGAGATTTCCTCTCTCTCTCTCTCGCGCACTCTCTCTCTCTCTCTCTCTAAAGATAAAAAAAAAACATGTTCTCCATCTGGCAGAGTGCGAAGTGGGACAGAGCTAGATTAGAGAATGTTCTGTGCTATCTTATCTAAGCGTGGGCTTAATGGCCGCACAATCAATGCTCCTCCAACAAGTGGTTCATTAAAAACAGCACGGCTCCATGTTTAATTCTGTGTATTACTAACGTGTGCTGTGGCATTAATGCCGCTGGACGCGGTGCGCTGCAGAGGTATTTAAACAAGAAACGAGAGGGAAATCAAAGCACAAAAAAAGGTCTGTCTTGGTTATTTTAAGAGAGAAATGTGAGCTTGATTTGCTCTAGTGTAACACATACAGAAAATGTGCAGGATATCGTGTTGGTGGTATTATTGGTGGAGATGAGTGCCGTCGTTGTCGGGCGGAATCCTTGTATTGTTTTCGCCCCTGTCCCTGTCCGTGTGTCGGTCTGTGTGTCCGTCAGTCTGTGAGCGGCTCATTTCTGGCACCGTTGGATTGATCGGTATGAAACTTAGCACCAAGTAAAAACCTCTGCCCCGAATTTCTCACATCGGCCTGTTATAGCGTAACCATGAGACAAATTAATTGTTACTACTCCATCCGATTTTGTCCAACCCTCACGCAAATCGGTGTACAGTACACTATCTCTGTAATCATGTGATCAAGACGTATCTGTCACATTTCTCGTATTCCATTCCGATTGGCTATGATTGGCTTTCAAAGTTTGTGGGGGTGGCCATTTTGCACAAAATGCCCGATTGCTGGGAAACTTTGCAGGCCCATTCCCTCATGGTGGCGCTACAACAGCCCACTTCACGTTTTGGCCTATAACTCTTGAACCGTAGGTTGTACAAGCAACATCCTTTTCCCTGGATTCCTTGGATCCTGACGCCCTGTTTGTGCCAGATTACTTTTATTTTCTGCCACAGTTTTTGCTACTACTCCTGCAGATTTTGTCCAAAACTCACAAATCGGTACACATTATTTCTAGGGTCATGTGATCAAGATATATGAGTTTTTTTTATTTTTTTATCCCATTCTAATAAGTGGCTATGACGCAAAGTTTTACGTGCCCTGGATAGGCAACCCGGCCTGGCATAGAGACGTGCTCCGAAGAACAAACTTTTCTAGTTTAATCTCACACTCTTTGAGACTAAATCATTTTAATACTTTTCATTGGTTAAACATTTATAAAAACCCACATACAGACTCACTGTCAGGGCCATGTGGTATGCACCCTAACCATTTGGTAATCGGAAAGTTGTTTTTTTGTAAGTGTGTCTCCTGTTCACAACACATCACATCTTGATGCATTGTGGGCTCGTAGAATGCCTATATTTGCAACTTTTGCACGACACTGTCATACAACAAAGGGCAACAATAGGGCATTCATTCATGGAAAAAACATTAAGAAGATGAAACATGGAGATACAAAATGTCTGCCCTGTCATACAACAAAGGGCAACAATAGAGCATTCATGTATGGAAAAACATTAAAAGATGAAATATGGAGATACAAGATTTCTGCCCTATACAGCAAAAGATTTTTCCAACAGAGGAGACTGTCATTCCACATTACCCTGACACTATTCAAATGTGTCCTACTGCAAGATAGTTGAACCCAGTCATCTCTATTCATCTCCGAACCCTGTTTTGGTTCAAAGCGCTTTGCAAATAAATCCAAGCAGAATGGAGTGGAAGTGGAGCCGGCCTCCATCAGCACAGAGCCCTGAGCATCCCTCCCTCGACAGCCTCACATTTTTACTGCCAATGAACTGCTCTGACACAGGACCTGCTTTTATTCACAAGTCCGTCATTAATCTAAAACGTGGACAAGCGTCGGACGGGGAAATGGAGGATCGCAACACATCAGCCAGCCAGCCACATCCCTGCCCTGTCCTGTTCCTGTCCTGTCTGTCTGTCCATCGCTCTCTCACCGTGGCCTGGGCCAAATCGCTCAGCCTCATATCTATAATTCATGAAGGGCCCCCATGTAGCTGCTCTCTCACGCCACCGGCCAGCCGCCATAAAGACACGCGGCGGTATAAAAGCCGTTCAGTGCCAATATGTTGTCATGCTCAGAATCACAATGGCCTCCCCGCTCGGCGTTCATCCATCACAGGGAGGCGCCAAGCCAGCGGAGGCCCTGCCGCGATATTACCCAAATATTATTAAAACTTTGAACCTCCCGTGACCATAAATTTAGGAGGGAATCACCGGCCATGCCACTTGCGTGGGGGAGGATGTATGGGTCTGTCGTGGAATAATTGCGCACTAAAACGTGGAGCGTGGCCGGGCATCTCTCTGCGGAGGAGGAGGAGGGGATGGATGGAGGGGACGGAGTGGTAAAGGAGGAGAACGATGGAGGAGATGGGGAGGTTATAGTGAAGTCCACTGTTACAATTTCAAGTAGGGCAGGGCGATAATATGGGCAAACTCAAACGTCACAAGATGTTTGTCTAAATACCTCGATATTGATATTGTGTTGATAATCACAATCGCGACGTTTCGTGAGCTTGCAGATAGGCTATTTTGGATATTTTCAAAGATTTTTGACAACTGTTTGGGGTATAAAATAAGGCACAAGTGATTAAAAAAACTAAAAACAGGGAAAAGACAAAACTTATATCATCCTAGACGATATCTTTTCTCATATCACGATATCGATATATCACCCAGCCTTAGAGTTTCAAGGAGTGAGGTAAACGAGAAGCCGGCCGGTGGTGACCCAAAGGTCGCATAGGTCAAATCCCTGAAGCGTGGTGACCGGTCCCTTTGACAGATAAAGTTCAGGTTGCTCTTGGGCACTGGGCCGAGATCAGAAGGCTGGCAGCAACTCCTAGGTGTGAAGATGTGATCTTATGGCCGTGTAGGAGGAGGGCGCTGCTGAAGAAAAAGAGCTCAAGAAAGTCATCTCTGGATAAACAAATAAAAAAAATGTTTAGAAAAAATAGAGGAGCATTATTCATTCGTGGGGTCAGGCCAACCTGGATGGGGAACCATTACCGGGCATGAGAGAGCAAACATCTGCTGTTAAACGCAAGCAGGCTGCGGCACTGTGACATGTTTGCAATCTTGTCCTCTTCAGATGTTTGGCCTACAGTGATCCACTTCAAACGTTTGGCTCACGTTGCTTTCTGTCTCTTTCTCACAGGCACACACACACACACACACACACACACACACACACACACACACACACACACACACACACACACACACACACACACACACACACACACACACACATTCCCTATCTCCCTCGCTCTCAGCTGAGCCACGGCACTGATAGCCTCTTCTCCTTGACTTCTTCTCTACTCTTCCCTCCCTTGTCTGCTGGATCTCTCTCTCTCTCTCTCTCTCATCTTTCCTCAATCTCTCTTTATCACACTCTCTCAATCTGACTTCCTCCCGCTTTGTCCTTATTCTTACTCTTTCCCCTTTCTCTCTCCCTCTCTCCCCCCCCACCTTCAAGCTCGCTCTTTCTCTCTACTTTCACACTTGTTCTCTTCATTCTGTCTGTCCATCACGCATCAGTATAGCCTTTCTACTTTACATTCGCATCTTGTTTTCTCTCTGTCTCTCTCTCTCTCTCTACCTCTCGTTTCACTCCTCCCTCTATGTGAGTGTGTCTCCTGTTTGTTTTGTTCCCTCTGTCTTACGATCCCTCCCTTCCTCTCTGTCCTCCCACACTGTAATAAGTACGTTAGTGTTTTTGCGTGCTTGGCAATCATGACATTTCATCCCACTATATATGCTGGATCAAGATGGTTCTCAACTTCTCTTATGTGCACACTAATATTCCCTGATAATTCAGAATAAAACATGGTTATGACAATAATTCAGTTGATCTGTTTACATGCAGAGCGTTGTCATGGCAATAATCTGGGTTTGCATGTTTCACTCGGGTTTCTCCATTGCCTGTTAATACGTCATTATATCCAGTGATACTTTTATGTCTGACAAAGCCCAAATAAATCAAAATATTTGGCTCAAAAAAACTGCTGTCTTCATCGGGTTTCGCTTACCTCGATTAAGACCGTATCCAGATTTTGTCATATGAGTCATATGTCATAGAAAGATGCGTCATACATGACTGATGTCATAGATGACTGGTCAGTCATAATAATAATAACTTTATTTATATAGCACTTTTCTAGACATGAGTCACAAAGTGCTGCACGAACATAGGACAGAATGCACAAAAAACAAGAAATTCTCAAAGGTAATAAAAAAGTGAAAATAAAATGAGATAATACAAATGAAACAAGAAATAACCATGAGCAAGATGTAATGAAACAAAGAAAAGGTTATGTATAGCTGGTCAATTGAAGTGCGAGATTCCATTTGAGCCAAGATCGTTCATTTACATTTTTAGAATGTGCCTCTGTATTAGGAAATGAGTGCTAATATAGTCAATGAAAAGTTGATTCATAACCATACCGTTGCACTGTACTGCAGCAATAATGTATGGTTGTCACAAAATCCAAAGGCACATCTGGACTTGTCTGAAGTTGTCTCACAGATGTGTACTTAGTTACCAGTGTGCCTCACAGTGGTGGAAAGTAACTAAGTACATTTACTCAAGTACTGTACTTAAGTACAATTTTGAGGTATTTTTACTTGACTGGAGTACTTCCAATTTTCAATAAGTGTACTTCTACTCCACTACATCTCACACCAATAAATACTTTGACAATTTCAATATCCAATCTACAAGCTCACAACGTGTCACAAAGCGACGCATTGTGAGCTTGTAGATCTGCTATTTGTAGATCTGCTATTTTCAAAGGATTTTTATACATTTGAAAAATTGTGAAATGGAACCTTCTGCATAACGGGTACTTTTACTTTTGGTGCTTTAGGTGCATTTTGATGCCAATACTTTTGTACTTTTACTCAAGTTTGAATACCGAATTTGTACTTGTAACAGAGTATTTCTACAATAGGCTATTGATACTTTTACTGAAGTAAAAAATGTGAGTACTTCCATCAGTGGGTGCCTCAGCACACCGTTTGGGAAGCATGTACTGTATGTAGGGACAGGGTGGGGCGGTAAAGGTGCTGCTGGGATGAGGGTTGATACAGCAGGAGGCTGGGCTGAGGTGTCTGGGCTGGCTGAGAGAGACGGTGATAATGGATGGAACATCTGCTGAGCTGCAGGTGTCTGCTGCTGCTCGGATAACAAATGACTTCAACCCCCGTGTCGTCACTGTGTTTACTGCAGCAGCATCAGACGTGTGAAGGAGGGTGCACGCCACTCCTGGTGCATAACAAGCCACACGTATAGTCCCCAGTCACTTAACAACTATATATATATACCAGCGGTTTTCAACCCTTTTCATATCAAGGTCCGTCATTTATTCGGCATTTGAGCCACGGACCACCATTTGATGAGATTTAGCCTCTCAGACCCAATATTTTTGTTGTAGCCTATGTGCCAGCATTGTGACTAAACAAACAAACAAACACACACGCATGTACACACACACATGGACGAACACACACGCACACAGCACTGAACTATCACGTGTGTTTTTTGGAAGGACAGTGAATCGTGCCACAAAGTACTTGGTGACGCTTGACGAACATCATTCAATCCCTTTAACCCATTAAGACCGGGAACACATCTGTGACATTTTAGATTATATTGGCTATTCAAAAATAGCAGATATACAAGCTCGTAGCGCGGCACAGAGTGACGCACTACAAGCTTGTAGATCTGCTATTTTTGAAAAATCTTGAACATTTTGTGCAAATCTTTGAATATATATATTTTTTAAGCAAACATTTCGTCACCTTGCTAAACTAATGGCCTAAGTAATTTTTTGGGGAAAATGATATTGTTGCCTAAGTCAGCTCCTCATGACACTGGCCACCTCTGGTAAAATCGCCTATCTCCTAATTGAAAAGGATCATGCTGTTCACTCCCCTTTTAATATAATGGCCTAACTCCCTAGTGTGACTTAAGCCAAAATAGGCTTTTTTTTTGGCCTAAGTCACATGGTTTTGTGACTTAGGCTAAATTATTTACTGATTTAGGCAATCTTTTCATTTTTTTTGGGCCTAAGTCAGATTTAATCCTATTTAAACCTATTTAAATCTCTTATGTTACATAACTGACAGACAGTGTTATTTCTATTTAAATAGTCATAATTTGTTATAAACATTTTGGGTGAAATGATTGAGAAATATCATATAGTTTTGTTTTGGATAAGTTTTTTATTTTTCCTGAAAAACTAAAAACAAAGTATTTTGAGATGGGGTCCACATACATATCATTTTGGGGTCCTTGACATGAAAAAGTTTGAGAACCACTGATGTCAGTCAGGATTTATAAGACATTTTGTAGAATCGTATCTCATCTCTTCATGGGTTAAAAGGTTCACTCAGCGGAGTGACTTGCTCCTCAACATCACGCGAGATCTCCTGTGACCATATAGAGTCAGCACAGGACAAGACCTCACCACAGCTACATTTGCCACAAAATGAAGAAGAAGAAGAAAAAGAAGAAGAAGGCAGCATTATGTTTTGAGAATACAGCTGGCAGGCAACTTAAAAGAGCCATTACACTGCTCTTGTAATTGTTCAAAGATAAGAGAGCAGAGGACAGGGAAAAAATGCACCCAGGACAAAGACACGCGAGGGGGGAAGTGGGGGCCAGGCTCTGCTCTTCAAAGAGATATCAATTTTGCCATTAGTCCAATTTGAATTGATTTTTTTCCCCCCAAACATTAAGAAACAGATGTCAAGATGCAGTTGTTACGGTGCCTCCAAACGCACAGCAACGGATAGAGATAGAGAAAGAGAGAAACAGAGAGAGAGGGGGGGGGAGAGGGGGGAGAGATAAAGAGAGAGACAGGACAGATAAAGGAAGAAAGATTGAGAAAGTGAAAATAGAGATATGCAGAAGAGAGCGAGGGCGAAAGAGAGTCAGTGGGAGAGAAAAGACAAAAATAAATAGTGAGAAAGAGAGGGAACAATACAATGGCGACAGAGGGGACACAGTGATGTCAGAGAGAGAGAGAGGGGGGTGAGCGAGAGAGAGAGAGAGAGAGAGAGAGAGAGAGAGAGAGAGAGAGAGAGAGAGAGAGAGAGAATGGAATTCAGTATGTCTTTGATTGCTATCTTGGGGCTATGCTGAGCAATTACTGGCTGGAACCATTAAAGGAGCTGATTAGAGGCATTCAGTGACTGGGAAGCCAACACACACACACACACACACACACACACACACACACACACACATATACACACACACACACACGCACAGACAGACAGACCTGGTCACAGGTAATACTGTCTAGTGCCAACCCCCTCACTAGTACTGGTGTGCCACAGTGCCAGTACTTGTACCCTAACTCTACCCCCCTCAACTCTAACTGTCTGACACACGCACGCACGCACGCACGCACGCACGCACGCACGCACGCACGCACGCACGCACGCACGCACGCACGCACGCACGCACGCACGCACGCACGCACCACCGCTGGCAAAATGTTCAGTCTGAACCCCTAAACCTGGCAGTGTTGGTAATAGTAGCCTTCTGTAGGCCTAACAGTTTTTTCCTCAAACATTTTCATGTCAAGGACCCCTAAGTTGATGTGTATTTAGGTTTTGTATTAGGTAGTGTATTTAGGACCGCAAACCCTCATTTGAAAATATTCTGTTTATGACCCCCCTGGAACCCCCAAAAAGAACCCTATATAGGGGGTCCCGCCTGGACCCCACTTTGAGAAGCCAGAGCTCAAATAAAGTATAAACTCCACAGTGGCAGTGAGGCAGGACCCTGCTGCGTCAGCGTGATGACTCAGATGTTTCTAAGAGGTTTCATATGGACATGGTGTGTCTTCCACCTCCAGTGAGGCCAGACCCCCATTCAGCTAGCTAGCTCACTGGCTCACTGTCCCATGGAAACATCTGCCCACAGTCATTCTATATCAGGTCCAAATAATAGTCCTAATAACAGGCTATTGCCTCATACCAGATGGCTGTTATTTGGTTTTGTATTACCTGTGTGACCTAGATGCTCTGCATGCGAGTCGCTCTATGCGCTGTAGAGCGGTGGTTTTTAACTGGCTTTTCACACTGGGGGCCTGGATCTTTCTTGACCATGAGGTCAGGACCCAATAGCGTTAGCCAAAGAAAATCTCACCATCCTCAAAGTGGGCCCCAAGCCACAGGTTGTGAAACAGTGTCTACATTCAGGTGTCTGGACGCAGAACGTCAGCTCAACCCCCCAGGCTAAGATTTTGTATTTTCTTCTTTGGTATTATTACTCACATTGCAATTGTGTAATTGTGTGGATTTGTTTCATGGCATTATACTTCTGAGACTAGATTCTGACATCAGACATTCATGTGTACACATTTCATCAGACTCTCTAGGACAGGGGTCTTCAACAGGGGGTCCGGGACCCCTAGGGGGTCCTCAGAGTTACCACAGTCAAATATTTTTGTGACATGATTTTTTTTTACATTAACCACTTGAACCCTTGCATCCCTTTTCTTAGGAGAACCTTAGCCAAAAATAGCAGCTGCGAGGCGCTGCGAGGCGTTGTGAGCTTGTAGATCGGCTATTTTTGGCAAAGAGGTATAGGTGTAGAGGGGAAAAAGAGCAGACCAAGTAAAACAAGTTAGTTTAATCTGAAACACAATTTTATACAATATAGAGGGGGTCCCTGCTTCATCTCTCTCTCAGCTTAGGGGTCCTTGGCCTGAAAAAGGTTGAAGACCCCTGCTCTCGGACGACCAGACGGCTCAGAGCGAAGGGGCGCGGCTAGGAGCTTCGTCCGCCAGGGGCAAGTAGGGGTCCTATAGAGCACCAAAGTCTGACGTAATTTACACATCCTACCTGGTTCGCGGTTTTCCAGCCCTGTTCTGAATTCCCATAGACGTCTTTAATATCGCGAACTGCGTTCCAAAAATAAACAAATGATCCCGGCGGTTTGACTCTGAAGCATCAACTGACGGTGAGAAAACGATAATGTTACTTCCACCGAAATCAGAAACAGACTGTATCAAATATGAGTGACTGACTATCATAAACGATACAGAACCTCCTCCCTGATAATATCGCCGAGACAGTTTGTTTATTTCTGGACCACAATTCTTATATGAGACGATTCTAAGATGACCCAATGTTATTCTCCATAGAGAAATTACTTTACGAACCAGGGGATGAACGAGTGACGTCAGGACTTCTGTACTCTATAGCGCCCTGCTAGGACACTCTAACAGGGGCATCAAACCTGTGATTTTTCAGTCACAGGACATTCTCGCTCTACCCACCAGGTCATTTTGCTGTACCACACCAACCTGCTCTTATTCCTGCATTTATTTGAACATTGACCATTATGGACCCTATAGCGTCCCTCTTCTGGGCATTTGGCAAAATAATTGGCGAACATTCGGCGAACATATGGTGAAAATAGATGATGTACAAGCTCAGGTACATTGTCTGTTTTCAGGATTTGACGTACAGCAAAGTACAGTTATCTATATAGGGTTTACAGGCGGTCAGCGAGAGAGTTTAGGAGCTGAGGAAAGAGGGAGAAGGGGAGATCGTTGGCATGGGGGGGGAAAGGGGAGATGGTGGAGGAGGTGGCGGAAGCAGGGGGCAGAGGAGGGGGCAGATCATTTGTTTCTGGTTTTCTCACAGCTCCGGGCTTGGCACCCCCACTTGTGTTGATTTACGGCCTTTTTCTCGACAGAACCACATCTGAGAGGGGAATAATTAGAAGGCTCTAAAACTGGGCAGTTTAAGGCTCTTGTAATGAAATTTGTTGGCTTGCAGTGGGATGTGTAGTTTAGGTGGGTGAAGAGCGGAGACAGAGAATTGAGGGTGGGGTGGGGGTGTGTGTGTGTGGAGACCTAGGTGGGTACACACAAACGTGTGTACACACCCACACACACACACACACACACACACACACACACACACACGCACACACAGAGAGATCCCTTCCACCTCTTTCCAAGGAGCTCTGATCCAGCTCGTTCGGAGAGCTTTTGCAGCGCCTTTACAAGATCATTTTATTCCTACCAACTCCTTGTTATGGTGATTAAATATATCCCCAGTGCAAGGCATCAATTACTGGGCAGTGGAGCACCACAACAGGGCCTGGCTGAGAGCTGGGGCTGGGGAGGGGGCCTGCTTGCCTGCCTTGCCTGCTTGGCTGTCTGTCTGGCTGGCTGGCTAGCTTGTTGGTTGGCAGCGGCTGCTGTTCTGGCTGTGATGTGCGAGGCGCAGCAGTTCCAGACCTCAGTCAGTCCCCACCATGCAGCCTGCCTCTGAACCCTGGTGGGAGAGAGAGAGAGAGAGAGAGAGAGAGAGAGAGAGAGAGAGAGAGAGAGAGAGAGAGAGGAGAGAGGGCCCGGGCTGAGGGGAGTCCTTGGCTAGGTGAGTGAGCAGCTGTCTCTCCCTCTCAGCCTGGCTCCATTGAAAGGTGGCACTCCTGAAGGGAAGCCCCCCCATCTCCATTCAGGGGAGAGAGAGAGAGAGAGAGAGAGAGAGAGAGAGAGAGAGAGAGAGAGATGTGGGCAGGGTGTGGGGGACCCCATCGAGGCCTGAGGTTTGCTACTTTGCCACGGACTCTCCAAACAATACTACTGCCTTCTTCAGCACACACTAGACGCAATAGTGACAAAAATGCATCAAAAGAATAACAGCTTTCACCTGCTATACGTTTTTTAATAAAAACTATAATCTGGCCCATGCCATTGGCCCCAAACATATTTCCATTTCTCTTGGACATTTGCCTAAATAACGTTCTTCGCTATAGGTGAATGTGTCTCTTGGCCCTTGACCCGTGCTTGAACCTGTACATCAGCGAAGTGTCTCTGGTTTTCAAACATCCTGTCTCCACAAGCACCCCCCTCCCCGCGTACGCACTCGTTCACGCACTCACACACACACGCACACAATCACTCACAGACACACACACACACACGTGCGCGTGCAAATACCCCACCACACACAGACATGCACTCATGGTGGGCCCATCCAGGTGACTTCACCGGCAGCCTGAGAGGAATGGCAGCTATGCAGGTTGCCCTGCATTAATGGCACCCTGCCTCTTATTTACCGCGCCTGGGGCACGCATCATTTACTCTCAAGCTACCGCTTTTTGTCCACCTGTCACCTGACCCCTTTCCTCCACCATCGGGGGGGGGGGGGGGTTGAGGCTCAGGTGGCGTAGAGAGGAACACACACACACACACACACACACACACACACACACACACACACACACACACACACACACACACACACACACACACACACACAGTCAACAGTAACACTCACTTCCAGCACTTGCACATCACAGGGAATCTGGACGGCACATATCATCCAAGACATTTCAACTGGTCAGGAGTTCTGAAGTCATGTATCTTTAAACATGCAAAGAAGCAGTTTAGGGCTATCACCACTCCTCCTCCTCCTCCTCCTCCTCCTCCTCTCTCTGCCTCCGTTGAGTTTCCGTTGACATAAAGGTATAGGGTAAGTGATATTTTGGGGTATTTTTTATTTTGCTGGAGCTGGAGAGACATGGGAGACTCCTTTTACTGAACAAACACTCTATAGCAATGAGTACTATCAGAATATAGAGCTATTTAACACTTATTTTAACCAAAGTAAAACACTTACCCTACCTTTAACATTATCCAAAGAAATGTCAAAAAAAAAAAAAAAAAACACCACTGTATGATATTCAGTACTTTTATTTGTATTTGTTTATTTGGGAGGGACACCACATATGAATGAACTCCAAATACGCCGGATTTAGCAAGAATGCTAATTTCCATCCATAGTCCCCAAACAGAAAACAAGCAACATTACAAAACATTACATTATATAATATACAAATATTATTACATATCTTTAAATAACACATTTAAGATAAGTGAAAACCTTTTCTCAATGCATTGGCAGTTTTTCACTCACTCTTTTATAAGATTTCAAGAGACAATTATGATTGCTATGACATCACTTGTTAAAAGTCATATTTCTTCGTGGCAGTGTGTACTAGAGTCGTAACTTCATGCATGTCCGCAGCACACCTAGGATGGAAGGGATTAGGGAAGCAAGGGGGAGGGAGGGTTGTGGAGCAGATGAAGGGATCTTATGGGAGGGGTTGAGGTGCTAAACATCCTGAGAGGACATGGTAAAACATGAGAAAGGTGCTGACCTTCGCCCCCTTTACACACAGGCTAAGCTCAGGGCATGTCAGCACACGTTAGTACCCCAAATGCAGTTTACACCAGGATGATGACCACACACACACACGTACACAAATGCGCACACGCGCACACACACACACACACACACACACACACACACACACACACACTCTCTCAATCTCTCTCCCTTCCACTTTTTCTATGACTGTTGTGTGTCTGATTGTTGTTCTTTCCGTAACTAGACAGTGTTTTTATCTGTATGTAATATGGACCCCCTGTGCGTCTGGAATAAAGTTTGAATTTAATTTAATTGAATTGAATAGACATGATGCATAAACATGAATAATTAAAGGAACAGTTCACCCATTTTCAACCTTATGCTCATGTAAGTGAGCCTCACTAATGCTCATTTGGAAGATGGCACGAATTCCGTCTCCTCCCTCTGTGTCTCATTGGTGGGATATGGACAGTTCAGAAAACTGCCTACCAATGACATCATCGATGGGGGGATTCCAAGCCAACAGAAAACTACAGCCTTTCTTTTCCTGGAAAGGTAGCACGCTGAAATAAAAGCCATTAATCTTGCATTATTAATGCAGGTTCCTGAACTGCAGCCCCTCGATAATCTCTGAGACACCTCTGAGTGAGTAGACAGAAATGGTGCCATCTTGTAATGAGCATTAGTGTGCACCAATTATATGAAGATAGGTGGAAAATGGGTGAAGTCGTCTTTTAATTGCTTACAATCACAATTTTTATGAAATCCCTGAGAACATGCAATCATTCAATAGAAAATAATAGAAAATGCAAAGACGTTCTATGAGACCCATATGATGCATAATAAACACACTTATAATGCATTAAAGCAGCACTTAATAACCTTTTCTTAATGAATACAATGTAATTGTGTCCAATCTGTATGGTAGAGCATGTTAATACAACATAGCTTATAAAATTGGGGTGGTTGTATTTTGTGTCCCTGCTCTTATATTGAGACATTTAGAGCGTGTCAAAGGTCACCTAGACACAGGATCTGAGACGCATTTTGACCTGATGGTCAAGATGAAAATTAGCCCCTGAGCAAGCAGGCATGCTGTATTAGCTCAATGGTAAAAAATTACCAGCACTTGCACAGGAAACCAGGTTAAAATCTGGGGTAGAAGAGGAAAGTTACATAGTGCAGCTTTAAAATTGCCTTTTATTATACAATAATTTTTGTAATTAGTTTTGAACTTATGAAAGATTTAGAATTTTTGAGGATTTTTTGGAAAATCTTTTGAAATAACAATGTGTAAGAAACCTAAAATAAAGGGGTATTTACTCGCGACCCATAAAAATTGGTCCACGTCCCACATACGGTTCCCGACCCACTGTTTAGGGAAAAACAGTGCGCTGGAATGACAACATGCTCAGCAAAGTGGACTCTACAACAACAGCGCAACACTTCATTGGACATGTGTGGACCCCTTTATGTGTGGACCCCTTTATGTGACACCTAGTCAGCCCTTCCCTGCTCACTGCCCTGATCAGGGAAGGGGAGGGTTAAGGGGCGGCCGGCCAAGAGGACTGAAGCATCTTACTAGGATGTAATCCCGTCCAAGTGGCAGTGGCTCTTTCTTCTCTCTTGTTCAGGAGGCTCCATTGTTATAGGCTCCAGAGCTGGGGGCCGGAAGGGAGAGGGGGAGGGAGAGAGAGAGAGAGAGAATATGAGAGAGAGAGAGAGAGAGAGAGAGAGAGAGAGAGAGAGAGAGAGAGAGAGAGAGAGAGAGAGAGAGAGAAAGAGAGAGAGAGAGAGAGAGAGGAAGAAGGGGTGGGGGGTGGCTGTACTGTGTTATTAAATTAACCATCAAGTCAAGTGAAAAAATCTGTTGGTCTTTTCCTCCTTTAGAACGGTGGATAAAAGCTGACAAAGGGAACAGGTTCTCCTGTGCATGAGAATGTTCTAGCTGAGACGAGCCACGGCCTTTTTGAGTCATGGGAAAGTTTCTTTGAAAAGTCAGATCATGTCACACAGCTGTTAAAATCAAAGATGAATTATAATATTCCATTTTCTTTGCTCTTTTTTTTAAAAGAAAACAAATTCGATATTGAAAGACTGCGCTTCTATTTGAAACCGATGCTGCTGCCGAGTTTCATGGGAAACAAATGTATTTACGGCAGCCGACTGGCGTGTTGCGGTTGCACTTGCTTCAAGCATATTAGAGTTCAGCATTGAGGTAGGCTGAAGCTGAGAGAGAGCGTTTCAATATCAGTGACATTGACCACATCATCTGGAACTCATCTGGACCCCCGGCCATCTATGACAAATGACTATGTATCCTATTAAAACAAACACGCTGGAATCCAAAATACATATACTACACACACACTAACACGCGCGCGCACACACATCTGTCTCCTCACACGTGAAGGAAAGTATGCGGGGCATTCGCGCCTCCTTCTTTGAAAATGTATACCTTATGTATCCATACCTGCATGTGTATATTATGTTTTTTTTTCTAACCGAGGCATGTTTGTATGACAGTGGTGTCATTCGACCATCTGTGCGCTCCCCACAGGATAGAGCTACCTCTCTCTCTCTCTGTCTCCCACCTCCAAAGGCAAAGCTGTCTAGTTAGGCAGACAGACAGAGAAGGGTGGGGTGGGATATAAGGGTGGTGGGTTGGGTGGTGACGGCAGTGGGCTCGGCAGGAATGCGGCCCTGTGTATTGTTTGTAAAAATAAACCATCTGGACAAAGATATTCACAGAGAATTTATATTAAACAGCTGTGAAAGCATGGCTTCTGTGTCTGTGTGTCTGTGTGTGTGTGTGTGTGTGTGTGTGTGTGTGTGTGTGTGTGTGTGTGTGTGTGTGTGTGTGTGTGTGTGTACGTGCATGCGCGTGTGTGGACTGGAGCAGTGGTGATGCAACAGGAGGACCACACCGCATGTCCACCTCTGATCAACCTCAAACAGAGAGAGAGAGAGAGGGAGAAAAATAGAGAGGGAGAGATAGAACCAATAAAATAAAATGTTTTTAGGGTTAGTACATTATAACCACTTATGGAAATATTACTTTCTCGCGCAGAGGTAGCGAAAACAATAATAACGTAAATAGCAGATCAGCTACTTCGGCTATTTCTGAACATTTTGGAAACCTGTGTTGTTCCTGGGATGCGACCTGTGTGATCACTGTGATGACTAAAGATCATTGTGATGACTATAAAGAGGGACCCTTGTCTCGCTAGCTAACCGCTACACTGACAGATCTGCTGTCCGCTAATCCGTTACACATTTATTATTCATCCAGTTGTCTCCCAACATCGTGAGAGTTTGACCCGGAGCCCACCACACCTGCCACTGTAGCAATGTCCCCCACCCCTTTTCTCTCTCTCTCTCTCACACACTCTCTGTATCTCTCTCTCCCCCTCCATGTGGGTGGTTCTCTGCCAGCAGACAGGTTAATGTTGGAGAGCTTGTCCTCTCACACAGAGAGAGACAGACGAGAGGGAAAAGCCCTCACAGTCAACACAGAGACACAACCACTTGCTGGCACATCACGAGCAGCAGATGTGGAGGGCCCAAGAAGCCTGCTGCTGCATGCGACCCCCGGCCATCTGGCCAAGCCAAAAACGTGCACCCCCCCCATTCCTCCTCCCTCCCCTCCCTCCTCCATTCTGTTTGTCTTTGGTGCAGTCACATTGTCCATGGTCACACATAGGTAGACTCCAATCGCTGTGGACAGAGGAGGTGGGGGGGGGAGGAGGAGATGGGGGAGGTGAGGCGGAGGTTTATGGAGGTGCCATCAGGGCGATTAGTTCCACTGTTGCACAATGGGCCCGTCCTTGTTGTGTTTGACTCGGTTCGCTCTACAGCAGGCGAGAGGAGCTGTAACGGCAGCGCGTGCACACACACACACACACACACAGCACACACACACACACTGCACACACACTGCACACACACACACACACACACACACACACACACACACGCGCGCGCACAGAGCAAAAGCAGAGTGGGCAGGCGCTCCCGCTACTCTACTCAATGGTGTCTGCCTCCTTCTGTCTAAACGTAACACCAAACAAACAGTGCAAACAAAGCAAAGGGTGGCTACTAAACACAGGGGCCAGAATATCAAAGGCTTGCTGTCTGCCTACGGGGGCCATAACACTCTGCCTTCTGTTCTAGGGATTCTGGGACATTTCTCTGGACATAAGCGAGGCGAAAGAAAGAAAGAAAGAACGAAGGAAAGAAACCAACTAGCAGTTTGTGAGATTTGCTCTGGACAAACAAACAAACAAACAAACACAGACACCCACAGACTACAATACATCAGGGTTCTTCAACGTTTTCAGGCCAAGGATCCCCTAGCTGAGAGAGAGATGAAGCAGGGACCCCCTCTGTATTGTATAAAATTGTGTTTCAGATAAACTTTTGCTGCTCATTTTTTCCCTCTACACCTATATCTCTTTGCCAAAAATAGCCGATCTACAAGAAAAACGCGAGGCGTTGTGAGCTTGTAGATCGGCTACTTTTGGCTAAAGTTCTCCTCAGAAAAGGGATGCTAGGGTTCAAGTGGTTAAGGTAAATAAAATCACACAAAGATTTGGCGGCCCCCCTGTAGTAACTCTGAGGACCCCCTAGGGGTCCCGGACCCCCTATTGAAGACCCCTGCTGTACATGGCTAGCCTCCTGCAGAGCCACGCGGTAAAAAAAAGAAAAGGAAAAACACTTGTTGCTGGATGCTTCTATCCATGATGGCAGACAGTCTGTCTGGACTATGTTTTAACAGGCATCTGAGCAGGTCAGAAATATAGGCTGTTTTGATCTTTGGGTGGAACTGTCCAAATCATTGAAGATACAATCAAACGTATCTTGTGCCTCTCGGCGGTATCGTGCAATAAACCATGCACTGCTCTTCTGGCGCCGCACATTGGGACATTCAAGATTCAAGGGTTTATTTGTCACTCGCTCATACGTTGTGTCCGGGTAGCTCAGTCGGTTGAGCTCTCGCGGTCATCATGTGTCAGTGTGAAGAGTCGTACGGTAGGTCTGACCTCGATTATTCGAATAGTCGACTAATCAGTCGAGGGGAGTCTGAGTCGACTGCCAATCTCTAAGTCGAATTATGAATTTATTCATTTTTAATTATTCAACTGAGAGATTGGCCTAATTTGTTGTATATTAATTAACTAATAGTTTGCCAAAACTGATATACAAATGATATGCATCATGATTTATTGCGAGAAACCAAGCAAGTATATGTTAAATCAGACATTAAGCACCCCTACAGCCCAAATGGAGTGTTCCTCTATTGCATAACATCTTTTTTGCATGATTCGACTGAGAGATTGGCAGTCGAATCAGACTGATTTGACTGCCAATCTCAGTCGAATCATGCCAAAAAAACAAACAGATTTTTTTTGCATTAGTCCAGTGATTCTCAAACTTTTTCATGTCAAGGACCCCAAAAATGATATGTATCTGGCCGCGGACCCCCATCTCAAATATTTTGTTCCAGGGACCCCCAGAAGCAAAGATTTGAGCAACAAATGTTCGCTTAAAAATATATGTATATTCAAAGGTTTGCACAAATGTTCACAATTTTTCAAAAATAGCAGATCTACAAGCTCATAGCGTGGCACTCGGTGCCGCGCTATGAGCTTGTATATCTGCTATTTTTGAATAGCCAAAGTATAAAAGGTCATAATTATTGTGATGCTATATTAAAGGATCTACACCATGAATTAAAAAAAAAAAAAGATATTTAATATCATATGGTGTATGTCCCTCAAACCTTTTTCAAAAGGTTTGAGCCTAAATCATCACTCAGATATACTCATCCCAAGTCAATTGTCTCTGGCTTATACAGCACTTTCAGCTGCAATACCAAAACGTCCTCTTGGGCAGGGGGGGGCTACTGAGCAATTCTGTCTGTTTTATTATTAAAAATTATTTAAAAATTATTAAAAAAAAAAAAAATGGAAAAATTCTGCATAAAAAGAAGCATCTAAGAAAAATACAAAATCGAAAAAAAAAAACTTTGAACATTTTTGAACAATTCCACCAAGTGTTTGAGGTGCCTGTTTCACCCACTTCCGGGGGGCGGAGCCAAAATCCGAGCCCGAAGTATTTGTTCGTAGACCCCCACTTAGGGGGGGTAGAAAAAGTTTCGGAGCGATTCGGGCACTTTTCATTTAACATTGGGTTTGCCATCAAAAATGTTTGTGACATCATCAACATTTCCATTCTGAGATCGCCTGTTCAGACACGCCCATTCTGGAAATCCATGAAATGAGAAGGAATGACTGAATTTAAAAAACCCTTTAACACATTTTGCTGGGTACCCCCTGGAACCCCCTCAAGTACCCCTGGGGGTCCCCGGACCCCACTTTGAGAACCAATGCATTAGTCGACTATTAGTCGACTATAGGTAACATTTGGCCAATCAGATTCGACTATAGAAATCCTTAGTCGGGGACAGGCCTATCGTGCGGTAAGTGCTGGGGACTGATGGTGTTGCGCTCCATCTCAACAATCCATCTCCGAGGGGTCTATAGCGCCTTGTAAAGGGGATAGCCGTGTTCTCGGCTGATACCGACAATAAGCCTCTCTGACCTACTTACTTAAGTCATACAGGTACAAGCAGCAAAATGTTTGTGTGGCATGATAAAAAAAAAAGAGAAAAAACCCTAAAGGAGGATAAAGATATTAAACATTTAGTTGGTAATAGTATAGGTAAAACCATTTTAGCAGCAATGGGGAATATGCAGAATTGGGGGGGGGGGGGGGGGGGGGTACAATGTGGAGTAGAACACATAATGTAATATAAATGCACTCTCACAGGATGGAACACCTCCTCTTCTCTGCAGTGGGTTGCCCCGCTTTAGCGAATGGGAGAAAGAAAAAAAAAAAAGACGTGCATCCTTCATTAGCGTCACCTTGGTCTGCTTGCATCACACACCAGGAATTTCTCCGCCTCCTCTAATCATCCCTAGGACCAATATCCTGCAATTAGCTCAGTTTCCACACTCTGCCCCGAGGTCCAGACTGGGAAATGGGATCCAGTCCCTTCCTACGGTAGGCCTCTACAACTAGTGCCAGAGTGCCAGGCTGTCATGCAGAAACCTTGTATCTCCACCCCCCCATAAATGAATGCCCTATTATTTTATGCTTTGTCTAGTCTCGCGTGCCTCCCATAATTTTCAAATGCTTGCGGCCTTGCCGTCTGGAGCAACGGAAGCTCTGAAAAATATCAAGCCATAAAGCGGATGTGAAGCCTTTTACTCCACCACAATTATATGAAAACATTAGTTATTATAGTTACTTTGTAGATTTGGATTATTATTATACATTTTATCCATTTGAAAACTTGTGAAATGGGACATTGTGCATAATGAGTACTTTCTACTTTTGGTGCTTAAAACATTAAGACCGGGAACGTGTCTGTCATTTTTAGATTTCTTTGGCTATTCAAAAATAGCAGATCTACAAGCTCATAGTGCGGCACTCGGTGCCGCGCTATGAGCTTGTAGATCTGCAAAAAAATAAATAAAATGTGTGCAAATCTTTGAATATATATATTTTTTTTTTAAACGTTAGGACTTCGATAAAAAAAAAAAAAAATCGGCCTCAGGTCTTAATGGGTTAAGTACATTTTGATGCCAATACTTTTGCACTTTTACTCAAGTACATTTTGAATTCCGGACTTATTCTGGAGTATTAAATCTACATTGCAGTATTGATATTTTAACGTCAGTACTTCTTCCGTCACTGCTCTGCTCGCCGTATGCAGTATACAGCACAGCCTCCATGTTGTGGTCATTATCATTACCTTCTGCTCTGCATGGGAAACACATGTAGGCCAGGATGTCTCTTTCATCTGTACAGTATGGAATGCTGCTGCTTGACACAGATTGGTCAGGCCTAGTGCTTTTTAGAGACACTGTCCCCATGCAGTAATTGGGATTTCACAGGTCGATTCCTGGAACTCTTGGTGTGCTGTCGAGGTGCATATGTCCCTGAGCCACTGACACTGATCCACTGATCCCCCCCCCCCCCCCGCGTAGCCTAGTACACACGTCACTCTGACAGCCTAAAATGTACAGACAGACATACAGCCTGTAAATGATGTGGTGATTATCACCACTTAAACCCTAGTAGTCTTAGGGAACTGGACTTGAGTTACAACCGCACTGTGAACACTCGTTTCCGTCTACAACCGAATCTCTTTGCCAAAAATAGCCGACCTAGAACTGTACAAGCTCACACTGCGTCCCCCCCCCCTGAGAATGGATGCTGGGGTTCAAGTGGTTAAAGAAATACTTCACCCTAAAACAAAAAAAGCCAATAATTTGATGACGAGCAGTGGGTTCCGGTAGGAGACACAAAGGAGACTCTTTGTGTCTCCTACCGGAACTCACTGCTCGTCATCAAATTATTGGCTTAGGAATGCGACAAAAAAAAAGAAAATACCCATTAATTCAAGTCTCCATGAGGTGAGTAATCGATAGAAAATACGATTTTTTTTTTGGGTGAACTATTCCTTTAATGTTTGCATGGACAACACATCGTCTCTGTCGGGTGGAAACCCCATATGTCCAAAAACGGACTTTTCAGGATTCAAATAAAAAATATTGCAATAGTAGCAGATCGACAAGCTCAAAACTAGTGCATGCAGATCTGCTTTTGATGCTTTTGTGTGACGCTGTAGCATGATCAAGTACAGCATTTAATTTTACGAAAAAACGTTAGAATATGGACATAAGAGGTTTCTGCCCGACAACAGCGACATGTACAGTAGTGAGTAGCTTTCCTTCATGTTACAGCGTGTTGGTTTCTTTCTTTTTTTTTTAAGGATTCCTGGCTATTAAGACGTATATGCCTTAATACATTATACTTGCCCTATATATAATTAACATTTGAAATTAAAAAATATATATTTCATTTATTTTATTAATAGTTAATCTTTCACTCAATTGGGACCGCTCCGGTCGCAAGATGATGCTGTCTTATGTCCATGTTTGGTCTAGCCCATACATGGACAACTGGCGGCTCGGGGCCACATGCGGCCCCCAACTTCACTTAATGCGGCCCGCAGGTTAATATGAGAATAATGATATATAATTGATTTCAGCTGTTACAATTCCAAACATGCAAACATGACCCGCTTTAATTACTTCAGTCTAGTAGCTTAATGACTAGTTTTACATTTCTATTGTCTTTTTTATGTCCACTGTATTTGTATTTAAGTTCATAAAGTTAACATAAGTATAAGTAAATGCATTTGAAATGAAAAAAAATGTTACTTTTCAGGATTCTAATTAAAAAATAGCAAAAATAGATCAAAGAAGATCAAAACACGTCGCAGTGCGACGCGTTTTGACCTTGTAGATCGTCTGTTTTTGCTACTTTTGTGTGACACAGAATGGCGAAGTACGGCATTAATTTACGAAAAAAGTTAAAATACGGAGATAAGAGGTGTCTGCCCGACAGTATATGCAATGTGGCCCTCTGGAGTGAGTGTGGAAATATAGTGGCCCTCTGCATCATCAAAGTTGCCCACCCCTGGTCTAGCCCTATGAAGTATGGAATGCATGTCCTAAATAAAAAACAACTTAATACTTCCTAAAGTTAATATGAGCATCAACACTATTTTAAATACTTTTTAATTAGCATATGCATTCCATACATTCCATAGGGCTGGACCACACATGGACAAATGACATCAACAACTTGCAATGGACCCTTCGCTAAACCCCACCCCAAAAGCGATTGTCCAATGCCAGCTTAGCAACCGTTGTTAGCCTGGCATAGGTCTGGCAAGCTTTCGTCACCTGCCATAGCTGTCAATGTTATTTCGCCCGCACACACACAATCATTTGCAACATAATAGCAAGAATAGGAATACCACGATAACGCAATGGTGACTATGAACCACGTACCCAAACCCGTTGGAGGCTGCTTTTCCCAAGCTGAAATCTGCACTTAAACTGCAAGGCTGAATATGGCTGTGTTGTTGAACACATACACAGCTTAACGTCAGGAAAGTAACACGACACGACTCCACTCGCCCAGGTGGTGTCAATAATAGGCTACTAATCACCGTGATCGTAACAAAATTCAGAATCACAGCGCTGCCTGTTTCGGATTCCGCACGTTAAAGTATATTCATTCATTTGTTTGTCTATTTATTAACTGCTACTGTAGGCTTACCCTGCGGTACATGAAAACTCCTTTTACAGTCATGGATCAACTTCAACCTGGTGTTTGCACTTTCTCCATTTACGGTCCGTATATATATATAAACGTTCAGATTTCAAATATAAATTGCCTACCCTATGGCCACGGATGTTAAAATGATGCACGGGACTCTCAAAAGTACCCGTATATTCTGTATTGTTCAATAAAAAGCATTTTAATCCGATCGGTGGCCATTTTCTCATAGAGTTATAATGTATCAGAGTGCAATACACCTATCAACCGATAGGGTCGCTTTGTTGAAAGCATATGGAGAAAATGGCCACGATCAGATTAAAATGCTTTTTATTGAACAATACGGATGATACGGGTACTTTTGAGAGCACGTACATAAATGTAACATCCGTGGCCATGGGATAAGCACTTTATATTTGAAATATGAACGTTTCTGTAGATGTACAGGCTATAAATGGAGAAAGTGCAAACACCAGGTTGAAATTCATCCATGACGGTCGAGACAGACGACCGTCTTGTATCCATGGCTATTACTCCCTCTAACATTTCCCGTGTTTTTAGCTTATTGAAATAATGTCATGCACATTTGTCCAGTGCATAGCCTACTGCAGGCCTTGTTGACTAGATTTAGAAGAGATTTTGAAGCTATTGCTGCTGAAATGATCGATTATTTTTAAGGGGAAAAGCCGTCATTTAACATGCAAGTCAATGGGTGAGAAGCAGAGATTGCCAGGCGCTGCCAGGCCTGGGTGTGACTAACTTCGCACCACCAGTCACAGAGTGGAGTGGGTGGGGCTTAGCGAAGGGTCCATTATAATGTATTAAGACATATTTGGCTTATTAGCCGGGGATCCTTTTAAACTTCATATTTATTTGCATATTTTCATTCACAGTTTCAGTCACAGTGCAGGGGAGCGTTAGTTCCCCGGTTGGTTTCTAACGCAGGCAGAGAGCGTGTTATGGTCCGTGTCTCAATGTGGGACTTTAAGTGAAAGCAGGGGTCAGGGGGAGTTTGCCCACACAAGAACCGTCTGTGGCTGACCGTACGGAACGAGGTCAGGGAGACTTGTCTTCAAATAGACACACACAGGCACACTTTGTGCAGGGTCGTCCGGGTGGCTGTGTGTGTGATAGGAAGCGTGCGACGCGCAATGCCGTCGAAGGCGCCCCGCTGCTTTATCCCATCACACCAGGTTAATAATAGCGGCAAAACGGCATTTGTTAGAATGCGCTTTTAATTGGTTTATGAATTCTGCCAATTATGCTCCGGAATTCCCCCCCCCCCTCCTGTCAAAAGTCACCTTCGCTAATCTGCTTCAAACCTTAAGTGGAATCAAACAGGCCGGTGTCATAGAGTCAAAGACTGCCGTGAGAGTGTGTGCACAACATGCTGCATGTGTGTGCACGCGAGTGTGTACATGCGTCCAAAACAGTTAGACGTGTGTCTGTTCTGAGGCCCATTGCAGATCATGTGAATATGCGCCAGGCCAATTGGATTAGCAGATTAGCACCAGATTTGCCCTACGACCTCTGGAAGCACTCAGACAGGCAAGCATTACACTGGCTGACGTTGGTATGAGCGGCCCCCAGCCTCCCACACAGACGCACACACACAAACACAGTACACAGACTGTGCACACACACACACACACACACCACACACACACACACACACACACACACACACACACACACACACACACACACACACACACACACACACACACACACACACACACACACACACACAGACACACACACACACACTACAGTATAAGTTAATGTACCTGCCTCAGAAAGATTAAGTATGAAGGCGATTAGAGCACAACAATAAGCGGGATTAAACCCAGGAATACGCTTATCTTCTGCCATATGGAGCCATTGTGCAGTTCAGTTATTGTGATGCAACAGGGTGCTACATGTATTGCTGTATATTATACTGTACAGCACTGCTGTTGGGCAGAAACCTCGTATCTCCGTATTTCGACGTTTTACTTTCAACATACAAGAGTGTCGCACAAAAATAGTGAAAATAGCCGATCGACAAGCTAACAACGCGTTTTCACTATTTGTAAAAGTTTTTTTAAGTACAAATAAAAAAGGAACGGTTTTGGACAGAAGGTTTCCACCTGACAGCAACGATAGGTATATTAGACAGATCCTATGTGGGACACCATGGGTTTGCACAGAGCAGTGGTTCTCAGCCATTTTCATGTCATTTGCATATAAGGACCCCCAGATTGATAGGTATTTGGCTGTGGACCCCCATCTGAAAAGATGTTGTGCCAGGGTCCCCCATATAAGAGAAGATTTGTGTTGTTCAAAACAATTTTTTCAAAATTATTCCAAATTTGTCAAAAAAATTAGCTCATAACATGTTGCATCGCAACACGTTGTGAGCTTGTAGATCGACAATTTAAAAAAAGTCAAATTATAAAATTGGGATAATGTGGTTGAAGTGATTTCGCTAGGGACCCCCCTGGAACCCCCTCAAGGACCCCTGGGGGTCCCTGGACATCACTTTGAGAACCACTGACATAGAGGTCTCGTCCAGGATCGAGCTTCCCAGGTATAAGGCAGATTTTCTCCAGGTCAGTCCCTCTCTCCCCCCCACCACCACCACCACCACTACTACCACTACCCAGAGCCTTCTATTGGAGAGTTGCGTCAATGAGGGGGCAGAAACAGCACCGGTCACGTGGTTCATGTAAACCTCGAAATAGTGACAAACGCTCATAGACTCCAGTGCATTGCGTAAACTTCCGGTTCAGGGCTTTGTCACTATTCGGCCATTGGACTGCATGGCCTCGATGAAGTGAACGGATGTGACGCAACTCTCCTTATATGGCTCTGCCTCTGCCACCCCTGAACACCACCCACCCACCCCACTCCATGATGCACTTCACCTCCAGAGTGTCTCAGCTGAGTGACACATCCAGGTTATTCCCACATGTTGCCGCCGCTGGTCCTAATCCATTACACAGCTCTCTCACATGTCCAGGTCTGCCAGTAGCCAGGCTCTCTCTCTCTCTCTGAACCATAGCAGAAAAAGACCCAGCGCTGCAGTTGCCAAAAAGTCCTTTGAACAAAATTACTTCCTCTGGCGCACCACGGCTTTAATTATGTGTTGGAGAACATAAAACAGGTCGGACAATTTGTAGTGGGAAATCATATTTCCATTGAAAGGACTCGGGGACATAACCAATGATTTATAAGAAGGAATGTCATAATTATTTTTTCTTTTCCATGCCGGGCCGGGGGATCGGGTTGCAGCTAATGGGTGTCAAGCTGAAAGCACTAATTAGTTTTTGTAGTCGACTGTCACCGATGGAGGAAAAAAATAGAAGGTGCCACAATAAATAAGTTCTCACCGTGGAACTCGAAGCCTGTAATTTGAGTCGACGCTCCTGTATTAGGTTGTGGGAAATCACAAACGTCTCAACAAAATGCGGATAAGTAATTGTGAGGTTGTCGCGCCCGCACCTTGGCAGTGTGGAGGAGCCGGTGACATGTATGATTATCGGTATAACCCCTTTGTCACCACGCGGGTTGTTTTTATTAAATTGAATGCAGCTATAACCTGGTGCTCTGTATGGCACTTTGTTTAACACTGCTGCAGTGTCTGTAGAAAAAAAGAAAAGAAATCAACAACACAAGCCGTCCCTGTAATCCAGAAAAATGTATTAGTTTAGTCACACTTTAAGTGGGAAATACATTATATAACAGTGTACTAAACCAGTGCATTAAATCTCAGATTTAGACACGCACATTCTCCCTCAGAGCAATAATAGCCATATTTTCAAGGAAATGAAGCCACCGTCTATGAATGGATTGTGCGTATATACTTGTCCAAACACAAAATAAATCAGCGGCTATAACTTTCGGGGCAAGTGTTGTTTATCCGCTCTTTGCCCCACATAAAAAAAAAGAAGCTATAAAATTATGTAAACACTGGCCGTTACCTTTTTTTCAGTCGTGCCGTGAGCAAACAAAAGTGCCTGGTTGGCCTGAGAGCATGACCTACACTGTCTGGAATTTTCCATCTCTCTTTCTTTTTTTCATTCTTTTTTTCAAGGGGCTTAAACATGACAATTAGTGGGCAGGTCACATGACCTCCTTTGATTCATGGCTCATCCGGCAAGCCAAACACTATGGGCCTACATAGTAGCTAAACCCATGAAATACACACATAAACCACTCCAATGTGACGGCAGATTTATACTCCGTTGCTCGCCGGTGTCTCGCCGAAAATAGCCGATCTTCATTGATTGATTGATTGAATACTTTATTGGACAGAAATGTAAACAGCAAAATTACAGTCATATATTTGAACTAAAATGAAAGTCCTGGGGACTTGTTTCCATTGTGGGCCTATATTCAATTCATCAACATAGCATAAAAATAACACCAAAATACAATTTCATCAACAAATATAAAACACAATTATGTACAAAGTAGAAACAGAGAAAAAGAAACAAAATTGTAGCAGTGGATGCCATCTCCTTTCTGTGGACCACCCTTTGGTCTCCTGAAAGATAGATGTTTAGGCCTGTTTTGAAGGTATCCAGTGATCCAAATTTTTTAAGGGATGGTGTCAGGGCATTCCACATTTTGGTGGCAGAGTAGTAGAAAGAGAATTTTCCCAAGTTTGTTCTACTGTTGTATTCAAGCTCACAGCACGACGCAGCACGACGTGTTTGTGCGCTTGTAGATCTGCTATTTCGGGTGCGAGACACGGTGCGCAACCTAGTATAAATCAGGCATTTAGAGACAGTTGTGGCGCGGTGTGGCTGTGTGCCAGAGTGAGCAGCAACCAGGTGCTCCCAGCGGGGCTGAGGATTGTCATTTTTATGTGAGTTAAACTCACTAGAGTCATTAGAGATGAAGGAGGAGGCCCCTATCTGCCCATCCTGGCCCCTGGCCCTTGGCAACAGACACGCGGGGCCCAGTGACACCTCGCTGTAAACAAACAACAGCAGGGCAAGGTGGTGGTGGTGGTGGTGGTTTATGGTGGATGCTCCTCTCCTCCGCCACAGTGAGACCCTGCGGTTGTTCCCGTCGTCCTCCTCCTTCCTGTCTAGCTCTGGACCAACTGGGCCAGTCAGGTACAGTAGTCTCTGGAGCCAGAGCGTTGACTCACACAATTTTCACAATGATTGCAAAATGCAAATTTGCATACGGTCGGAGCAAAGGAAGCGCCGGAAACCATCCGGGAGCAAAGCGGATGTCCCACCTCCTCCCCGCTTCCGTTTCGTCTTTACAGTTGCAGTCGCGCAAATTCGTCCCAATGTAAATCTAATTATCCGAAGCCTAGCTTGCTGCTTATCAGAAGTGGAAATTCCAAAATATATTTTTAAGATATAAAAAAATATATTTTCGTGAACGGAAACGACGAACACATTACAGGTTCCGTTCTCTGCTTTCAGGGGGTGTAGTTCCAAATTGACTGACAGCAGCACATGGATGTGAGTGCCCAATGGAAGGAAAGAAATCTAACTGTTTTTTACGTACAATTCTACTACAATGAAATGTTAGGATTTGTTTTTTCTTCCATTGGGCATTGATGTTTTAAGGATCTATTTTCACCACAATAAACCTGGCGTTCCTATTATTATGGGAATGTCATTATAGGCTCAAATCTTCCAAAAAAGGCCAAGAAATTTCAAGAAATGTAAAAAAAAAAAATCGCATAAATTTTTCTCAAAATAAAAATAAAACAATTAGCAAAAATAGCAGATCGACAAGCTGACAACGGATCACATCTTGTAGATTGGCTATTTTCACCGTGCAAGATTGTTGCACGCCAATGTATAATATAGGGCTTTAAGTGGTTAAACATCACCATACAACTGGTGGATTTCTGATGTTCCCTGGATTGTCAACTTGCTGCAGTGATTAGAGAAGACTTTGTCAACTAACAAGCACGTATCAAACACTGTCTGCAACACTGACTGAGTGGAACGATAATTAGGAAGCATGGAGTCCAGACAGCAAGGTTGATGGACACATATACTTCACCTGTCTGTTAGACACACACACACACACACACACACACACACACACACACACACACACACACACACACACACACACACACACACACACACACACACACACACACACACACACACACACACACACACACACACACACACACACACACACACACGTTCTCCCACAATCAGCCACAAAACCTCCCACACTCAGTAACCACACACATGCACGCGAGTACACACCTAAAGGTGGATACAGTCTGGAGGTGGGGGTGAGGGTGGGGTCTGGACAGAGGGGAAGTACATGTGAAAAAATTATGCATGTGCAGTGCACACACCCGCACACAAGAACGGGGCTGGGTCTGGTCAGAGACTGTGGCCTCCCTATCATTCATTAGTTTACATAAAGCCATGCGAGGCAGACATGAAGTCATTGCAGTGCTTTGAAGATGGGAACACACGCTCACACACACACACACACACACACACACACACACACACACACACAGACAGTGTATTACAAGGTAAAGTGCGTCTGACTGGGACAGTCGGTATACTTATTAACCCGGGCAGTAAGTGCTGCTATTGTGTCTGCTCTGCTCTCACCTCCCTTGCTACACAGTAAAAAAAATCCCTAGTGCTATGAAAGTGTAAAAAACTGTCAAATTTAGACTCTAAAAGCCTGATTTATACATAGTTGCGTGTCCCGGTGTCGTGCTCAGTAAATAGCAGATCTACAAGCTCCGCAAGAGCTTGTAGATCTGCTACAAGCTCGTAGTCGCAACGGCTTTAGTTAAATGAACATTCAAGGTTTGACTGTGTACACATGCAGCAACAGTAAACACAGACACAGATCCATCCAAACACATTCCTGTATTCCGGATGAATTAGCGCCTCATCCAGGCAAGTTTATTTGCAAACACATCTCAACAACAAAGCAACACAAAGGGCTTTGAACAAGACACACATATACTCTGAAAAACACAAACATGCACTCTGACACCAACAACAAGTCCTCTTTTATACACAGAACCACGCAATAGTGGCATTATGAAGAGCCATCATCAATGGCCGGTTTATGCTGGGTTTTTTAAACACAGAACCAAACAAAGCATTCCAGAATCAGAGACGAGCTCAACAGCATCAGTGTCTACATTTATACTACTATCGTTGCTGTCGGGGCAGAAACCTGTAATAATTTCCATATTTTAACTTTTTGCGTTTTCTCGTAAATTAACGCCCTACTTGATCACACTACAGCGTCACACAAAAGTATCAAAAGTAGCAGATCTGCAAGCTCGAAACGCGGTGCGAAGCGACACGTTTAGAGCTTGTAGATCTGCTGCTTTTGCCGTTTTTGAATTTGAAAATCCTGAAAAGTACAGTTTTGGACATAATGAGGTTTCCACCCGACAGAGACGATTATGCTTGTTTGAAAGCTGTTGTCAGTTCTATACATTTGCCTCTACTGTACGCTGTCCTGCAAAGAATAAAGTGCAGGAACTCCGCCAAGAATCAAACTGATTAAAAATGGCTTTGAACAGTTTCATCTGGCCATGCAGCCCAATGGCTCACATTAAGTATTCATGAGGTAATTGTTTATCCCCCAAAATCATGGCCGATTTGAATTTGAGACAAATAACTCAATGTCAGCCAGAAATGTAGCCTAAGTGCACATGCACACACGTAGGCTTTGCAAGGCAGTATATATATATTTCAAAAAATGACAGCTCAAAAGATTGATGTATTGTTTATATAGACTTGGTTTAGGGTAATTGGTTTAAATATGTTGTTGTTGTTGCCACTGTAAGGTCAGGACTGACTCACGTCTTTCCCAGTTTCTCACAAAAGTTTCATTTTATTCCATTGAAAATCCTGTCTGTCTTTAATGGCAGCCGTTCAAGCTGACCTTAGCGCAAATCAGCGTTATTACGCAACAGCTGACACCAGCGTGACATCAGATCAGAGCTCGATCAGCGAGAGAGTGAGAGTGAGCAAGAGAGAGAGAGAGAGAGAGAGAGAGAGAGAGTGAGCAAGAGAGAGAGAGAGAGAGAGAGAGAGAGAGAGAGAGGGAGGATGGTGAGGGGGGTAGAGAGGGAGGAAAGGACGTCTCACACACAACAGAAAACGATCTGTGTTGATGTTGTTGATCTTCATATTGCCCATATATGGTTGTGTGTCACGTCAGTACTGCAATATTCAGGTATGTCCATATAGGGGCATAATTATGTCCAGACAGTCAGACTCACAGACAGACAAACAACTTTATGAAATAGATAAGCTTGTGTGTGTGTGTGTGCGCGTGTGTGTGTATCTATCTATCTATCTATCTATCTATCTATATATCTGCATACATACACTCCTAACTACCCACCCTCCACCAACACCCACCCACCCCAGCCACCCATACAGGCCATGGTTGGGTGCTGAGTCAGTGTGTGAGCTTGCTGGTGTATGAAATGAGGGGAGTGCTTTTCATTTCCTCCCCATGGCTGTGTCCTGCACTGCCCCCGCCCCCATCCCCCCCCCCCCCACCCATGACTCAAAGCCAACAAAGCAAACAGGAAGGATGTTAACCGCTGTTCTACACGCGCACGCTGGCAAAGTTGTGTCCGTATAAGTACACGCAGACACGCGCACACACACGGATGCACGTATGCGCGCACACGCATACACACACACACACAGCATGGTTTAATGAAGCTTGGAGGAGTGCACGACCATGACATCAGCATCAGGGCAGGAGCTGACACTGGGACAACAATGTTGAGACTGGATTCCGGCCCTGCTACAGACACACACACACACACACACGCATGCACTTACACACGCATGCATGCACTCACGCATTAAGGAGTGAGTAGAGAGACACTCGCATAAATAAGCACAAAGGAATTGCATGCACCACAAACACACACACGCATCCAAACACACTCACACACACACACACACACACACACACTGAATGTCAGAGTCAGGTGAAAGAGTGACGGCAAGCTGGTGAGACCAAACTGTGAGATGCAGATGGACTGAGAGACGATGACACAGCGGTCCGCAAGACAGACAGACAGACAGACAGACAGACAGACAGACAGACAGACAGAGGGCACAGTGGGAAGCGGTCGTCACTCAGTTTGCCGTCACTCACCTGCGGTCATGACCTGGTTGGTACTGTAGCTTCTCTGTCACCTCACGCCTCCATCACCCTGTCACCTCTCTGTCCACGGTGCCACCCCGTCACCTGTCCCACCACTAAGTGTCCCTGTCACGCCGTCCGTCCGTCCGTCCGTCCGTCCGTCCGTCCGTCGCCTTGGTACCAGGCTCACCTCTGACCTTCTGTTCCCCTCGTCCAACCACTCGGGAAGGGAGGAGGAGGAGGAGGGGAGGGCGGCTGTGTCCGGACATGCCCATCGCCCTAGATCACAAGGCCCGCCGACATCAAGTCTAAATGCTAGGGGGGGGGGATGCAGATTTATGAGGGTGTGTGATGTTCTGTGTGTGTTCTGGATGGTTGAGCGCACACTGGGTCCGTCACAAAGACCAGTGTGTGTGTGTGTGTGTGTGTGTGTGTGTGTGTGTGTGTGTGTGTGTGTGTGTGTGTGTGTGTGTGTGTATGAATAACCTGGACGCCTGTGTGGGTGGTTTATAGCATGTATATTGCATGTCTTTACAAAAGGAGGAATTTGCAGTGTGAGTAAAAGTGAGTCATATTAGCGCCATAAGGGGTCTCAGTTGTGTAAGTTAATGATTCAAGGGGGGGAAAAACAACATCAAATTGAAGCCATGGCCTTATGTGCATATATGAATATTAATGAATATTGATTTCTTGGGAGACTTGAATATAGACAATTTGTGTCATCCCATTGAAAAATCCCTATCCTGTTGAAAATTGCCTTAAAATTTCTAATCCGGAGTTTGAAAAAGATGCACATGTATATCCATTACTTGTTATAGTTTAATTCCAACACTGTTGTTAGATTTATGCAATATTCTTATGTTTGGAATGCGTAAATACAAATAAACATCTCATTCTGAAAAGGACAATAACTAAAATAGCAAAATGTTGACTTGAATATAACATACTGTACCCCTGGCTGACACTAAGTATAACACTTCACTGAGTGGTAGGAAATAAGGGGTTTTGTTGAATTGAATGTATTTAAAGGACGACTTCATCCATTTTCAACCTATCTTCATATAATTGGTCCTCACTCCTCACTAATGCTAATTATAATATGTTACCATTTTTGTCTACTAGAAGAGGACAGTGGACAGTTCAGAAACCTGCTTACCAGTGACATCATTGATGGGGAATCCAAGCTAATAGAAACAGCAGGCTTTCTATTCCTGTAAAGTTAGCATGCTATAATGGAGGCCATAGTTAATAAAAAATAAAATATTTTTTTTTAAATGTTTTAAAAGAAAGAAAAAAAACCTGCCTATCGATGATGTCACTGGTTTCTGAACTGCCCAAAAGCGCTCCTCTGAGACACAGGCCGAGTATACAATGGCACCATATTATCATGAGCATTAGTGAGGACCAATTATATGAAGATAGTTTGAAAATGTAATTAAAAATCAATTAAATTGAACTGAATATATTTAATACACTTTCTCAACCAGTGCAACCAAGAAGCCATGGGCCCAATGCATTCACAGTCAACAACACAGTACACATGGCGCCATGAGAGACACAGCGGCCCAATTCATGCTCCGCCGCACGCCGGTGTCTCGTCTGCCGAAAATAGCAGACCTACAAGTGTGTAGGACGGTCGCATCCGCTCTGCGTCGTGAGCTTTGTAAGGTCTGCTATTTTCGCCGCTCGACACCTTCGTGCGATCAAGTATAAATCTGGCTTTTTAGTTATATACTCATGATCCTCTGGACAAATACATGCATCTAATACCATAACAACGCTCCCCCAACACTTAGGAAAAGGGAGTGTGTGTGTGTGTGTGTGTGTGTGTGTGTGTGTGTGTGTGTGTGTGTGTGTGTGTGTGTGTGTGTGACGGCACCGTAGCAACCACACAACCATAATTAACAGGGAACGCCATGCTAGGGCTGACTAAGTTTAGAGGACTCTCCCCCTCCCCCCCCCCCCTCCTCTCCTCACTTCACATGCTCCCACACTGATATTTAACAAAACATTAATCTTCTTGCCAGTGGCTCCCAAAGAATACTGTGGTGATGTAGCTTGGGCACAAGAAGGCTCGGGTTAATAGTAATTCCATTGTTCTGGTCTTTTATTTATGCCTTGGCTCTACCAGGCGGATGAGGTAAGTCTCTCTCTCTCTCTCTCGCTCTCTCTCTCTCCCCCCCCCCCTCCATGTTATTATTCAAAAGTGGTGATACATAAAGCCAGATTACACAAATGTCTCTCTGTCCCCCCCCTACCCCGGCACCAGCTCTCTCTCTCTCTCACACACACACACACACACACACACACACACACACACACACACACACACACACACACACACACACACACACACACACACACACACACACACACACACACACACACACACACACACACACACACACACACAGACACGCACACACCTCCCTTCTTACACCACGCAATGGCCGTCACCACCACCCCCGCGGCCGCCCCCTCCTTACCCCCTCACCCCCTCCACCCTCACCCCCTCCGCTGGCTTTCAATAGCACATTTCCCCTTTCTACCCCTTCCCTCCCCTCTTTTCTAAATCACCCTCAGCATTTGCATGTGAATCGCTTGTATATCTTCTTTTATATGATGCACTGACAACACAGGCTTTCGGGAAGAAAAAAAGAAGAAAAAAAAAAAAAGAGGGGTTGGAGGTGGGGGTGGGGTTGGGGGCCAGCACCCCCCCCCCCCCGCAACTACCCCTCGTCACCCATCAAACTCAATTCACCCCCCCCAACACCAGCCTGCACCCTCCCCTTAAGAAAAAACGGGCCACAAAAAAACAAAACAAATAAAAAAAACACCCAAGATGTTACTTTAACCCTAGCTCCCTGTGAGAAACACTGTGCGAGGGTTTTATGATATGGAGACCAAGTTCTTTTGTGTTTCTCCTTCTCCGGAGGGACGAGCTCTCTGTCTTGTCCGTGTGTTACTGGGGCGATAATCCCGCTGGAATTTCTCCCTAAGTACTTTTACTGACATTTTCAATTATCACCATGCCAGGGCCTGGGTAAATGGCATTTAAAAAGGAGGCCCCGTCATTTCCACACTGAATCATATTTGTGAATCAGACAGGCAAAGCGTCGGGGGAAGTTGGACTCTGCACTGTTTGCCCGGGGCTGTGAGCGCACGGCGCGGGAGGGGGGGGGGGGTCAAAGATACTGTAGGGGCTGCCGAGCGGTGAGTTTGAGGCCGAGATGAAGCCGGTCGGTCATGGGTGACCAGGTTCATGGAGGGGCCGCAAATGCCCTCTCTGCTTGCTTGCTTGCTTGCACAGACCCACACGTGCATGGAGCGGATGCAACAAAGTGACACTGGGTGCAGGCGTAAACAGACAGGAGACGCGTACAGACAGACACAGACACATGCACACATACATACACACCCATGTAGCGTTGCTGTCGGGGCAGAAACCTCTTATCTCCGTATTCTATTAAACCTTCTTTTTTGTGTGTAAATTAACGCCCCTACTTGATCATACTACAGCATCACACAAAAGCATAAGAAGTAGCAGATCTACAAGCTTGAAACGCGCCGCGCTTCGAGCTTGTAGATCTGCTGCTTTTGCTTTTGAATTTGAATCCTGAAAAGTAACAGTTTTGGACATATGAGGTTTACCCGACAGAGACGATAGACACAATCATACTATGTTATTCTGTCTTTCTCTCTCTTACACACACATTCACAGTTCACACACATACAGTAAGTAGACATGCCGACACATTGTTGCATGTGCACATTCAAACATGCGGTCCGGGGATCCTAAGGAGGGGGTTCCAGGGGGTTCCTAGCAAGAGCAGTAGATCAGACATTTTCAAAACATCTTGACACACACACACACACACACAAATCTTGGATGGGGTGGTGGTTGCCTGGCACAAAATATGTTCAGACTGCATGGGTCCACGACGGCCAAAATACACACCATATACCACTGAGAAAATAGAATATACTCACAACCACACGAGACACACGCGCGCGCGCACACACACACACACACACACACACACACACACACACACACACACACACACACACACACACACACACACACACACACACACACACACACACACACACACACACACACACACACACACACACACACACACACACACACACACACACACACACACACAGAGAGAGAGATAGAGAGAGCGAGAGAATCACGCAACCTCCCTCGAGCCGGGCCAGGCTATAGTTGCAATTTACGACATTGAGCTGGGCCCCGCCCCCTTTACAAAGAGGAGCACATGGTCCGGGCTCGGAAAGCCAAACAGACAGGCTGACCCGCACAGGAGGTCAGACTTGTTCTCCTCCTCACCTTTGACTAGATCCATTTACACAGGACTCCAAAGCACTCCACATATCTGGCTAGGGTTACATGCTTTACATCCCTGTAATAATTCAGACATGGTATTGCAAAGAGGGGTTTCTTCTTCAGCGCGCTCTCTCTCTCTTTCTCTCTCTCTCTCTCTGACATATCCCCCGCGTTCTCTTTCAGTGAGCGCTGCTTTGCTTCAAAAAGCGGATCGACTTCAAAGCATCGAAACGGACAGATTGATAGTTTGAACACAAATGCTATTTCATAAGCGATTGAGTTTCACTTCCATCACTCAAGAGGGCCCGATTCTATGTGCCTCTGAGTGTGTGTGTGTGTGTGTGTGTTGTGTGTGTGTGTGTGTGTGTGTGTGTGTGTGTGTGTGTGTGTGTGTGTGTGTGTGTGTGTGTGTGTGTGTGTGTGAGGGAGGGGACATGAGCTTATCCAACCACAGCAACAGATTTCTGCTTTATTGAACAGCAACCAGTGGTGTAAAGTAACTAAGTACATGTAATCAAGTACTACACCACTACATCTTAGAGGAACATATTGTACTCCACTACAATTATATGAAAATTAGTTACTAGTTACTTTGTAGATTGTCGGCTATTTTCAAAATATTCTTTATACAGTTTGAACTTCTGCACAATGAGTACTTTTACTTTTGGTACTTTAAGTACATTTTGATGCGGATACTTGTGTACTTTTGAATACGGGACTTTTACTTGTATGGATACTTTTACTCAAGTAAAACATTTGAGCACTTCCTCCATCACTGACAGCAACACAGTGGGACAGAGTCTAACCGCGGAGTTAGACGCGGACGACGTGCGCTCCAATGTTCCCGGGATTTTAACCCTCAACCTCCATCTAGCCACCCAGCCCCCGCTGAGCCACCGACACAGGAGAACAGCTGTTTACATGTCTCTCCGTGCGCGCAACCCCCATGTCCTCCTCCTCCCACCGCCATAAGATGACATCATTCCAAAGCATCCCTCCTCCTTCCTGTCTCGTTCCTCCCGGTACGGTCTCTGTTATGACAGGTTTAATTGAGGGTTGTCAAAGCCATAACATTTCTGTAAATATTAGACTTGCCAAGAGCGTCAATAAGAGGAAACGGGCCTTTACTGCAACGCGCTCTGTTGTGCTTTGCAGAGGGATCGAGGCAACAATGTGTGCTTTTGTCTCTCGGTCTGAGCCTCTTCGGGTCTGGTCAAGGAATCGTATCCACGTTGTGTACACATAGTCACGCTAGAAACACTTTGGAGAGTAATCTGCTACACTTCCACTCATCTGTGGATTAAAGTATTCACTCTGATGATAGGGGAGGGAAGCAGGTCCCGCTTAGTGTTTGGAGAAATGTGTCAGTGTGTCTTAATATGATAAAAAAAAAACACAGTAAAATCTTGAGTTATTCTAACTCTGAGAGTATAGAATGGTTCCATGTGTATACTATCAGAGTTAAATTAACAGATCATTCACTGCATGGGCTTCACAGCTGAGATCTAATCTGCTAACAATGGCATGTTTTTTAGTTTTTTTTTCGCAGAGTAAGAATTCAAAGTGTGAATGTACCACAGCTGACATCAGCCTCATCATCAAGGATGGAGGTGATGACTCCATGTTTCATGTTGTTCTATATGTGCTGCTCACCCCCCAAAGCACCTGGTCCGGCCACGCCCCTTTTAGACCTTATTTTGAGTGTTTTGGGTTGAGTGCGGTGGTGGGGGGATCGCCACTTTCTGAGTCACTACTTTCTGTGTGTGTGTGTGAGAGAGAGAGAGAGAGAGAGAGAGAGAGAGAGAGAGAGAGAGAGAGAGAGAGAGAGAGAGAGAGAGAGAGAGAGAGAGAGAGAGAGAGAGAGAGAGAGAGGGGGGCAGGCCTCCATTGTGTGTTTTGGTAGAGTGTTCCAGTAAGTGACACAGGGCTTTACTCACCTGGGGGGAGGGGCGGTGACTCAGTGCTGCATCATCAGTCAGAGTTCGACTGCCTGACCAGACAAGGGAGACTTTGCTGTAATAACGGCACACTGACTGGGGGCTATGAGTTACAGGGGCAGTTCAGGCTTGAATAAAGAAGCGCTTTGTGTGAAAGACAAAACACTTTAGTGTTGAAAAAAAAACACAAACAAACATTTATTGCAATGATATCGCTTTGTATTTTGGCAGTGTGGCTCGGCTCCTGTGATGCTGCAGAACTACAGTATCAGTGCAAGCATGACACAGACTCTGACATCACACCACGTGAACTACTGGGATACTTCTCAAGGGTAATTAATACTGGAGTAGATATGTGTACAACAGAGCTAACCCATTAAGACCTGAGGCCGATTCTAAAAACAGTTTTCTATAGTGCTATATAAGTGGTTCTCAAACTTTTTCATGTCAAAGATCCCCAAAATTGATATGTATTTGGCCGCCGACCCCATCTCAAAACATTTTGTTCCAGGGACCCCCAGAAGTAAAGATTTGAGTTAAAATATTTGCTTTAAAAATATATATATATTTAAAGATTTGCACCAATTTTCAAGATTTTTCAAAAGTAGCAGAGCTACAAGCACGCAACGTGGCACGAAGTGAGACGCTGTGAGCTTGTATATCTGCTATTTTTGAATAGCCAACGCTAAAATCTAAAATGACACGGATGCTTTCACGGTTTTAATGGGTCATATTTTCAGACGTCAAGATCACTAACACAATCGCTAAAGAAAAACCTGAGTAGAGGTATTTCTAAAAAAAAAATCACATTTTACTCTAGTTACATCACTGTGGTAAACTTTTCAGTGCAACTTCAGTGGCTTTTTAGAGACACTCAGTGTTATGGCTGCAAATGGAACCTTAGCCCTACAACAAACACTGTATTATCATCTTATATTTTTCTTATCTCATTTGCAGCCCCTTCATAAGAATACAACGGCAGTAAAAAGGGGGGCTGTTGTATTTTCTCTCTGGACCCTCCATTTCCAGCATCACTACATCCAGCAGCTTGCATGTGAAGAGCTCCCCCCATCATCCTTAACGAGAGTCTGGCGGGGGGTATAACTCAGCGCTCCCCACTCCAATAACCGATGAAATATGAAAATTGACAGTGCCGTCAGGGCGGCCCTGCCACATGTTTACGAGTGGCTGACTTAACTGGCCGCCTCTGCGCTCTGTAATAAGTCATATGCCGAGTGCTCATCATAGAGCTGGGATTTATGGGGCCTGAGTCTGCATATGACCCACCACTCTCACCCAACCCCCCCCCCCCACCCCCCACCATGCAGCAGCGTCCTGGAAGCCCCCATAGAGGAGGAATCATTATCTGGGCCTGGCCACTATAAGCTTCATAGACTCATTGGAAGCAAATAGGTCCCGTGGATCCTCCTCCCCTACCCCCCCCCCCCTCCACCACCCCCACCCCAACCCGTAAAAAAACAGCCTTATGCTGATGTGTGTCTGTCTGGAAGGAAAACGTGAGACGTTTCTGCATCATGTCTGTGACTATTAATGGATGTTTTTTTCTTTTTTTCTTTGTTTTATTCAGTTGCTGTTGCTAATGCATTTGTCGTTTCATAAGCGAGTGGGCAACAGAGTACATAAGTTCATATATATGGTCGCTGGCGGTCGGAAACCTTGTATGTCCAAAACCTATTGCCTTTTTATTTATTTCTAGCTAATATTATCTAATATTATAGCCGACCTACAAGCTCACAACGCGTCGTGAATCTCGTGATCTGCTAGTTTCTCTACTTTGGTATATACGACACTATTGTACATGAAGTAGGGAATTCATTTACGAAAAATAACTAATATGGAGATACAAGGTTTCTGCCCGACAGTGACGATATGACACATGAGGACGTGGATGAATTCACCTTCATCATACATGGTGTATGTAGAGAGCTTCATCATACATGGTGTATGTAGAGAGCTTCATCATACATGGTGTATGTAGAGAGCTTCATCATACATGGTGTATGTAGAGAGCTTCATCATACATGGTGTATGTAGAGAGCTTCCATTTGCTCTGATGCTCCTTTACTCTGCAGTGCTATTGATCTGTTTGGAAGATGTCCAGGTTATGGCTCATACAATCACTCATTTATGTCAGTGGTTCTCAACCTGTGGGTCAGGATGTCCCGCGTTGCGTTGTGAACTTGTAGATCGTCTGTTTTCACAATATTTATCTGTGGAACAGAGTCAAACTAAATGTAATGCCTCAACTCCTAATTCCAAGTGCTTGTCAGTGTGGGGGGTCCCCAGTTCAAATATGATTATTCTGGGGGGTCCCTAGTTCAAATATGATTATTTTGGGGGGTCGCGGCCTGAAAAAGTTGAGAACCACTGATTTATGTGACCAATGACCATCTAAATGTATATTTGGGGATGTTCTTCGGCTTTTGAATGGTCTTGACTTGATTAACGGCATTAAAGTACACCTAAAACATACGTTTAGCAGTCAGTCAGTCAGTCAGTCCTCTAATCATGTCAGTGAATTTCAAGGTGATGTTCCAAGGTGAATCATGCGCTAGTTCTGAATAAATGGAACTCTTAAAAAGGCAAGTAATTGAATTCTCGTCCTGCTCCTCCCACGTATGTATTTAGCCTGCTCTAGCCTGCTCAGCATTCTCAACGGGATCCAGGGTCCTTAAAGTGGGGGTTTCGGGGGGGAACCCCAGTAAAATTATAGAAGGTTAGGAACCAAATGGACCATTCTGGGCCAGTAATTTTATACTGTGGATTAGGGGTCCCATAGTTAAAAATGGGGGGATCTGTGGCCGAATGCATATCAAACCAGGGGTTCTTGAAATTGTTCGAGAATCACAGCTCTATTCTATTGTAGTTATTAGAATAGAATATAGAGCAGGGGTCTTCAACGTTTTTCAGGCCAAGGACCCCCTATAGCTGAGAGAGAGATGAAGCAGGGACCCCCACTACATATTGTATTCATGTTAAATGTGTGTTTTTAGACATTTAACCACTTAAAACCATCAATACTTTGTAAACTTGACCGTTGGCTCTGCACTGTACTCTGTCTGCTCTTTTTTCCCTCTACACCAAACCTCTTTGCCCGAAAATAGCCGATCTACAAGCTCACAACGCCTCGCAGCGCGAGGGGTTGTGTGCTTGTAGATCTGCTATTTTTGGCTAACGTTCCCCTCAGAATAGGAATGATAGGGTTCAAGTGGTTGGTGTAAAAAAAAAAGTCCCTATCACACAAAGATTTGGCGGCCCCCCCTGTAGTTACTCTGAGGACCCCCCACCTGACAGGAGGGGTCCCGGACCCCCTCCTGTCAGGTGTCCTGTTGAAGACCCCTGGAATAGAATCTTCTCTTCCCTTCTCGTCCTCACCGTGCATCTCTGTTTCCCAGTCCATATAGCCTGCATGGCACACAGAGCTCCCTGTTTGTTTGCATTCTTGCAGTGGGAATGAGTAGCATTGACAGAGAGCCGGTCAAGCTGCTGGAGGCAAAGAGCCAGGCGGGACGGGACAGCAGCAGGGGAGGCTGAGGATGAACCCAGTGTTTTTGCCGGTCATCTTGCCTCCGGGCAGGACTCCTAGGGCACCACGACCTGCTGGACCAGAGACAAGGGGCCGTACCAAAAGCTTGGATCACTCACCCACAACAAGAGACAAAATATGCCTCGCCTGTGTTGTTTGGTGTGGAGTGGTTTAAAGGGATAGTTCACCCAAAAAATTGCTTATTTTTTATCGATTTATACTCACCCCCGGTGGGTTCCGGTAGATAGACTCATCGGTAGGAACCCACTGCTCGTCATCAAATTATTGGCTTAGGAATGCGACAAAAAACAAAACCGGGAAAGCATCTGTGTCATTTTAGATTTTAGCTATATATAGCAGAATATATATTTCAGAAAATTCGTAGGATTTAGAACAGTGGTTTCGAACAGTGCTTCTCAAAATAGATGTTCATGTTTGGATCATTTTGCTTTTTTTTAACACAAATCTTCTCTTCTGGGGGTCCCTGGCACAAAACATATTCAGATGGGGGGTCCGCAGCCAAATACATTTGGGTCCTTGGCACAAAAAAAGTTTGAGAACTATATTTTGAGAACTATATACTTTATACTATTGTATACATAAATACAAAGGGCCTAGTAATTTCATCACACACATTAACAGATCCAAAACAATCACATAAAACATTCTCCATGCAAAGTATCATTTGTTTTAATGCTGTTTTTCTTTTCTTACGGTATCACTTAAAAACAAAACAAATGGTGGATATTTCTTTTCAGTGCGCAAAATAATCAAATGTAGAATCAAAGTATACACCGTGATGCTAATGCTATGGTCTCTTGTATTGACCCCGCAAATAAAAGAGCCCAACCAAAGCCCACACAGAGCCTGAGTCTTTAGCCTGAGGCACATGGGCCTGGAGGATGCTGGGATATGAATGGTGTCTTTGAGCATGTGGAACGCCTCCAAGCCCAGCAAGAGCCTTGTCCTCGCTGCCTTGGATACTGACATCCATGCAAATCATAACGGAGATGACAGCCCGGCCCTTCCCACCACTCACTCTGCAAGCCTCCTTGCCAAGTAACTAGCCAGCCAGCGGCGTTGCCAGATTTTGCGATAGAAATAAGCAACCATGGGTCTATGAATACAAGCCCCAAAAAAGCGACTATATAGGCCACATGAACACTTTATAAATCGATATGCATCGGCTATTTGAAATTGAAAATAGCTGAAAAAAAATAAAGTGGAATATTTTTTAAACCTTTTGACACAAATCTTGTGGGGTCCCTGGAACAAAATATTTTCAGATGGGGGTCTGCGGACAAATACATTTGTGGGTGGTCCTTGACATGTTTGAGAGCCACATGGTTTAAACAACATTAGACAACTTTGAAAACAAGCCCAAAAAACAGCAACCCGCAACTATACAATATTTACAAGCAACTTTACAAAAAAACGAGCCCAAAGTTGCTTATAATAAGCGGACATGGCAACACTGCCAGCCAGCCAGCCAGCCAGCCATCCAGCTATAGCTATCTACCGAGCCCCCATGGCTGTGCAGACAAGAAGGGACAAATTGGGACAAATCCCTCCCCCCCCCCCCCCCCCCCCCCCAACACACTCCCTTACACTCCATAGCTCGCTGCAGAAGCCTCTGCTCAGGGGGCTAATTCCGCATTCGGATCACCATTTGTACTTGTTATGCTGACATAATTAATCTCCTGTTGTGACCAGCGGGGGCGTGAGGGCCTCGCCGCTCCGCTGCCCCACCCTTTGCCTCCGCCGCCGCACGGCGTGCCCTGTGCACCACCTCTCCTCTGCTGGTCCCCTTCCCCTCCTCATTCACCTCTCTGTCTGTCTGTCTGTCTGTCTGTCTGTCTGTCTGTCTGTCTTTCACCTCTCCTCTGCTGGCCCCTTCCCCTCCTCATTCACCTCTCTGTCTGTCTGTCTGTCTGTCTGTCTGTCTGTCTGTCTTTCACCTCTCCTCTGCTGGTCCCCTTCCCCTCCTCATTCACCTCTCTGTCTCTCTGTCTCTCTGTCTGTCTGTCTGTCTGTCTGTCTGTCTTTCACCTCTCCTCTGCTGGCCCCTTCCCCTCCTCATTCACCCCTGTGTCTGTCTGTCTGTCAGTGTTGCCAGAGCACTTGTCTTCTGTCTGTCTGTCTGTGTTGCCAGAGCACTTGTCTATCTGTCAATGTCTCTTTCTATTTGACTGGCCCTGTCTGTCAGTGTGCGTGTGCACGCGCGTGTGTGTGTGTGTGTTTGTGCGCGCACACACATACTGTCCGTATATGTGCTATCCTGTCCATCTGACTGTCTATCTAAATGTTTGTCCGTGTCTCTAAATGTCACGTCCTCCCATGGCCTCGTCCTGCTCTGTACTCTGTACTGTATCTGACTATGTGATTGTCTGTCCTTTTGTCCCCATGCCTACTCTGGTGGTGACATGTCTGCCACACGCAGTCAGTCACACTGGTTCATGTTTACACGTTCACTAGGGGCAAAGTGGGCCAACAAGGGTGGTGTCAAACAGTGGTTTTCAAAGTAGGGGCCACGGTCCCCCAGGGAGGCCACCACAGGCCAATTAGAAAGAAGACAAAAATTTGAATCATAGAAAGAATTCTACTTTTTATCATTTTTCCCCAATTCAAATTCAATAAATAACATTACTGCGTTTAACCACCTTCAACCTAGCGTCCCTAAGCTTTAGAAATGTTTTCAAAATGTGAAAATAGTCAATGTACAAGCTCACAACATAAAACAAAACTATAGCTATTTGGGGGTCCCTGTCATGGAAAGGTTTGGGAACCCCTGGTATACAGGAATGTTTCAGCTCAGAAACATGATTAAATAAAACTGTCACAGCTCTGTGCTCAATCTGTTTGTTGAATCCCACACAGCTGTGTAAGAGCCGTCATTGTAGGGGGGGGGGGGGGGGGGGGAGTGAATGAACATGCAAGAGTGCAATAACATTCAATGGTTATTATGTAAGATGCTTAGAATCAAAGTGTCTCTCACTTTGATTACAGGTTCGTACAGGTTCAAATGTACTGTAGTGTATAGATTAAAATATACTGTAGGGTATAGGCTCAAATGTACTGTAGTGTATAGATTAAAATATACTGTAGGGTATAGGCTCAAATGTACTGTAGTGTATTAAATGTACTGTAGTGTATAGGTTTAAATGTATTGTAGTGTACAGATCGGGGAGCTAAGGTGTGATCGGGGGACAGAGGTTCAGGTTGAGGCTGAGGTGGGAGCAGTCAGGAGGAGGGAAACATGTCCACACAAAACACCAGCTGGATTCATAAAGCCAAAACAGCGTCTGTGTCCACATCTTAGAGCGGCGATGAAACATGTCAGCGAGGCTGAGCAAACACGGCCTGAATAATAACTGAATAATAACACCCCCCTACACACACACACACACACACACACACACACACACACACACACACACACACACACACACACACACACACACACACACACACACACACACTCTACCCTGCCCTGTGTGACAGATTGGGCCGGCACATCAATTATTCTTTCCCAGAAATTAAAGATCCCGTCCCTTGAACTTTGATTCCTCCCAAAAGCGGCATGCAGAGTGTATGCGTATGTGTTTATGCGTATGTGTGTATGCATGTGTGTGTGTGTGTGTGTGTGTGTGTGTGTGTGTGTGTGTGTGTGTGTGTGTGTGTGTGTGTGTGTGTGTGTGTGTGTGCGTGTGTATGTATGCGTGTATTATTTGCTGGGTCAAAGCACTGACTTACGTACGCTCTGAAACTGAATCTGGATTCTGATCATTTCCATTATTCCTCCATTTATTTGCAAGCTGAGCAACTATTGGAAATGCACTCGACATATGCTCTGTGAATTTATACTCCCAAAACAGTGCATCTGCAATCGAACGTCAGAATGTGTTTATGTAATAGTGTATAACAGCATGTGGAAAGAGTGTTCAAGGTCTGGTTCTCAAAGTGCGATCCGGGGACCCCCATAGGTCCTTGCACGGCTCATGAAGACTTAAAATAAGAAAATGATAGCCAGCACTCCGAAGTCCTTCTGGTACTTTTAATTATTTTACCCGTTTGGACCTGGATTTGCCCTGGGGCGACTGTGTTTTGGGGCGAGCGTTTTGGTATTCCTTCTACAGTTAAAAAATATATATAAAAGAATATATTTCCAGGGACCCCCAGAAGCAAAAATTTGAGCCACAAATGTTCGCTTTAAAAATATATATATTCAAATTTTCACAGTTAAAAAAAAAATCTGATCTACAAGCTTGTAGATCTGCTATTTTTGAATAGCCAAAGAAATCTAAAATGACACAGATGCGTTCCCGGTCTTAATGGGTTAAGGCACAAGCAGCATACACGGACGCCTTTCGGCGTCAAGCCTTCCTCAGCGTGTAACTGTTAAGTCAGAGAAACTGAACCAAGTGACGTCACTTTTGTAATCTGTCTCACTCACACATAGAACACTTTAAAACAAGTCGGGGTCTAATAATAATAATAATATGTAGATCTCGGATGTCATGTTGATGATGTCATATTAACATCATGGCAACGTCATATCACTGTGAGTGTGACATCATTCTGGACTTCCAAATATGGAGTTATTTGCCACTGTGGAAAAATATATGACAGACAGACAGACAGACAGACAGACAGACAGAGACAGACAGACAGACGGCTCATCCCCTAAGAGCCTCAGAGTAAAGATATTTTCACAAACCATATTATGCTTCACATGACAAGTAAGCAGATTATGATGTCAAAAATTGGCAAAGTGCCCCATACCATTCTGTATGTCTAGACAGGAGCAAACTAGTTAAGATGACATAAAAGGTACCAAACAACCATACAGTAGTTACAGATACAGAGCAAAAGTTTATCAACAAATCTTAATCCATAATTAGCCCCTTATTCAGTTGACAAACATGGTATCCAACACCCATAGTAACAGATGCAGAGCTAAAAGTCTTAATTACAGAATCCCTATTCTGGGGCTAATTTTCTGCTAAAACAGCAGATCTACCGTAAAAGCTTGTTTGGTGTAGAGCGGAGGGGAGAAAAGCTCATAGCGGCACTCGGTGCCGCGCTATGAGCTTGTAGATCTGCTATTTTGGAAAAATCGTGAACATTTGTGCAAATCTTTGAATAGATATTTTTTTCCCTGGAACAGAATATTTTGAGATAGGGATCCGCCCAAAATACATATGATTTTGGGTGGTCCTTGACATGACAAAGTTTGAGCACCACTGATATTATAGCAACATCAGTTTTCTAAAAAAAAACTGTTTAGAAGACATTTGCAGAATGGGCCTCAGGTCTAGATGGTTTAAGTTGCTAATCAGATGCAGTGCCAGATACCCAATTAACTGGATCTAAACTTCTACTAGTTCCATAATTAGTCTTAGCCTACATCCTGGCGCCCTGGGCATAAGTAGGAATAATGGAAGAAGCTTTATGGACTGCCTGCCCTGCCGCATGACGTCAACGACCAGCCAATCCAATCAGTCATCAATGAGATAATCAACTAACAACATTATTTTAGGCCCCCACGTTTCCTTTAGCACTGTTCGATTTAACATCAGAGCTGACTTTGACCTCGACATTCTGACATACTCTTGTGGGGGGTGGGGGGGGCACACAAAGTATTCAGCAGAAGTATTGGGTATATATTACAGATTGTATTATTTAGGTGCTGCCAAAGCTTAGTGGGTAAAGAGGCCGTCTGGTGATCAGAAGGTCACAGGTTCACCTACCGGCCCAGGTAGGTGAACTCAAATCATCTGGGGGGTCCCCACATGATTTAAAAAAATATATATATTTATATTATGTAATTTATGTAATTACATTTTAATTTAAATTAAATTATGATCAAATTATGATTAAATTATGATTAAATTATGATTATTTTGGGGGTTCATGGTCTGAAAACCACTGCAGTAACACAAGTCTGGACCTATATGGCCACCATGCAGTCTTATATGCAGGGGTTAAAAATGTAATTTAGACACAGTAGCATGTTAGTTAGACAGATGCCAGGTTCATTTGTTGACCCGAGCAGCAATCAGATGGGTCTAGCAAAAGTTGTATTAATAATTGCAAAAAATCTAATATCTTGTGATGTGTTATATTGTGATATTGACGTGTTCTGATTTATAGTACACCCATAAAGAGTGGTTAAGGTGTCGTTCGGGGCACCTTGTAACACACGGGCAACACTTAAAGCAAAGTGTTCAAAGGTTTCTCTCAGTCGATGGACTTTTGCACTGCAAAATTCTATAAAATTCAAAAAAAAAATCTATATTTGGCAGCAAAGGAAAGCAGGGTACGAGGAACACCTGCAGCCTGAACTCTGAGAAAAGCGTGTGTTATTGTGTCCAGAGCAGAGCGTGTTCAGTCAACAGGTCTGCATGTACCGTTCCAACAGAATAATTCACCACAAACAACACAAATGAAATGGTTCGCTGTGAACCATTTTGGAAGGCATTATGCTATGTTGATGAATTGAATAGCCTACATAAGACCACAATGGAAAACAAGTCCCTAGGATTTTCTTTGTGTTATCCTTTTATAGCCTTAATGTCTGACTGTACCACGTGCCGTTTACATTTTTTACTAATAATAAAGTATTTAATCAATCAAAGCTAACCACATAAGCCCTATAGTGTGATAATAGGTGAATATTCAGAGAAAATAGCGGAACTTTCTGCAAAAATAGCCGATCTACAATGCAACGCACCGCGTTGTGCAATTGTAGATCGGCTATTTTCAACAAAGATATTTGGTGTCGAGGGAAAAAGAGGAGGGAGCCCAAGTACGGACCCAGGCCAACAAAATAGACAGGGTTTAGGTGATTCAATGTTGTCTGTATAGAAAATAAAATAACACAATGCTCATTATCGTATTCCCCTTATTAGACAGGATATGGGAGACCTCCCTCAAATGTTAAACGTATCCACAACACAACAACGTGATGACCAGTGGTGTAAAGTAACTAAGTACATTTACTTAAGTACTGTACTTAAGTAACATTTTTAGGTATTTGTACTTTACTTGAGTATTTCCAATTTCCAATACTTTTACTTCTAGTCCACTACATCTCAGAGGCAAATATTATACTTTTACTCCACTACAATTATTTGAAAACTTTAGTGACTAGTTCCTTTGTAGATATAAATGCTGATATTATGAAACATACATTAACCACTTTAGCCCTATTTTGTACATAGGCTATTTGAAAATAGCCGATCTACAAGCTAGATCTGCTATTTTCAAACATTTTAGTACTTATACTTTTGATACTTTAAGTACATTTTGATACCAATACTTTTGTGCTTTTACTCAAGTAAATTTTGAATTCCGGACTTTTACTTGTAACAGAGTACTTCTACGTTGCAGTATTGATACTTTTACTTAGGTAAAACATTATAGTACTTTTTCCACCACTGGTGATGACACTGACTAATGTCAAACCCTAAACCCTTGGTAGAACCCAAATGTTCCAAACCCCCCCCCCCCCCCCCCCCCCCCTTCATATCCCGTCCTCCTCCGCTCGCCACCCTCACATGCCATCCCCTCTCCTCATCTTTAACATAAAAACGTCCGGGCTGCATATTGAAGGAGCTAAAATATTCACACTGTCAGAGCGGTGGTCAAAGGCTCCTGCATTCACATATAGGAGCTGACAAAGAGGAGGCACCCAGCGCTCGGCTGAGAGAGAGAGAGAGAGCACTGTTGAAATAAATCAGCACATACAAAGACACATGGAGATAATGGGGCTGGATTTGGGCCTGATCCAGAGACAGAAAAGCGTACGCGCACGCACGCACGCACGCACACACACACACACACACACACACACACACACACACACACACACACACACACACACACACACACACACACACACACACACACACACACACACACACACACACACACACACACACACACACACACACACACAGTGAGTGGTGGCTGGGAACAAAGTCTGTGCATGGATTAATATTTATTTTTGCAGCACACATTGTTCAGGGCATATCAGTAGACTAAAAAACATCATAGCTCCACAGACAGACAGACAGACAGACAGACATCCCTGACCTGTCACCTGACATTCAGGTCCCTGATGGAGTCAGAAATATAACACACACAAGTAAGAGGGAAAAAATCCCCCAATGTCCTTTTCCCCAAGGTTTCACATGGGAGTGCAGGTCCACTGAGTAACATCCAGTGGTGGAAAAAGTACTCAAATGTTTTACTTAAGTAAAAGTATCAATTCTGCAATGTAGAAGTACTCTGTTAAACGCAAAAGTCCGGAATTCAAAATTGACTTGAGTGAAAGTACAAAAGTATTGGTATCAAAATGTACTTGAAGTACCAAAAGTAAAAGTACAAAAATGTTTGAAAATAGCAGATCTACAAGCTCACAACGTGTCGCGATGGGACGCGTTGTGAGCTTGTAGATCGGCTATTTTCAAATAGCCTAGGTATAAAATAGGGCTAAAGTGGTTAATGTATGTTTTATAATGTAATAATGTATATCTACAAAGTAAGTAACTAAAGTTCTCAAATAATTGTAGTGGAGTAAAAGTACAATATTTGCCTCTGAGATGTAGTGGAGTAGAAGTAAAAGTATAGACAATTGGAAATACTCCAGTAAAGTAATAGTACCTCAAAATTGTACTTAAGTACAGTATTTGAGTAAATGTACTTAGTTACTTTACACCACTGAGAAACATCTGACAACAGGCCATGTGTTGAAGGACCTCACAAGGTACCACTGTTGTACTGTATATACAGTATGTGCGTGTGATGCAGTGGTGGAAAAAAGTACTCAAAAAATTAAGTAAAAGTATCAATACAGTAATGTAGAAACACTCTGTTACAAGTAAAAGTCTGGTAATAAAAAATTACTTGAGTAAAAGTACAAAAGTTTTAGCATCAAAATATACTTAAAAGTATTTAGTAAATTATGCAGAATGTCCCGTTTCACAAGTTATCATGTCTAAAATGTAATAAAAGTTGTGAGCTTGTAGATCGGCTATTTTCAAATAGCCAAAGTTCAAATAGAGCTGAAGTGGTTAATGAACGTTTTGTAATAACAATCCAAATCTACAAAGTAACTAGTATCTAAAGTTTTCAAATAAATGTAGTGGAGTAAAAGTAAAATATTTGTCTCTGAGATGTAATGGAGTTGAAGTAAAAGTACCTCAAAATTGTACTTAAGTACAGTACTTGAGTACATGCACTTAGTTACTTTCCACCACTGTGTGTGAGCAGGAGTAACTGTGTGTGCCTGTCCTGTTTGTGCAGGTATATTTGAATCATTATTTTATCGTGGATTAAGATCTTATTAAGCGTATGAATATCCGTGCCTGTGGATTGTGCGAGAATGATTTGTCGTGCCGCCCCCTTTAATAAAATGTCACAGACATGAAACAACATGAAAATATTGCCACAGGAGCAAATGAAAATATTCAATATTTGAGCACACAAGGGCAACATTACACTTGACCAGCGTGAGGTGAAGTCTTATGGCTCCTGTACCAACAATGGCATGAATTCAGACAGATGGTTAGACTGGCACCATCGCTAACAAACCTTAACCTACACATTCCAAACCTCTCAGGCCATCATTCTACTCTGGTCATGCGCTGACTGGGGACGATTACCTCTGGGTTATATGCACAAAGCAGTAATTCTGTTCTGTAATGAATGCATGGAAAGGCACGGCATGGCACAGCAAAGCAAGGCTATAGGCACGTTTATTTGTATAGCTCAAAGCATACAGAAATAGAGAAATAAAAACAATAGGCATAAAACAGTTGTAGGCTATAAGTTATAAGTTGTAAAAGTCAAAACCTAAAAGTTTTTAGTCTGTACGTGAAAGTGCAAGCCTCAGATCCTCAGAAGTTTGTTGAAATTACAAATTGACCACATGCTCATATATATATATATATATATATATATATATATATATATATAGTTGTAGTTCTGTGGTTCTCCACCAGTGGTCCTTGAGTGGGTTCCAGGTGGTCCCCAGCTAAAGGATGGAGAGTTGGTAACCAAATGGACCCTTATAGATCTTAACTCTTGAGAGCGTAAAATGAAACCAAATGGACCGGTCCATTTGGTTTCATTTTACACTCTCAAGAGTTAAATTATTGTTAAACATCTGCATTACTTAATTATGTAACTGCTATTTTGATCAACGCTTGCCTGTTATCTCTCCTATGGTACCAACATCAATATAACATGGAATTGTCGACAAGATCTCATCCAACGACAACAAAATGTTCTATGTTTTGGGTTTAAACTTGATCAAATGGTGGTCCGTGGCTCAAATGCCGAATAAATAATGGGCCTTGATATGAAAAAGGTTGAAAACCACTGGTGTAGTTGAGCAGCACGCGACAGCCGCTGCAGACCGTGAGCCCATGGGATTAAGCCTCAATATTTGTAAACCTCAGTTGGGCTTTCCAGGCCAAGCCTGGTGCGGAAATGGGAGAGCTCAGAAAAATAGGAAGCTGCTTGGAAAAGCAAAAGAGTGAAATACTACTCAAATTGTCGGCCATGACACAATCGGTTACACACGCTGGCTTCATGGCTGACACAGGAACAATAAGCTGTTAAAGCTCTGAAACACTATAGCCTTGTTTGCATGGGAGGGGGTGGGGTTGAAGTTTATATAGGTTCACTGTGTAAACAGCATAAAACTTACGTGTGTGTTCAATGTCAGACGTTTGCAAAGCTGAATTTTACCTCACTTTAGCCACCGCGCAACTTAATTCATGGAAATTTTGCAAATAGTGTGCGAAAATTCACGTCTAATTTGCTTCTTTGCATTGACATTGTATGTAATCATAAAGAAGAATAGAGTCCTTACACTGGATCAAGCTCCAAAAAGGTAATACCTCCAAAAAGGTAATGCCACCACAGAAACGTGTCGTTTGGGGCCTAAGTGGCTGGTCTGGGGAAGAAGAGCCAATTAGGCTTTTTGGAACTTGATCTGGTGTGCATTCTCCATTCCTCTTTGTCATTGACTTCTGCTCTGCACCTGGCTCTAGAACGATTGGATGCGCATGCCTTTTCCACTCGTTTTTTGTACGGTATATCGTTGCTGTCGGGCAGTAACCTCTTATCTCCATATTTTTTCGTAAATTAACGCCATAATTGATCAAACTACAGCGTCATAACAAAAGCATCAAAAGTAACAGATCCACAAGCTCGAAAAGCGGCGCGTTTTGAGCTTGTGGAGCTTGTGGATTGTCACAGCGACAGAGACGATATGTAATCATGCCTTGGGAAGAATTTATTCTGCATCCAGTATTGATTGATTGATTGAATACTTTATCGGTCAGAAATGTACAGTCATACATTAAGGCTAAAAAGATAACACAAAAAAGTCCCTAAGGGGAATTGAACACACAGGTATACATGGAAAAGCATGTGTGCCTATAATTCATTATTAACCTCATACTTGAGGCCACACAACCCAATCAGAGTTACCGCTGTGTCTTTTCCGTCCGTTCAGAGTGCTTTACGCCACCACCAGTCCGTTTCCAAAGCCCTTTAACTTCTCTGTTGGTCTTTAACTTCTCGCTTAGTGGAATATACTCCCACAATGCACATTATCAACCACACAACGGGCCCATAAAGCAACCAGAGAGAAATCCCAGGGTCTTATTTCCAGCTGCGACACACAACCCAGGCCTACTTAAGCCCTTTACTCTGACCTTTGTTTGAAAAGGCTGTTTCAGCCCCAGGCCCTGGCAGTAAATTCATAGCGCTATGAAATTAATGTGCCAGAGGAAGCCCCATCCAGTCTTTCATTAATCACAACACGGCTTAGACAGGAAGAGACAGGTTTTGTTTTTTAAAAAGTCGAGCGTTTCTTTATTTATCTTTTGGGTCAGGGTGGGGGAGGCTTGGACAGATTGTGTAGTAATGAACTGTGCTCAATATTAACAGCGTTCTGGTGATCAACATCCGCTGTTAGTGGAATGGAGAAAGGGGAGGGGTCAACGTGACACGCTGTGTTCACTGGGACCTGCTCAGCCTAAACACGTTAACCTTCAGCACCTATAAAACACACACACACACACACACACACACACACACATATGTTCTGCAGATTGTATAGGGCAGTAGTTCTCAAACTTTTTCATGTCAAGGCCCCCCAAAATTATATGTATTCGGCTGCGGACCCCCATCGCAAAAATATTTTAAGGGACCTTGAGAAGCAAAGATTTGAGTAAAAAATATATCCAAATATTAGCAAAAAGGATCATGATTTTTGAAGTGCCTAAGTGTAAAATTTGGTTAAAGTCGTTAAATTGATTGTGATGCTATATTAACTAATTTTGCTGGGTACCCCCCCCCCCCCCCCCAAGGACCCCCGAGGGTACCCGGACTCCACTTTAAGAACCACTGGTGTAGGGTGCGTATACCTATCTGTATACTTCATTATTTATTGACAGTGTTTTTGTGTTCTGCACCAGATGGGATGATTGAATATAGGGGTGTAATACGTCTGTACACTTTTATAAATGTTTGTTTAAGGGCGTCTTTATTGTGATGTTACTCTTCTTTTACCTACTTTATACTTCTATGCCCTGTATCTGTAACTTTTACTGCTGTGCTGTCTCTGGCGCCTGAATTTCCCCCACGGGATTAATAAAGCTATCCATCTACACACACACAAAAAAAAAATTCCTTCATAAATGAATGCTCTACTTTGTCATACTACTAAGAGTGTCACAAAGAAGTTGCAAAAAAAATAGGTGCGATGAGTTTTGAGCTTGTAGATCTGCAATGTTTGGCATTTGAATCGTGACAAATAACAGTTTTTGACATATACAATTACCACCGACAGCAACGATATATAAAAACATTCGTTTTTTGTGCCCCGATATTGAAGTTGATGATAGACACCTTTCCTCTGCAGCCTAATTCCCCCATGGAGCAGCCTATGATAGATTAATCCCAGTCCCCAGAAGGTTCTCGCCAGCTCTCAGAGCATGATAGATAAACTGAAGTATTCGGTTGACATGGAGAGCAGTGTGCAGACGTACTTTGTTACCTGTGAAGGTGAGGTGAAGTATATCCCACAGGGTAATTGTACAGGCAGTGAACCATGGCTCTTGTCAATGAGCCGTTGTGTCTGGGGTGTGTGTGGGTATTAAACATGGGGGCCCTGGCTGCCCGGCATGGCGTTGGCCAGGGCCCTCTCTCGCTCTATGGGACGCTGGCTAAGGCACACCACTTAATTACACACGTCGTGAACGGGGCGAGCGCTCAGAGCAGGAAATGACAGCCGGCGCGGCGCTCACTTCAAACGCGGAGGCGTAAAAAAAAGTGCAGTCAATAAAAGCAGGCCTGAAACGGCGGGCGGCGGGGTCCTAATGGCCCGTGGGTAAAGGATAACAGGAGCTGCACTAGCTGGCCTAGAGGGATGTGTATCGACTGTATGAACATTAGGGCACCGCCTATTTAGTGCTGGGGGGGGGGGGGGGGAATTCCTCGCAGCCTGGATGGACACTCCTTTTGGAGTGCCTTGGTCATTGGTCATTGTTTTCATACAGCTTTGTTTGCAGTTTGTGGTTATTTAGCAAGAACATGTGCGTAATATCTCCAAATAATGTACTGTAACATCTGTGGCGAGTCAGTGTGCTGTCACGGCTCTCCCAAAAGCATGGAAAAAAAGTTTTAAAGACAAAAGTTTTTGGCTTTTTGTTAAAGTTTGATGTTTTTAAATGTATTTTTTTGTAATGTTTTTAGGAAATATGTTCGATATCTTTCGATTTTTAAACGAGGGTACAATTCACAAATCTCACAGTTATGCATAGTCACTCACAACTAGTAATCACAATTAGTAAAAACAAAAAAAAAAACTTGCCAGTTTGTTATCCCAGAATTCCATGTTTTCACAGTGATGGTTAGAATGCTGTTTAGTTGCAGACTTGCAAATATCCAAACACTGTTTACAAGAACCCACTCCCCTCTGGACATCTGTGAGGGCAGCAGGAGTGGGCGGACAGAGAGTATTAGCAATGTCCAGACCTGGGTTAAATGACAACATATCAAATAGTGACTGTAGATCAATGTGTCCATTTGAACCTACTGCTTTGAGTGGGGTTTGCCACAGAGGACAGCTAGCGCATGCAGAAAGGTTAAGCCATGCGTTTACGCTTAGTTGCACGCAGGTGTCACGCACCGAAAATAGCAGATCGATCTACAAGCAATTTAAAAAGATATTTTTATTGTCATTTGTTTTCATTTCTCCTAGCTCATTTGTCATTACAGCTTGTCTATGCAGAAGTACTGCTCAAAAAACTAATGCTGCAGAATCCTAGCAGCCGAAAATATTTTGGAATGCAACAAAATGTTGTCAGAAATGGTATAAAGGTCCTTACACACCGGGGCGAATTCTTCATGCGAATAAATACGTTTTTTTTTTAAACCTTATAAAGTCAATGCAAGCGTCCACATCAGTTTCACGAAGCGAAAAGGCGTCTTTTAATTATTCGGAACGAGTCCGAATTTTGCGTATATTCGCCGGTGTGTAAGGACCTTTAACGTTTTAAACAAAATGGTTAAAATACATAAATACATTTCTGGTACAATTCCGGTGCCTACGTCATTTTCACAATAAATATAGTGTTTAAAAAAAAACATGTGGAATGACTATTGTTTAAAATTATATATATATATATATATATATATAAAGAAAAAGATGATAACATTTCATTGAAAAAGTTACACAGTATGAGTTTAAAGTTCAATGTTTCAAAAAGTATATGTGAAAAAAATTAAGGTACTGCTGTGGCCTACTGGCAGTTGGTGTTGCCAAGTTTGCTTATTATGAGCGACTTTGGGCTTGTTTTTCTGCAATGTCGCTTGTAAATATTGGTAGTTGCGGGTTGGTTTTTTTTGGGCTTGTTTCTAAAGTGTATAGCTTATTTGAGCTTCCTTCTTGAACCAGTGGTTTTCAAACATTTTCAGGTCAAGGACCCCAAATTAATATACGTATGTGTTCGTGGACCCCCATCTAAAAACATTGTGCCAGAGATTTGTGTGGGTCAAATGTATCAAAAATATTCCAAATATTTCAATAGCAGATCTACAAGCTCACAACGTTGTGATCTTGTAGATCAGCTATTTTCAAATAGCAGATGTATATAGGGTTAAAGTGGGTAAACTGATTTAGACGCAAAATTAACACATTTTCCTGGGACCCCCTGTGTGTGTGATCATGCAGCCTAACTTTGCTTATTTTGGGCTTGTTTTCGTAGACCCGCCCGCTTGTTTCCCTCACAAAATCTGACAAGGCAAGGCAAAGCAGTTTTATCTGTATAGCACATTTCAACAAGGTAATTCAATGTGCTTTACAACAGAACATCAAGTAAAGGAAACCCAATTATACAATGACATTAGGATACATAAAACAAAGGTAGTAAAAAATAACAGATTCAGTTACGGTGCAGAAGAGAAAGAAAAAGAAAAAAGAAAAGTAACTCAATCAAAGGCAGTGGCAAACATCTTTAGTTTTAAGATAAATAAGAGTGGCAGCAGACCTGCAGTTTTGCGGGAGTTTGTTCCACAAAATCTGGCAACACTACTGGCCGTGTGCACAGGAAACTTAGCACTGATTGGTCCAGTGGTTTGTGTCATTAACTCCCCCCCCCCCCGCCACACACACACACTCACCGACCCTCATATAGACGTCTATACTCCTGCAGAGTCATACCATAAAAACTCTCAGCACTGCTATGTTTTTGTACCTAATAATAATTTACGTCATCCTTTATGGCTTGACGTCATTGCGTAGAAGCCCTGCAGGGCCAATGAAATGCATCATAGAATGTCAACAACACATGGGTGTCATTTCAAAACCTTTGCTACTTAAAATCCTAAAAATCCCCAAAAGTTGGAAAGTATAGGTCTACATTGAGGAGCAGTAAAGATCTAGATGATCTTTGTCTCAGACAAACAATAAAGCCCCCCCCCCCCCCCAAGGGAAGGGGGCTACTCACAGGGGGGGTAACAGGGAGACAATTGTCTAGTTTTTATTGCAGGGGTCTGGACTAAAACTTTTTAGTCGAAAAGCTATTTGTATTTATTGTTTTATTTGCTGTTGAGTCCAAGTGGCAAGCAGATGGACATAGCAGCCATAGGCCGAGTTTACCAAGGAGCTGGTGATGCATTTACCAATTCACTCACCATAGATGTGTGTGTGTGTGTGTGTGTGTGTGTGTGTGTGTGTGTGTGTGTGTGTGTGTGTGTGTGTGTGTGTGTGTGTGTGTGTGAGAGAGAGAAGGCAGCTGAGATCATTGTGTGTTGTAGGGGTGGGGTGTGTGAAGGGGATGAAGGGTAGGAGATCTGAGAAACACTTGACCGGGTGGAGACGCCACAGTGGTCCTGGGGATCATTACAAATGATACATTTAGCCTGAGTCACCCCCAGGCCCTATCATAACACACACACACACACACACACGCTCTCTTATGCATGCACACATCCACACACTCTTTCTTGCTCTTGCACTCACATGCACGCACACACACTTTTTTTCTCTCTTTTTCTTGCACAAGCACGCACACACGGACATGCATGCACGCACGCACGCGCGCGCACACACACACACACACACACACACACACACACACACACACACACACACACACACACACACAGAGAGCTCCATCTCCGACTGCCTCTCTAGACACAATGGTCCTGCTGTGCTGACAACTCAACTGGAAGGGAGCTTAACCTTTCACCCACAGGGTCAGCTCATTAACACAAACATGGCTCCCCACTATGCAAATGATGCAGCTTATCAACAACAATATGAATCAAACACACACGTATGTATCTGGACCACTGATTATGACACTTGACGTTTCACAGCATGTAGAGAAGGAGTCCCAATGTCTCAGAAACCGCCAACAAAAACTGAGCATGAAAATGAGAAGGAGTGCGCTCCGGTATAGCCGGCTGGTTAAGGCTAGTTGTGATCTTGTGGATCAGCTACTTTTGGCAAAGAGATTTGGTGTAGAGGTAAAACAAGGCTGACATGAAATGTCATTTACAGCTTGGCTACCAATATAAAGAAAACAAGTGCATCTGTGTCTGTGTCCTTTGTGTGTGTGTGTGTGTGTGTGTGTGTGTGTGTGTGTGTGTGTGTGTGTGTGTGTGTGTGTGTGTGTGTGTGTGTGGGCACACTAGGGTTTCAGACAATAGAAGCACACGCAGTAGGGTTTTAAATGCGGAAGTCTTGCAATCCCAGATTTGACCAACCAGGCGACGGCAGCTTCACTGTTCTACCGCGGTTCTGGGGGCTTGGTTCAGAGTATGGGAAGCCATTGGTGATCCCTCATTGGCTGGCCTTTAGCCAATAGGGAGAAAGTAACGAGAAAGTGACGACTAGTTGCAGCGTCTGTTTATTGACAGCTTTGCCAAGCTGTAAAAAGGAGGGGACCGAGTATAGACCCCTGGGGGGACCTCGGTCAATGAAGTATACAGGTTTTAAGGAGTCATGGGTGCCCAGGTGGCGCAGCGGTAAAGTCCGTGCTAACCACCCTGGAGGCTAGGGTTCGATTCCTCCTTGGTGCCTCTGACTAGGAAAGCTGGTTGGTCAGTGTGATCTCCGTCGCTGCAATAGCGACTCCTACAGGTTGGTTGGGGTGATACAGAGCTGGGAGGGATAGCATGTCCCTCCACATGTGTTACGTCCTCCCTGTCAGGTGAAAATCAGAGTGTATCAGAGGAGACATGTGGTTGCCTATGTCCTTTCCCCAAGACCTATAGTATGGTTTGGTAGTGACAGGGACTATACACCAGTGTTTATTTCGACTAAAACTATGATGAAAAATGTTCGTCGACCACCTTTTTTCACTGACAAAAACGAAATAAAAACGAAATAAAAGCTAAGCTACGATAACTAAAACTAAGACTAAATATATTGACAATTTCGACAACAAATAAAAACTAGACTAAAATGTCAGTGAGGGACTAGTGTAGAAGAGATCCAGTAGAACTAAAAGACAAGTCATTTAATGTTTGGTTGCGCTCTGAAAATAGCAGATCTACAAGCTCACAACGCGTCGCGCTGCGACGCGTTGTGAGCTTGTAGATCGGCTATTTTCAGCATGCAACCAAATGTAAAATTAGCCATTACGATGCCATCAAGGCACCGCCAAAATACATTTTAGTCGACTAAATCAACTGTAGATTTAGTCGACTATAATCTTATGATATTTAGTCGACTAAAACTAGACAAAAACTAAAACCTTTCAGATGACAAAAATGACCAAAACTAAATGCAATTTTATTCAAAAGACTATGACTAAAACAAAATCATAATTTGCTGTCAAAATCAACACTGCTATACACATACTGGTTGTGTTGGTGTGGGTGGAGGGCAGGATGACTACTTCTCTGTGAAGAAAACTGTAAAAACAAAAAAATCAACAATAAAAACACTACCCACTCAGTTTCAAAACCATGACTTTATTTAGCAGAATTCATTGCATGTAACTCAATGTGTTGAGTTTTACCATAATGATAAACAGAAACAGAACCTGGTGTAATTCTAGGGTTGCAACTATTGATTATCTTCTTAGTGATTATTATATCGATTACATTTTCACTAAATTGAATAATCATGAAGTGTGTCGATTCAATCTGAAAAAATTCTAATGGATCGTTTTCTAATCAACGAGATCAATTAGTCTGATTAACCACTTAGGCCCTATTTTATAAAACGGTGTCGCTCTAAAATAGCATTGTATCACAACACGTTGATAGTTTGTACATTGGCTCTAGTATTGCTACTTTTGAAAACTGTATTTATTTATTTTTTATCGATTATAAATCCATTAGTTCCAAACTGTTGCAGCCCTATATAATTCACAGTATGTGAAAGGAAGAGGAGGGACAACGTAAAGGAAGGCCGCAGGGTGGGGATGTGGGGGTGGGGGGGGGGGGGGCTGAACATGCCAGAATTCAATGTTTAGCTGCAGCGTAATTGGACTGAGGTACGGTAGGGAGGCAGGTGTGAAAGCCATTGTTCTCCTTTGATGGGATTATTTGTACCTCTCCATGCCGAAAAAAAAGAAGAAAAATAAAAAAAACAGCCATCATCAGGAGGCAGTCATCTAAATTTACAATGCTTGGATTTGGGCTTCCCTCCCTCTCTCTCTCTCTTTCCCTCTCTCTCTATGTCTCTCTTTCTCTCTCTCTCTCTCCAGGTTATGGTGTAATTAGAGCTACTCTGTAATTAGGGGCAGAGCCTTCAGGACCAAGGTGACTAGTGTCTACTTTGAAAGCGCTTGGGAAAGTATAGGAGACCACTTTAAAATGATGAGGAGGAGTGTGAGGGTGGTGTGGTGGTGGTGGTGGTGGTGTGGGGGGGGGGGGGGTGTACACTGTTCCTGTTTTGCTCTTTTCTCTTGCCCCCCACTCCCCTCTCCCCCCAAACTCCATCACTGGGGTTTTCTAGTGATCTCTGTGATTAAAAGCCTTTATCTCCCCTTCTATGTGTCCCCGGAGCTCAATGAATCAAAAGCATAATATAGCATCAGGCAAGGTGACACGGAGTTGAGGAAAGAAGTGAAGTTGGAGGGAAAGTTTAGCCGTGCATCTCAAACCACTTTTTAATGCCCGATTTACACTTGGTGTTGCACGCTGTGCTTGCTCGCGCACCGAAAATAGCCGAACTACAAGCTCACACTGCGTTGATTGTAGATCTGTTATTTTTGGTGCGCACCATATAATATAAGTATGCAATATCTGGCTTTACTAGTAGGCCTACGTGGGGAGCATTTACCGACATCATTCCACACTGGCATGCTACTGCGGACATAACATATTACCTGTTGGCATCCGTGTAAGAAGCTTTGGTGAACTTTGGTGTCATAGGTTAAGGTCATGGTTCAATCAAAATAAGCAGTTGGCCACTTAAGGAGTTGCTGGAGGCTTATACGCAACACACACACACACACACACACACACACACACACACACACACACACATAATTAAGTCACTCGAGGTGAACATAGCGGTGTGCACTGTGTACGACCACCTGTGTGTGTGTGTGTGTGTGTGTGTGTGTGTGTGTGTGTGTGTGTGTGTGTGTGTGTGTGTGTGTGTGTGTGTGTACGCAGTATGAAAGAAAAGAAGAAAACACAGGGTTGTTATATTTCTGGATTAACTGTCTGAATGTATCTGACCACCAAATAAGCAGCACCAGAGAGAGAGAGAGAGAGAGAGAGAGAGAGAGAGAGAGAGAGAGGGGGGGGGGGGGTACATTGTACAGCTGCACAATTAATCATATATGATCTTATGGCACAACTTTTGTTTTGGTAATTAATCATCACAGAATTACAGTATAGAAACATAATTGTATTTCTTTTAGAAAGTTCAGTCTTCATTCCTAGTCTCACCTATGGTCATAAAATGTGGGTCATCATGACTGAATGAACAAAATCGCAGATACAAGCATTCGAAATAAGTTGTCTCAGGAGGGTGGCTGGCGCTTCCCTTAAGGATAGGGTAAGAAGTTCAGTCATCTGGGAGGGACAGAGTAGAGCCGCTGCTCCTTTACGTGGAGAGGAGCCAGTTATGGTGGTTCGGGCATCTAGTAAGGATGGCCTCCTGGCCTCGGTGTCTCCCTATAGGGAGGCCTTTGGGGCACATCCAACTGGGAGGAGGCCAGGGGAGAAAACAGAGAATGTGCTGCTCCGGGTGCGGAGGTTTTGAGGTAGAATGTCTCAAGCACAGGGGGAAATGTTCTGGATTGTATGAACTAGCTTTGACATTTTTTTTTCCTGTTGCATTTTCTTCTTTTGAATTCCTAATACAGTGTTTTTTTTTAATGTGGGGGTCTTATAACGCCCCCTAAATATTATTCAAATTCAATTGTGCCAGAGTGTACACTCTCGGGGTTAAATGAACACTGACGGTTTACAGTTTCGATTGGGGTCCCAGCGATCAGAACAATATCAAATGGTGGTCTGTGGTCTAATCTCTAATGCGTATCAAAATGGGGGTCCTTGAAATAAAAAAAGATCGATAACCACTGCTTTAGGGTGTAAAATGTTGTCCAATAAGCGTCCATACTGCTACTGCTAATAGGTCTACTATTAAAGTACAGTGAACTCTACTACAGTGGACTTTACTCTAGTGACCCACCGGTGACCACACCTTTCACCTTTCCAGACACGCATATGACAACAAATAGCTATAACAGAACTCTACTACAGTGGACTTTACTCTAGTGACCCACCGGTGACCACACCTTTCACCTTTCCAGACACGCATATGACAACAAATAGCTATAACAGGGCAGGGAGAAAAGGGAGAAACATATGCTCAGGTCAGACACTACTCCTGACCTGGGTGTGCCAGAGCTAAGCTGAGGGGATTTGAGCCAGCTCAACATTTACACCATATGGATGCTTTATTATTACAGAGTAATGATCTCTCTCTCTCTCTCTCTCTCTGCACCTTTAACTCTTTTTCTCTCTCTCTCTCTCTCTCTAACAAGAGATGATCTGAAAAAAAACCTAATTGTCTTATGCGCAACCAGGTGATTAAGGGGGACTTAAGAGGGGGATTTGATGGGGACTCTATAGAGAGGGATGTGTGGAACAGGTTTCTGCCTCTCATCATGGGGAACACACGCTTCAGCGCCAAAACGCTCGCTGAGAGAGAGAGAGAGAGGTGCAATTTGGTTGATCATTATGAGTTCACGTTTAGGATATTCGCATAGATATCAACATTATCCTAGAAGAAATTTTTAAATAACAATTCATTCTGACATTTATCATGGATGCTGTTTGTACTTCCGTTTGTGTTCATACACTATATGTGTGCGTTGTGTGTTTCTTCTGTAATTGCTGTGTGTTTTTTCTATATGGTTGCTTGGCACAAAAATACAAATTATTTAAAAACTATACGTATCAGGATGTAAGTGTCTGAGTGTGTGTGTGTGTATGCATGCGAGCATGTAATGTGTCTGCATGCTTGTGATTATGTGATGATAAAAATGGGATATTACTCACAATGTTTTTGTGTAGCTGAACAGCAATTATGTGGATATACTTTGCTATAATAAAGCTAGTGATTCAAGTCACAGGACATTAAAAAATGCAAGTGCCTTGGTGATCAATTTCTTCACTAATTTCTTCATCTTCGGAGATAGGAATAATTGGATTTATATCACTGCCACAGCCAGGCTGCTTATTGATTTTACCTATTGCATATTAGCAGTGAATAATCAATAGGGTGGGTTCAGTGCTTATTAAACTGGAATGAGCTGGGATGGGCTTTTTTGCCATTCATCAGCCAATGGCGGTTAATCTCATAACTGGCCATGCTAATGCATGGTGTCTAATAACAGCATATTGCTATTGACGCCGCCGGGTCAAATTACAGTGGTCGCATTGATCAGTGGAGAGCATGAAACGTACACTCACATGTTTGGACAACAGCGATCAAGGCTGATTGTGCTGAGAATATCGTCGCTGTCGGACAGAGACCTCGTAACTTCATGTTTCTATTTTTTTGTGCTTTTGTTCGTAAATGAATACCTTACTTCACCATATAACAGGGGTCTTCAACAGGGGGTCCGGGACCCCTAGGGGGCCCTCAAAGTTACTAAAGGGGGTCCGCCAAATCTTTGTGTGATATGATTTTTTTACCTTAACCACTTGAACCCTAACATCCCTTTTCTTAGGAGAACTTTAGCCAAAAACAGCAGATCTACAAGCTTGTGAGCTTGTAGATCGGCTATTTTTTGCAAAGAGGTATAGATGTAGAGGGAAAAAAGTAAACAAAAAAAGTTTAATCTGAAACACAATTTTATACAATATAGAGGGGGGTCCCTGCTTCATCTCTCTCTCAGTTAGGGGGTCCTTGGCCTGAAAACGTTGAAGACCCCTGCCATATAAAACTGCCACACAAAAGTGAAAATAGATGATCTACAAGCTCACAACGTGGCGCGAAGCGATGCGTTGTGAGCTTGTAATTTCACCATTATGATTCTTTAAGCCATAATAAAACTGAACGGTTTTGGACATACAAGGTTTTCCCGACAGCAACGATATACTGGTTGGTTCACATCTAACCACTTAAGCCGTACTTCATACTTTGTTGTGTGGCGAAAATAGCTGATCTGCAAGCTCACAAAAGCATCTGTGATCTGCTATTTAGGCTATAATTTAGACATTCTGATTTAGAAGATTTTCTGTGGGTAAATTGAGAATCTCTTTGAAATATGTTACCTATACTGACATGCCCAAAATAGGGACACCACCAGGTTGAAAGTGGCTTAGCATCAATAGTCAGTAAATTATTGTCTGTGAATTATGTATTTGTGTTCTATATTCACGTTGTTGTGCCATGCCTAGGTTCCAGTGCCATGTGATACAGCGATAAACTTTCACAGGGACACACTAGTGCTGCTGGGTGTAGTGATAAGCAGATGTTTGACCAACATTGACCACAATATGGTCAATATTATTGTAGGTCAAATTGGTGTAGATAGAGTTTGGGATGCCTTCTGGCTAAGCCAATTGGTGCACGGACCACATGAGTTCAAATCTGACTCCCGTCATGTCTCGCATGTGTCCATTCTGACCTCGGTTTTACTCCACTTAAACCCTATATATGGGTCTATCCTTGCCCCCCCCCCTTTTTTCCCCAGTACACTAAATATCTTTGCTTGTAGATCAGCAATGTTTTGCCAAATGTTTGCTTATTTTCACCAAATGTTCCCCTATTATGACAAGCCCAGAATAGGGACGCTAAGGTCCATGTGGATAATAAAGCAAAAAAATGCCGAATGATTATTTTAAAAAGAGAGGAAAATAAGTTAACAGGGAAAAGTAGCCGGACTGAGGTCAAATGAGAGCTCTTCTTTTTTAATTATTTATTAGTCTGTGAGTGTTTGAGTGCAGGGAGTTAAAATAGCAGGGACAACTTACAAAAGAATGCAATTGTACAGTAGTTGTGAAAATGTAACTGTGGCTTCAATTTGGGATGTGGGGGACAAACAACAAGCCCTCTTCCAGACAGGAGAGAGAAGAAAAGAAGACTCTCTAATGTATTACCTATCCGCAAGCATTTTTCACCTAGACGCCAAGGCAACTACTTTGTTGAGGTTGAAATGAAATTAGTGCTCTTCTTCAGTTTGGAGAAACAAAGGCCCCTCTTCCCTAAAGCGGTGAGTGAGGTCCCTGTCTGGCACAGCCAGTCAGGTCGGCCGGGCCGTGGGCCTACAGCCCAAAGCCCTCAAGCTTGCAAATCAACCGCTTTTCTGGCCATTTAATTTCTCATGCGCAGCGTTTGGGACTCGTCTTTTCATGAGCGTAAGAGCCTATCTGTGGCCCTCCCCCTCTGAAAAGGGCCCTTCCTGGTGACGAAGGTGACCTGCCACTGGGAAAAAGGAGGACCTGCCATGAACTGAGTGTCAGCCATTAAATATGATTTCGCCCCTGAATGGCGCGCAAACACATTCACCCACTGAAGCTCATTAAGCCCCGCATAATCTCTCTTTTCTTTAACCATAACAATGATTTCAGTTGGGAAACGCAATGGGTTTTTTTTTGGTGGGGGGGGGGAGCTGAGCCATTGATTCCAAGTTGCATTCAAAGTAATAAATCAAGTCCCAACTTCCCATCCCGGAGCCCATTTGCCTAATTCAGCGCCTCTCACCATACCGGTCAATTAGTTTAGAGAGAATATATTCAATACACCAAGTGATTCACTGACACGGCATAATAAATCCCATGACTTGGAGACTGTCCAAAGTAACCTTTTGCTGTTATTCTGCCCTTTTTGCTAACTCTGCAGAGGGATGGCAAAAGTGACCGTTTCAAACAGACCGTTTCAAATCAACACTTTGTGTCATTGTGAAGCCGAGGTTCAATTCTTGAGTAACTTTGAACCGTTTGGAATAAATCATAAACTCTGACGCGTCACGTGGTACGAGTCCATGTTCCCTGTGGCAGTTGACGCTGCCTGATCTCTAATATCGCAGCTTGCAGAGAGAGAGAGAGAGAGAGAGCGTGAGAGTGTGGGTGAGATGGAATTATGAAGGTGCTAAGCCGAGTCTGAAGGAGTGAGCTGCCTGTCTATATTATAAGTGTGCACTCACTCCCCTTGTCTTCAGCTCTCCTCCGCCTTAGTCACTGGTCCAGAGGCCTATATTTTTCTTAATTATTATTATTAATATCTCCCTCCCTACCCCCCCCCCCCGTTTTGTTTTGTGTTTGTTTTAAGGAAAGTTTCCTTCCAATTTCTATTGACTTTGCTTAAAAGCTTCCACGGGAGG
>NC_137603.1:54041548-54354048 GCF_963280865.1 Gymnoscopelus braueri
ATGGGAGGAGACTGCATTCCAGATGACATTTTTTCCAGTCATGTTGGAAAAACAAAAAAACACCATTATGAAGTAACCAACCCTGCGGAAACGCAGACTGGTCTTTATCTGAAAACAAAGCATTTGCATTAACAGCTAAACTACACACCAAGGCAACACTTTTTCAGGTGTTAAAGAACATTTGTTAGAATATTAAACACTGTCTTATACCCTACACAGTGTACTTTGATCGGAGTCCCCCAGGGGTCTATGCTAGTGACTCCCTGACTTTTGAGCTCAAGACCCCAAAGGGAAATGTGATGTCTCCCTGGGACCGAAACTAGTGAAAATAGCCGATCTACAAGCTCTTGTAGATCTGCTATTTTCACTACTCCTTAAAAGTATTTTCCCTCAAATTAATGGATTTTAAAAGAATTATGGAATTATTTTGAAAAACGTTCGAATTCGTTTTTAATTATTGGGGGGGATTTAAAAAAATATCTTTTGAAATAATAATAATTAAAAATGTATTTAACAAAAAATAAAGGGGTATTTACTTGCAACCCATAAATATTTGTCCTGATATTTTCGGGTCGTCAACGTGGCACATTGTGAGCTTTTTCACCAAATGTCGTCGTCCCCCCCCCCCGCCATGTTCATGTGCTCAAGTAGATAGTAAAAAAAATAAAACACTTTTTTTGTGCTTTTCTTTGCCCCTCTCACTCTGTCTCCATTTCTGTCTCTCTGTCTGTCTCTCTCTCTCTCAGTCAGTGTGTGTGTCGCTCTCTGTCTCTCGGGGGCAACTGCCATGAAAATGAACTATTAATCTGTCTCCCAAAGGAATTCCTCATGCCAGAGGCAGGCCTGACAGCCGCAAGACGACGGTTGTTGTGTGGTCAACAAACAATTTTCCTGGGCTTCACTGCCTTTCAAAAGGGCTCCACTTTTCTCTCTCCCGGCCGATCATGTGAAAAATGTCGTTGTCAAAGCTTCTCCCCTTTTCTTCTTGCACAAAGATGTCAGATGGAGAGGGGTAGAATTTCCAAACATGTTAATCCGTAAGAGCGTAAACTCGGGCCCCCTTCCTCCACGGTGCTCGAGAGTTCATTCAGCGCGGCCGGAGACTTCCTGTGCTTGAGCGAGAAAAGCACGTTGTTTAGGATGCTGTATGGTCCAAAAAAAAAAAAAAAAAGATTACCGGATTATAAAGTTAGCCAATTTATTGTAACCATTCATGTGTGTATAATGTGTTCTTGTTTCTCCTTGCCCCATTGCCTGTGATTTCATAAAACAAAAGGACACCTGTTGTGTAAAAATTTATAAATGCAAATTATTATTTTTTGTAAATAAATTGAGGGCATTTCCCTGACAGGAAAAATTCTGCAGTTTATCCGTTTTCTGTATTATGTGCCTAAAGCAAGTTGTGAATCTATAAAAGCACAGACATTCATCAAGACCACATTTATTTCTAATTTATGCTCCGATGTATGACGATGTCACACACACACACACACACACGAAAATAGTAGATCTACACGCTCAGAAGCTGATGTGTGCTTGTAGATCGGCCATTTTCGATGAGCGACACGTCACACGACGGAGAATAAATCAGTCACAAAGAAGTGATGTGATCAAACAGGAGTCTGTGGCTGGAGGGAGGAAGAGGGAGGAGGGACAGGACAGGTGACAGCATCAGAGACAGAGCATGACAAGTGACAGAGGAGGGTGGCTCCTCTGCTCTCTGCCCCGTACCCCCCCCCCCCCAACCAACCCACACACACATACTCACACCCTTGGGGAAGAACATTTCTTCCTCATTAAGCCTGATTTATACTTCGTTGCGTGCCGGTGTCGTGCTCAGTAAAATAGCAGATCTACAAGCTCACAACACGTCACGAATGTGACGTGTTGTGAGCTTGTATATCTGCTATTTACCGCAGGCATCACCAGTGTGCAACTGAAGTATATAAATCAGGCTTTAGTCTCTCGAATCAGACAACTCTAAAAAGAGTCTGTGATTCCACCTTGTAAAAGGTTTTGCACAGGAAAGGAAGCTGTCAAATGTTTGTCATTTCTGTTATATAAATATAATATATATATATATTTTAAGATATCTTTAAAAAAAAAAGTTTTTGCCATTTCCATTTCTGCTAAGCAGGAAGATACTTAGATAGGCTTCGACTAATTTGGTTTAGGACATATTTACGCGACTGCAAAGGCGAAACAGAAGTGTGTGTGTGTGTGTGTGTGTGTGTGTGTGTGTGTGTGTGTGGGGGGGGGGGGGGGGGTTTCTGTGGACTTTCAGTGATTCCAATGCACAGCATTTGAAGATCGTGTGAGCCGACAAGTGTGTCCGTCTTGAGAGACTGGTTGACACAGAGGTACAGAGGGAGTTGTTGATGGGTGGGTGGAGGTGGGCAGGCTCATTACGGACCACAGATCCTCCCCCTTCCTACAGCACTTCCAGTCTGGGGACATCCCATCCCTGCATCCATCCATCCGCCCCGTCTCGTCCCGTCCCGTCGTCCACCCCTCTTCTGGTCCCGCCCTCCTCCTGGGCAGAGGCCTCTCATCACGGCCCCTCTCTCCTGTCATCATGCACACACACACACACACACACACACACACACACACACACACATCCCCCCTGTCTGTCTGTCACGGTGTGCAGCAGACCCGTCCTGTCCTGACTGACTGATGAGGCCCACTTCTGATAACGGTATCAGGAAACCTGGGTGCCTGCCTTGTCATTAGATGCTATCAGAACCTGCCTTATTATAGTCGGGCATGGGACCAGCCGCGGCGTGGCGTGTCTCTTATATATATCGTCTCTCTGTCGGAGGGGAAAGCTCATATGTCCCAAACGGTTACTTTTCAGCAGTGGTGGAAAAAGTACTCGAATGTTTAACTTAGGTAAAAGTATCGATACCGCATGGTAGAAATACTCTGTTACAAGTAAAAGTCCGGAATTCAAAATGTACTATAGTTAAAAGTATTGGCATCAAAATGTACTTAAAGTACGAGAAGTAAAAGTACTCATTATGCAGAATGTCCCATTTCAAGTCTTCAAATGTATGAAGATCTTTTGAAAATAGCCGATCTACAAGCTCACAATGCGTCGCGGTGCGACGCATTGTGAGCTTGTAGATCTGCTATTTTCCAATGGCCGAAATGTATATGGCTTAAGTGGTTAATGTATGTTTTGTAATAATAATCAAAATCTACAACTAGTAACTCAAGTTTTCAAATAATTGTAGTGTAAAAGTAAAAAATTGCCTCTGAGATGTAGTGGAGTAGAAGTAAAAGTATTGGAAATTGGAAATACTCAAGTAAAGTACAAATACCTCAAAATTGTACTTAAGTACAGTACTTGAGTACTTGTAATCAGTTACTTTCCACCACTGCTTTTCAGGATTCAAATTCAAAATTTGAATCCTGAAAGTGGCGTTTCGAGCTTGCAGATCTGCTACTTTTGACGCTTTTGTGTGACGCTGTAGTATGATCAAGTAGGGTGTTAATTTAGGAAAAAAAACACAAAAAGTTAAAATATGGAGATAAGAGGTTTCTGCCCAGACAGAGACCATAATCTGGACTGGCCTTTAGAGCAAAGTGCTAAAAGTTGAAGGAGCTGCGCTGCGCTCAGATCAGATAGACCTCCTGCTGTCACCCCCTGATGGCTCCCCTTCTCTGGGAGGGGCCCATGGAAGTGGCCCGTGTCACAATGATTATAATTAGGTCAGCAGGCAAAGTACTGGCTTTTCACACACACACACACACACACACACACACACGCACGCACTACTCCCAGTCAGTGTGTGAAACACACTGCATCTCTTCATTTAACCCATTCAATCTGGGAACGCATCTACAAATGTCTTCCTAACAGTTTTCTGAAAAACGTTATGTTGCTATATCAGTGCTCAAACTTTTTCATGTCAAGCCGACCCCCCCATCTCAAAATATTTAGTTCCAGGGACGCCCAGAAGCAAAGATTTGAGTCACAAATGTTCACTTTAAAAATATATACATTCAAAGATTTGCACACATTTTCACGATTTTTTTAAAAATAGCCAAAGTATAAAATAATGGTTATAGCGCCAATCTAAAATAACTCAGATGCGTTCCCAGATTGAATGGGTTAAGCCCTATATACTTTTTAAACGGGGGTCCCCCAGGTCCATCCTCCTTTTCCCCCTCTACACCAAACAAGCTTACAGTACATCATGTCACATTTCAATGTATTGTGAGCTTGTAGATCTGCTATTTCGGCCTATTATGACATGCCCAGAATAGGGACACTATAGGGTTCAACTTTGATTGATTGAATACTTAATAATAGTCACAAAAAAAATGTAAACAGCACAGTCAGACATTAAGGCTAAACACAAAAAAAAGTCCGGGGGGCTTGTTTCCATGTGGTTAAAGTTGCCCATTATGTTTTTTCTTTTATCAATGGCACCAAGACAAAATCCAGTATAGTTATAATACTGAATGATGAATTTAAAAAAAAGTATGTTTTTCTTTTTGCAAACACATGCTCATGGAACTTGGGAGCCAATAAATTCATTTCAGAAAAAAAAGATAACTTTGTAAAGTGGCTACAGCAATCCACCCAGGCAGAACATTAAAAAAAAAGAGTTCCACAATAAACTTGACATGCTGCCAACGCCAGAGTGGCCGCTACGCTACAGGGAGAGGGTCTCGCTTATGTTTGGCTCCTGGGTGGCAAGATGGCTCTTCTAAAGATAAAACTTTATTGATCCCTGAGGGCACATTGAGCTGCTTGAGCAGCCAGGGATAAGATATACAGTAGATAAAACAATAGAACAAAAACGAAAAAAGGAAGGAACAAAGGTTTAGCAACAGAAGTGCACAAGGCACCGCCCGGGCGGCTGGCGTAGCGGTCCGGGCACCTAGGCTGACAGCATGTTGCGGGTTCGAATCCCGGACCCGGCGACCTTTGCTGCGTGTCACTCCCCATCTCTCTCTCCCCATTTCCTCTCAGTCTACTGTATCTATCTATAAAGTCGGAAAAAGCAACAAAAAAAAAGAATGCACACGACAATGAAAATTAGAATACAGTAGAGGTCTTCAACAGGGGGTCCGTGACCCCTAGGGGGTCCGTGGAGGTACTGCAGGGGGTCCGCGAAATTGTTGTTAGATTAGATTTAAAAAAAGAAACATTTTTTAATTTTTTCAAAAATGTCCATTTGTCTTTAAATATTTATGTTTAAAATAAATCATGATTCTGCCCATTTTGAATAGCTTCTATACATGATTATTGTGCAATTGACAGATTGTTGATAGTATTGACATTGGTTCTCTGTAAATAACAAGGTATGTTTATAAATGGCATTGGTACGGACACCCTACTCACTGTACCTTGTACATGTATGTTTAAAATAACAGCATGAATATATGAATCTGTATTATGTTAATAGCTTAGTATTGAATGCACAATAACATGGTATGTTTATACATATGAAACACAATTTTATACATAATTATACAATATATGTTGTAGCCCCCCCACCCTACGAGGTAGGGCAGTGTTATTCAACGGTGGCCCGCGGGCCAAATCCGGCCCCAGCGGAGCTTTCTTGTGGTCCCTGGAACATATTCCATGTTCCAATGTAAAATTAAATGCATGTTGGTTGTACAAGATGAACATTTTGAATTTTGGTTGTCATGGAAGCGTCTCATATGAATGAAAGGTTTTTTAATTAGTTTTGAGCACCCGGGTAATATGATGAGCTTGTGCTCATCATATGAGCACAAGGTGTTATTAACAACATCCACTCTAAACTCAGATATAGTTACAAATGAATGGTCCGTGATGGATGAACTGCACTCAAAACCCCTGTTGTGCTCCTTTATGTTGATTAGTTTTGTGTGGATTTTGTCCAGCTTCCATCTTCTCCATCTTCATCCACTTCAAAAACATCATAAGAGCTTGTGCTCTTATCACCTGGGTGCTCAAAACTAATGAAAAAAACGTTCATTAATATGAGACACTTCTATGTCAGGGACCCGTGCACAGAACACACTGAAATATCTACTTACTATTTTCTTCATATCAAAATCTTAGCCTGTGCACCAAGAACTGACACAGAAATGTTCCTATCAAACATCAAAATGCATGAATGCAGTATGAAGCAGGCCCTAAGTTACCATAATGGACATAATGTGTCCATTATTGTGTCCTATCGGACCTATAGCACACAACAAAAGGTTTTGTTATCACGGTCTTGTGGCCCCTGACTTCAAGTCATTTTACAATTGTGGCCCCCTGCCTAATCTAGTTGAATATCCCTGAGGTAGGGGGTCCCTGCTCCATCTCCCCATCAGTTTGGGGGTCCCTGGCCTGAAAACGTTGAAGACCCCTGAGTGAGTAGGCACTCTCAAAATATGAAACTGGACATACATAGATACATGTCTAAAGTGTATTATGGGTTCAGTGTGAACCCAAATGCAGACACAGACACAGAGGATGAAGTCAGGTTTAACCATTTAAACCATATTTACTTCGTTGTCGGGACGTGTTGCGAGCTTGCAAATTGGCTAGAGGATGAGTGGTTCAAGGGCGCCGATACTGTGGGTGCCTCGGGGCTAAAGCACCCAGGAGAAATGACGAGCACCCATCACAAACTCATCACAAAAAAAGATAAATAAATAACCTCCGACATCTGCACTTCATGGAGTAAATTCTTTGAACCAAATTAACCGAATTAACCGCTTTAAAGTAAAAAAAAAAAAAAACTAAAAGGTAAAAAAAAAAAAACGCAAATCTTCGCGCACGCGGGCTGGCCGCGCATGCACGAACGCGCGTGCGTTGCACACCCAATAGCGCAGATATAAATCGGCGCCCCTGGAGTGGTTTATGGTGGGGTTTGATTAATCCGATGCCCCAATAGTCCGACAAACGTGTGTGAGATTTTTTTGTGAGGTGAAGGTTAAGGTTATGGTTAGGTATGATATAATGTGCACAGTCGTATAGCAATGGTACTTAGGACCAACGGATTGTCAGAATAACAGCATGGCACCTTATGGTGTTGCTTGAATTGAAGGCAGACTGACAGGCGAGCAGGTTAGTAGGCACGTTAGCAGGCAGACAAGAAATTATCCAGAGTCCAAGGAAAGACCGCTAGTAACAATCTAGCAAACAAACACGAAGAACGAATCATCTAACTGTGGTAAATGGAGAGCTGGGGTTTATATACAGGAGTGTTGATGAGCTGATGGATGGCAGGTGTGTTGGCTGAGGGGAGCACAGGACCACACACACACACACACACACACACACACACACACACACAAGACACAGAAGGGGAGGGAAACATAGAAACACAAGGTGATGGACCAGGGAAGGCTGGTTCTACAGTAAGATGGCAAGCAAACTATAATCAGGCACAAAGAGACGGTTAGGAGGAGGACCGTTACTTGGATCTGCTTGTGTGTGCTGGACTTCTCTGATGATGGAATCAGTCTCCCAAGTCACAACAGCCACCACACAATAAGAGGGAAGGATGATGTCTGTGTCAGCGGGAGCTCTTTCGGGGACATGTTGACGAGAGAGGACGTCGGATTTGAGATTTCTGCATGGAGCCAGGAAGGATGGTGAGTGTGAAACTGAAGCGGCCGAGGAACAAAAGTCCAACAGGTTTGACGGCGTTTGGCGGTCTGAATGAGGTTCTAATGGTCTGTCCACTCAACAAACTAGGTGTTCTGACCCCTCCAGCCAATGCCGCCATTCCTCCAAGGCGAGCTTTTAACAGCCAGAAGACCCCAGTTTCACATGTTGTATTGCCTTTCAGCTGGGGAAGTCCACAAGAGACGATTTGCACAGGGATGGATACCACTGTATCTGAGTCATGGATCTCCACCACAAACGGCTGGAGAAGGCTCTGGCTGGGTGAGGATAGGTGTGGATTTACCTCGTTAGCTATGAGAAGGCAAAAAGGGGAGACAGATGAGGTGAGCCTGATGAGAGGCATGACAACACGACTGTAGACCTGGATGAACTGGCAGTAAGGGTTGGCAAAGACATGGAACCAGTGGAGTTTGAGGGACAATGGTCTGGGCCAAGTCTGCCACTGCCACCTGGATCTTCTCTGAGTCTTCCTCACCTGTCCACGCTCTATGATCAGACAGACTTGGGTGAGGAACTTCCCATTAATGCATTATACATTAGCATCAAGGGGAATGGGGCTAAAGGTTCCACTGCAATGCCACTAGCCCATGCTAATGCGTTCGCTTTTGACTTATCGTCTCTCTGGGCTGGGGAACTAGCTGGTTCAGAGGAGGTATGGAAGCAGGAGGGCTAGGCTGGGCTCTAGGAGAAGACTGGTAGGAAGAGACGAGGTCCAGTTGGTTCCCAGTCTGGGTGATGCTGGCTGAGAGGCCACGTTGTGTTTCCACGACTCCTTGGAGAGTTTGTCTATGCTGGCCCAAGAGCAGAGATGGTCACAGAGTCTGCAAGGTCCATAATTGTCTGATTATGGACCTCGCAGTGGTGCAGATTTGTGAACCCAAACACAGAACACAAAACACAGGGGATAAGTGAGGTTTAACCACTTAAAACCTATATACTTCAGTTGGACCGGTGTCCCCCAAGGGTCTATTATACTTGGTCTCCTCCTCTTTTGCCCTCTACACCAAATCCCTTTGCTGAAAAAAGATCAACAAGCTGACAGCGGAGCGGAATGCAACAGGTCCTGTGATATGATTAGCAAAGGAAAATAAGTTTGAAACTAAAAGCGTGTTCAATTTCAGTATAATAATAATACTAATAATACTACAACTACTAAAAGTAGTATTATTATTTCTATTGTTATTAATAACAATACATAAATAAATAGCAATAGGCTATGAATCCTGAAGCAGTGTGGGTTATCCATAAATTCAGAACGAGAGTGATGTAGTGAAAAAGAAAGCATAGCAAAGAGTCCCTGCGACCCACGATAGGAACCACAGCACAGCACGGCACAGCACGGCACAGCACGGCACAGCACGGCACAGCACGGCACAGCACAGCACAAAGAGACCTGGGCCTTTTCCCGCGGACAAATAACTATGGTTTGAATTATGGATAGGGCTGAATAGTGTCTCTTCTCCACACATGACTGCACACATGAGAATCCCATGCAGGGCCTGTATAATTGTATCGCTAATAAGGAGTAAGGCCAATTAGGCATTTAAGTGTGCTGTAATCACTTGGACAAGAGAGATGAAGGGGGTGGGGTTGTGGAGAGTAAAGAAAATCAGGACAGAGGGCAAATTAACACCCCCCCCCCCTCTCTCTCTCTCTCTCTGACAACCATTAGGATATTCTGTATGCATACTGCTAAAATGTCCTCAGTGAGGAGACAGCCTAGATGCCTAGTTTCATTTACTCTTTGTTGTCCAAAGAGGTTGCATGACAAGTAACAAGAATTGGAGTTGTTTAAGGATGCAGTGGTGCATAGCAACAACTCATCATAAGCAAGGTAGCCTGCCCCCGTTGGGACAAAGTTGTGAGCGTACAGATCAGCTATTTTTCGCTGAATGTTCGCCACCCAGAACAGGGATGCTAGAGTTTATGTGGTAAAAAAAGAAGGAAAAAAAAAGAAAACAAGCTAAACTAAAATGAGATAAATGAAACTGCACATTCCTCATACATGCGCTAGTAAGTGTTTGAGGGGTTCTGGTGCAGCCATCCACCGACAGCGCAGACAGCCCATAAAACGTTCCAGACAAGCTGTCTGTCACAACATTTGTTTGCCAGATTACATTCCTTCCTGCCATTGAGGGTGGCAGTAAAATGGTTGAAATTCTCAAAGCGGCATCGCTCTGGTCCCAAACTGCAATATGTCTCCAGTCAAATATGTTTAGAAAGCGGGCGGTGTTGGCACAATGGCGCATGCAAGCCGTCCTTTTCCTCCTGTGTTCTGGAACTTTTTAGAATTCAGCTAGCCCCAGTGGGGACAAAAGGCCCGGGACGTCTACGAAGCACTATCAATACATTTAAACAGGGGGCATGCATTTCTTATAAGAGAGAGCCAATGGAAAGAGGAAAAGGGGTGGGGTGGGGGGGGTGGCGGTGGTGGCGTGGATGCCTGATCAACCAATAAAAGGGACCTCGGTTATGAAGCAAGAAAGAAAGAGACAGAAAGAAAAAGAGAGGAGGAAAAAAGAAAAAGAAATGGGGAAAGCGTAGAAAGAAAAGGTCATGAGTGGCAGTTGATTTGAAGAGTTTCTGTGACCCCACAAAGGGCCATGACATCATCAGGTATTGAAGTGAGGGAGACAAGGAGAAGGGGCTCTTTAAGAAGCTGGCCGCTTACCGAGGCCGTAATTACATTTGCGCTAAACATGCCCAAGTGCTCTTGTTGCTGTGCGGGGGGAATCATTTTCAGGAGGTGGAGGGCTGAATTAATCAGCTCCGTTTGCTGTGGAGACTCTTTATTACAAAAAAGGAAAAAGAAAAAAGAATCTTTCTCACCGCAAACTTTTATTTTCCCCAAAACAATATGTTCCATTGCATCTTAAGTTCTTGTAATGTGAATTTCCTACTTTGCACTAGCAGCAGCTCCTGTGTGCTATTCATATAAAGAAATAGCATATAGAAAGTAAGTAAAAACTGTCAGAAGAGAAAAAAAAAAAGTTTTACACCGCACCCGCACACGCACACACACACACACACACACACACACCACCCCCATGACAACCCCTCCCGGATCCAAAGCCTCTCCTCTCCTCTGCACCCGGGAGCATATAAAGCCAGTGCAATGCATGGTGGGTAGGCATGGCGTGAAGTGTACAAGGAAGGAATGCTATTAAGTAAGTTATGCACATAATGAATCTGAGCAATGCTTGGGAAAACTTCAGCGACGTTTCTTCCTCTTTCTGTTCAGGCTGTTTGTCAGTGAAAAGACTGAATACAGTAAATCACTCTTTAGTTCTGCCCAGGAGCAGTATTCACCCCTGCCTTCACACTGAAGTCTGTGAGTGTTCATTTAACTCTGACAGTGTGCAAAATGCACCAAAAATTGGTCCACTGTTGAGCCCTCACCCACCACCCACCTCCCCCCGTCAAAAAGACTTTACTTATCTGCTGAGGAACTGCAACTCCTCTGCCACTTGACAGTCGCGTGAAAATACATTTTTCAATCAAGTTATATTAATTATTACATTACTATAGCATTCCTCTAATAATAATAATTTAAAAAAGAACACCTGTGGTCGAATCAAAGTAGGGTCAATATATGTTTCAGTGCATTCCATTCAATCCATGCTCAGTCCATTCAGAATAGACGTCCGTCTTGTTTTTATTACTATGGGGTAGTTTGCCAATGTTAACATCACTGTCACAATATCCCAAAAGGGGAACAAAACAAATAATCTCGCTTTGGCAGCTCGACTCAAATCCTAATACGTGGTTTGACTGTGTGCTAAAACGTCAAAGTCACACAAACTGAGCATTCATCAAATGCACTTGTGGCGACTTGTGGTATGAAGCGAGGGTGACAAATTCACCATTCGTATGATATCTGCGGGTAGGGGGGGGCGAGGGGGGTGTGGGCCTCTCCTTCCCTCGCTCCTGACACACGCTACGGGGGCCAGCATGACGTGCGGGGCCCATCACCGCCGCACTGACAGAGAGCCCTACGGTGGCTGCGGAGCCGCCGCACTCAGCCAGCGGATCCAATTAGCTTTCCCACGACGACACCGCCTCTCCGCTGTCAGGTTGACATAGTGTAATATGATGAAATTACACAGAAACATTGTTGATTCAATCTGCGCCCCGGCGGGACGCGGCTGCCAAGAATCATATGGCTGCATACTAATGCAGTGCAGACAGTGGCTGCTTCACCACGTGCTATACTGTCTGTCTCGTATGCTGCTGCTGCTACAGAGAGTGTTGATTTCGTCGACTAAAACTATGACGAAAATGTTTAGTCGACTACCTTTTTTTATTGACAAAAACTAGATAAAAACTTAGCTATGATGACTAAACCTAAGACTAAATATAAATTTGTCAACAAATAAAAACTAGACTAAAATGACTGGTGGAGAAGAGATCCAGTAGAACTAACGGACAAGTCCTTGGTTGCAATCGGGTGTTGCACTCTGAAAATAGCCGATCTACAAGCTCACAACATGTCGCAGCGCGACGCGTTGTGAGCTTGTAGATCGGCTATTTTTAGCATGCAACCAAGTGTAAAATTAGCCATTACGACACCATCAAGACACCGCCAAAAAACATTTTACTGGACTAAATCAACTGTAGATTTAGTCGAATAATCTATAATATTTAGTCAACTAAAACTAGACTAACAGTAAAACATTTCAGATGACTTAAATATAACTAAAACTAAATGGAATTTGATTCAAAAGACAAAAAAAAAACTGAATCAAAAGTTGCCGTCAAAATCAACACTGCTACAGAGGTGGCTGAGATTGAGACATGCCTGATTTATATACTTGGTTGTGTTGTTGCGCACTGAAAATCTACAAGCTGTGCGACGCGTTGTGAACTTGTAGATCTGCTAATTTTGGAGCGCAGCACAGGGCGCACAACTTAAAGTCTAAATCAGGCTTCATATCCATGCACTGAAGATATGTCATTTCCTTCACAACTGTGTGTTCAGTTTGGGACAACTCATTTATTTTATTACGTGTTAGTTTTCAGCTCACACTTAAAGGGTTTGATTCTAAAATGCCACGTCCATTTTGGGGGGAGAAAGAAAAAAAAATCTGAACAGAGACAGATGAAATTCATTTGTAACATTGTCCAAAATGAGGGGAAAACAAACTGATTTCAAGAAACCATTTTGTAAGAAAAGGTCTTACATGTAATGGGCATGTAAGACGTGTAATTTATTTGATCATATTTTTGGATTTATCATTTAGATTTCTCCTACTGGAGTAAGATTATCCATACGCGAATAAGAAATAGAACAGTGTGTTGTTAACGTGTTAAGAGAATGACGAGTGCATTGAGAGCACACACATTCACATTTCCCACACCAAGTGGCCTTCAGCTTTTTAACATCCAGTCCTGTCAAAGATTCCTGCTCTATGGATTGAATCTTTCTCGCCTGGAGCCCTTATCCATTTTCTCTCCTCGCCCATGATCTATTTTATGGATGTTCCTCCATGGCGGCCACGTGTTGCCATCGATGGCTCCCTTTCTTTATTTCTCAGAGGACCGAGAACACCTGTCCGCTTTAATCGCTAAGCCCCTTCCCAGCAGGAATGCCATATCGCTGAACGGACGGCGGGGCTTTGCTATCTGACATTGATAGGAACAAGATAGTATGGATCCACATTTGGCAATGAATAACAAAGAACCTAGCAAAGTGAACAACAACGGGGGGGGGGGGGATGTGTCTGTTCTTCTAAACACTCTCGGCCGCCTGTTCTCACCGACACGTTGTGCGACTCACTCAAATCGCTGAGAGAGGGGACGTCTGAGAATGTCGGCCGTGTGACTCACGGCGGGACGCGTGAAACACGCTCGTATTAAATCATATTTTCACGAGTCACTGCGATTATGACGCAGGGGTCATAATATCCATACGTCTGCATGACACATGCATGGGATTTCCTGGAAGCTGAACACAGTCATCAGAAGCTTACTGTAGATTATTCAAAAAAGAACGCGGATGCAAATTTAACCACATGAACGCAAGTGTCCCAATTCATGGGTCTGTCATAAAAGACCCACGAATTTCAATGAAAATAGGCGAACGGTTGCCAAAAACAGACGATCTACAAGTTCACAACTCGTTGCAACGGAGCACATTGTGAGCCTGTAGGTTGGCTATTTTCCATGAATAGACTTGGTGTAGAGGGAAAAAAGGTAGGGGACCAAGTAGACCCCTGGGGACACCATTCAATGTACAGTATATAGGGTTTAAGTGACTAACCATAAGGGCGCAACAACATACAACAAACATCTCTCCAATAGCAAGTTTCAGAATGCCATTGAGCAAGGCACATAAACTCCAGCTGCTCCAGTGGCAACAGCAGGCTGCTGTGCCAGTGCGTGTGACTCTACACGTATGTGCAAAATCCTCTCACCAGGCTGTTCCTGTAAATATGAACACGTTCTTAGTCATCCGGGCCGGCCTGGTTTAATGAGGCATTTAATCATTTTCATCATTATTCCTCCTTGACGTGACAAAGAAACTCCTCGCTGTGTGGGTGCCATTGCCCAGAGTTCCATAATTCTATGCATGTGGTCATCGGGGAAAGAGGTGACCAGACATTCTGGTTATTTGCTCTCAGCAGACCACCTCGTCCTTATTTGATCTGGTGCGCAGCAGCAACCTTGGTGGCTATGAAATAATCTACCAGTAAGGTTAATAAACTGTAAGAGTCGGGTCGAGGACAAAGGGGATAAGCTCTCAACATCTAGACGGGATAGAGACTGCCAAATGCCCCGGACAACGATAGGCTGATTCTAACACCCCCACCACCCACACCCACACACACACAGACCATGTCCTGAAAACTGTATTTTTTTCTGAATGTAAATAATGACTCAAGTTTGCTCAGCGATGAACAGGTCGTTTTATCAGTTTTTCATGGAAAACAATTTGTCCTTGAATGCACGATGTTTGTACCCATGGACTTTTTTTTTTTATGAAAGGCCCCATTTAGGATTTCCCATGAAACTGTAACCACCACCCCCTCATGGTTAGATAAGGACAGGGACCAGGGTATTAATCAATATCTAGCCCTTCAAAAACTAAAAACACTGGATGTTGGGTGTCATTACAGTACATTATACTAGGCTTGTTATAATAGTGCATGTCACAACTGAAACACAAGCAAAGTCTGTCTCATATTCAAAAATGTCAAAACTACTCGCAATGCGAATACATTAAGCATTATTTACTTCACCTTTGTCAGCTGAAAATCTGTTATTTTCAGCAAGTGACGTGACTCATGATGAAGTATATAAATTATATTGAAAAAACAAGGGTTCACATGCAGTTCTCGATGCTATGTATCAGAGGTCAGGGACTAAGCCAGTGTTTTTAAAATATTTTCACGTAAAAAAAAATATATAAATTTGGCCATGAAAAAGGTTTTGTGCCAGGGACCCATATAAGAGAAGGTCTGTTGTCAGATTAGATTCAGTGTCTATACTGTAGGTGAAGAGGTAACAATGGAGAGTGAAATCTATGATCTGAATAGCCATACAGTACATCGTCTCATTGGATTAACTTCTTGTTAACTCACATTAACTTGTGAAATTAAACTGTTCTGCATTTTGCGCCACTAAAGGTCCTTTAAAGGTCAACTGTTGCAGTATGTTCCCCACACACACTCTAGGAACTACCGTATTTCAGCTTCGCTCATATTTAACATCACTGACTTTGATGTGAAACACACTGGATTAATCTTAATATTAATATGTATGCCTTTTCATAAAAGTACATCTTTATTTAATTGGAATAAGAAAATAACATGATAATATTGGGAACAAAAATGTGAAAAATGTCAATATGATATGAGGGGGAAAAAATTACCCTATGGCTACACTCTCATGCTCCAAGGCATGCGTGTGTGTGGGTGTTTATTTCTCATGAAGACGGCAGCAGAGGTAGCCTTCTTAGCAGCAATAAAGGATAGGATTATCGCCTAGCTTGTAAAGGCTGCCAACCTACTTGGGTAAGGTGTAAAACGCGACAGGACCCACAGCCGATAGTTAAGTCAAGGCAGGTGTTTTTGGGCAAATTACAGCTCCCGGGCAAAGAATGGATGATCTGTCAGGGGCGTCTGCGAGGTGTTGCACATGGCCTTCCAGTGCAGCGCCCTCATACACACATAATCTACCACTACATGTATTGACTTAAATGCTTAATTCACGCACCGTCGTACAATGAAATATAAATCAGGCTTTACTTTGGAGACGTACAACTAACAGACGCAAAGTGGTCAAGTTAGTCAGAAAGTACCATCATCTTGTTTTTTTGGGGGGCTTTTTATGCCTTTATTATTGATAGGACAGTAGGGTGACAGGGAATAGGGAGAGAGAGATGGGGAGTGACACGCAGCAAAGGCCGTCGGGATCAGGACTCGAACCCGCGACGCGCTGTCAGGCTACATTGTAGCCTAGGTGCCCGCTACGCCAACGGTCCGGGCCAGTACCATCATCTTTAAGAACGCCTTGATGCCCAAGCTGGTAGATATGACTTTGATCTAATAATATTTAGCCTATACATGGCTGACTGCTTCCCTTCACCTGCCTTCCTCCGACGTTTAAGATAGTTATAGATGGTGTATGTACTTTTCCCTGTTTTTAATAGCGCAGGGGGATTCGTAAATGTAAATAAGGTGACGCGGTGTACAGTAGTATGGTGGTGAACTGGACTCCCCTGCCCTGAAAAGGACTTTATCCCTCTGGAGGAAACAGGCCCATGTCTTTCAAACGGGGAGATGCTGAGTGGTTGCTGAGGTACAGGGGACATGGCAACCCCTCTATACACCAGGGTTCAAAGATGACAAGTTTCCCACAGGGCAACACCGTGGGACTCAATTCAACTGGTCTTTTTCTGCCTCTTTGGAACAAAATTCAGCTTGTTGTGAAATGAGATTGTGCTTCATTAGCTTTTAAAAAGATTTGCATATTTTACAGCGTCTCAGTTTTTCTTCTTTTTTTTTTACTTACACTGCCTCCGGATATTAGAGAGGGCTTCAATGGGATTATTCCCCCCAGCTGTGTGGAGCTTGTGTGCCCCCCGAGTGTGTTTGTCCAGCAAACACGCTCCTATATAGCGCTTAACTGACCGGGCCACTCCGGCCACCGCACTGACCACTCCCCTGCCTTCCCAAATCTGCTTATAGATTTCCTTTGCCGTGTGGCCTGAAACGGGTCAAGGGGTCAGCCCTCCTTGCACGGCATTCTGGGAGTGATTGTTCTCCGAGGTCCCTGGGTGTGGAATCTATCATCATTAATGCACCAGTCGGCTCTTGTTAGCCCACTGGCCAAACATGATGGGGAGAGAATGGAACCTTTTGTATGGGCTGCGTTTGAAAGGAGATCAAATTCGTCATTTTGGCTAATAATTGGGCCAAATAGGGCAAAGCTGATGAGGGCAAGAGGTCAGCCTCATATGGGTGATGGTCAATCACATAATCTGAGAGGAGCTTCAAAATGCCTCATTATCATTATTACATAACGGCACAATAAATCAATAAACTAGTGAGAAAGAGTGAAGTGCAATGCAGCTGGGGGGAGAAAAAAAACATATAACGTCTGAAATGACGCGCTGTAGAAAGCAGCTCGTGTCCCTCTGCTAACCTGCAGCATGGGCTATAACAGCTGAAAACAGACCACCGGTGTGAAGACAAAATAATGTTAAACTAAGGCTTTTACAGGTTCCGTTGACAGCAGCTGTGAATTCTCACAATGATGAATATGGCAGAGGTACGCATCCTCCTAAATGTTTACTTAAAGATTGTGAACCCTGGTTAGGTATTGCGACCCGGGGCTAACTCCAGGGTCCTCCATCACCCGGTCATGCACTTCTCTCAGCTTACTGCTGTTAAAAACTGTCCACATGATATAGGTGAGAGGAGCCAGCTGCTAACGCTATAGGAGCTTTGGCCCGGCCGTATGCAGGACTGTCACTCCAGTCCGGCCATGGGTCCAGAGCAAACGATTCCCTCCATTTTATCATTGTTCCAGTTTAACCTTTGACTCCACATGGGGAGCCAAATAATGAATTCCATATTTCCCAGTGGTGGTCAGTGGGGTCGGCCGTTAGTGACCATCAATCAAAGGAAGTGGTAACACGGACTGACCACTGACAGAGTCAACACACACGTGCACAAACGCGCACGCGCGCACACACACACACACACACACACACACACACAGTGTCGATGTGTCACCAACTGGACAAAGAGATGACCCCACAGGACATTACCACTGCAACAGTACTGTAGGCCCTCACTCTTTATCTATAATCAACAGCCTAAATACATCCACACACACGCAAATGGTACATTTATATAGTATAGTGCCTTTATCCAAAGCATTCACAGGCCCGCACACAGATGCACATGCACGCAGACATACACACACAGAATGAAATTTGAATGAGTGCAACAACGGCAAAGCTCCACCTACCCATGCATTGAATCACATTTCAGACTTAGACATATTAACTGGCAGGTCCGACTGTGTGATTTTGAAAAGCACTGCAATCCTCAGAAGCCAAGTGCCAGAATCACATTGTGATTTGAGACGCAGCACATGTTTTGAATAATAATGATCTAGCCTTAATATATATTATGAAAGGAAAAAGGGAGAGAGATATATGCAAGTGTGGGGTTACCCTGGAATTAAGGTCCCCCCATCTCTAAAACAGCACTGAAGCAATGAAGACAGGGAGACAGAGTGAAAGAGAGCACACAGTGAGACCCGAACGTTGAAGAGAGACAGTGTGAGGGAGAGGTGAGGTGTGTACGGCGGAGAGAGCTGGGAACAGTAGGCTGGCAGATTACATTTGGAACGACATCCCTTTCATGAGCGACCCCCCCCCCCCCTCCACACACACACACACACAAAACTTTCTGAAACTATTGCCGCAGATAAGACCCGTGTGAAAAATCGATGAGGGAGCTCAGTTGTCAGTATGACGGGGTGTTGCTGCTGACTAACTCTCGGAGGAGCCTAGCAGAGTGGGAAGAGGGCTTTAAAGGACGCCCACTGGAGATAAGGCACCATTCGCATGGGAACGGCAATAAGAGGGTTGTTTTTTTTTTGCTTTTTTTCTCCCTTCCTTCTTTTCTAAAGTCCCCAAAATCTTTAAAGGAACAGAGTTGAGCGTTTGCCTTCCTCCCTGAGTGAGACGGGGGGCTGTCGGCACAGCGGGCCTGTCGGGGTGGGGTGGGGGGTGGGGGGGTATCGCCGCCGGCAGCACCGGTGCAAGGAGAAAAAGGGGAACGGGACGAGCAGAGTAATCTCCCCCTAAGCCTTGCCTATTTATCACTGAAGTAATGATAAGAATCAGATTTAAAGGTGAACCCTGAGATGGGTCAGAGCCTCGCGCAGGCGGTAACGCGATCTGCAGGAGAGCGCTGATAACCCGGGACAATGCGAGGGGACGGCTGTCAGATAAATAAAACAAACGGCACGGCAGCTATAAAAAGGGGGTGGGGCGCGAGGGGGGGTGGGGGGACCACGTGGTGTCGTCTCAGCAGCCGCAGAGAAACAAACGCGTCCACCGCCACGCCGAGAATAGGTGGAGAGTAATGGCTGGCGAGAGGAGGGGAGGGGGGGAGAGGGATGTTAAGGGAGAGATAAAGGGGAGGAAAAAAAAGGGATGACTTATTTGAGAAGGAGGCAGGAGGAGACAGGGAGCCCTATTGGAGCGGTGAGATGGACAGTCGGGGCTGCTGTGCAATGCCAATGAGAGCCTGACATTCCACTGTATTGCTGCATTGAGGTTCAACAGTTGAACTGTTTGAAATCACTTAAAACTGTAGGTACTCTGTTGACCGCAGGGATCTATCCTCAGCCCCCTACTCTTTCTTTCCCCACCTCTACACCAAAATTTGGCAAAAAATAGCCGATGTACAAGCTCACTTGTAGATCAGCTTGTGGATGAGCTATTTTTGCCAATTTGTTCCCAGGAGAATGAGGGACACTAGGGTTTTAAAATAGAATGAACTTGATAAGTGAATAATGTAAAACTGGCATGAACAAGTACAAGTAATTTCGGAAATATAATAATTATGCACAACAATATTTCATAATTATGTTTTTTTCAGCTAATCTGATTTCAGTGATCAGATCAGTGATCAATAAAAAAAAAAAAAAGCAATTTAACCGAAATGATTTACTTCACAGGCAGATCCTTCTAAATACTGTACAGCTCTCCTAATCCAGCCGCTGCACCGCTGTACTGTATGTGTTATCTCAGAGGTGGGCGTCTTAAAGCAGATTGCCCCCTCTGCTCAATATGTCACCTTGTGAGGTCACTCGATGGCCTCCTGGACCCTTGGGCACTTCCTCCCCACTGAGGAACAACAGTGCTTTGACCTCTGGGAATCTTTCCGCTCTGGAGCGCGTGTGTGAGGTCATGTTTTCCAGACCCCCGGCACATGTTCTCTCATGTTCTCATGTCCTTTGCCCGGGACCCCATAGCACCACTGTATCAACACAAGCAGAGGCTGGAGTTATGAAATAATAGGTGGCAGGGTGTTCTGGCATTGTGTTTAGGGAGACCGTCCTGTAACCACAGGTTTGGCGATCCACACACACACACACACATACAAAAAGCGAGGGACCGATTGCCGCGCTATGAGCTTGTAGATCTGCTATTTTTGAAAAATCTTGAAAATGTGTGCAAATCTTTCAATACATATATTTTTCAAGCTAACATTTTTAACTCAAATCTTTCATTCTGGGGGTCCCTGGATCAAAATATTTTGAGATGCGGGTCGGCGGCCCAAATACATTTACATTACAATCTTTTTTTCTTTTTTTTTTGAGAACATACGTTTTTCAGAAAACTGTTATAGGATTTAGAAGACATTTGTAGAATCGGAACTCCAGGCCTTAAGGGTCCATTTGGTTCCATTTGTACACTCTCAGAGTTATAGTGGTCCGTGGTCTAATGCAGGGGTTCTCAAAGTGGGGTCCGGGGACCCCCCATGGGGCCATATATTCATCAGCCAATAAAAAAAAAAAAATCGTGAAATTCTTTGAAAATGTTTGAATATTTTTTTTGTCATTTTTAACAGAACCACTGAATTAAACACCTTGGATGTACAAAAGTAATAAAAGAGAAAATTGTGCACACTGATGTCACCGACGAGACGCTTCGGGGACATTTCACAGGTTGGTCACCTGTAAGCTAAAATGGCCGAGGAAGACCACCTATTAATCACACATAAAACTCAAAGGGCCTATGGAGGTGGACAGTCTCCTCCCACGGAGTGAATTAATGGGCCTTGCTGCTGTGCCTCGATGACTGATGACTCCTATAGAGTGCTCAGGAGACCAATTGCCACTGTCACCCTGTGTGTCGCTGGCGCGGGGTCTGCGTCACTGCATGGCGTCTTCCTCGCGCCGTCTACTGGAATATCTCCTCCTCTGTGTTATTGGAGATAAAGCTGACACTATTATATGAAGCCTGGCAGGCTTCACTCTTCAACTGCTTCAATCAACAGTCTAAAATACTGGCCCCTGTATACTGTATACATCACGTGTGTGTGTGTGTGTGTGTGTGTGTGTGTGTGTGTGTGTGTGTGTGTGTGTGTGTGTGTGTGTGTGTGTGTGTGTGTGTGTGTGTGTGTGTGTGTGTGTGTGTGTGTGTGTGCGTGCGTGTGTGTGTTTTTAAAGTGGGGTGCAACCAGGAGGTCCATTTGGAAAGGAAAAAAAATTATAAAACATTTAAAAAATATATATATAAGAAGAAAAAAAGAGGAAAAAAATAGCATGTCATTATTGTCAAACATTTCGACAATTACGAAAATAGCAGATCTACAAGGTATTTTCACACATTAAAAAAAAATGTTTTAAGCCATTTCACAAAAGGGGGTCAACAGCCAGAGGCTATGGCTATTCGGGGGTCCTTGGCATATAGAACAGGTTGGAAACCCCTGTGTTCAGTTAGTCCAGCACTGCGCTGCAGCAGCGTAACTTTTAGTTACAGATAAATGCTTCCCCCCTCAGGGTACATTTTGAAAAGTAACTTGAGAAATAAGTGCTGAGAACCCATAAAACAAAAGGTAGAAAGTGAACGTAAAAAGAAGTGTGAATACTAATGACCCAGCGCAGAGTTAGCAGCATGTTCAGTTTTTTTCTCCACTCTCTCTCTCGCTCTCTTTCCCTTTTGAAGGAATATAAAGTTGTTGTGGAAATTTCAGCACAGGAAGTGCATGGTGAAAATACAATTTCCTGCTTTTTACAATGCCCTAAAACATATTTCTTGATTGGGCAAAAAAAAGGGGGGGAGGGTGCTTGTAGCTTTTGGGTATAGCTTAATAAGGCCATATTAGTCCACTGACATGCGAAAGCCATGTGCAGGAAGTCAAATCCAAACAGCAGAGAGTGTGTGTGTGTGTGTGTGTGTGTGTGTGTGTGTGTGTGTGTGTGTGTGTGTGTGTGTGTGTGTGTGTGTGTGTGTGGGGTGTGTGTGTGTGTGTGTGTGTGTGTGTGTGTGTGTGTGTGTGCAGTGACTCACTGCATCACATAGTTATGAAGCCATGCTGTTTACATCTCCCATGACATCATGGCCTTACTCACATCAAGCTAAACACACAATCATCATGCCACCCGGATCCAGTCATAACCATGACATAACAAAAGAATACTAGGATATTATGATTCAAACATCACCTGACTGACACACACTCTTATACACTGTAAAATCCTCAGTGTTCATTTACAAATTAGTTAAGTTTAGCACTGTGATTCTTTGAGTGTTAATGTAAACACATGGATAGATTAACCACATTCAACCTGACTTCCTTATGTTGGGTATTGTCATTACAGGCAGAACATTGTCAATAAAAAGTAACAATTGTAGGAAAATAGCTGATCTACAAGCTCACCACGCATCGCGATGCGTGGTGAGGTTGTAGATCTGCCCCCCTGCCCCCCCCCCCCCCCCCCGACACCATCGTACGAAGAAGTATAAAGTAGGGCTTTAGTGGTAAACACATTCTTGTTGATGTTTGTTTGAAAAAAAAGAAAAGAAAAGAAAAACAGGACATATTTCAGCTCTGTAGTAAGTGTTCAATGTGCTCTTGTGTGGTGTTATAAATTTGATTCCCACAGAATTTGACACGAAGGCAAACAAAACAAAAATACAATTGTTTCAGTAAAGACTAAAGAGGCTCGTTAGCACGGAATACACCTTAGTTCAGATATTCTATTTCCTTTGTTTGTTCGGCTGCTTTTCTCACATGCTTGTGTTTGTGTGACAATAAACAGTATGGTTTGTAAGCGCCAGGTGGATAATTTGCTCCGTTTTCAGTGACAACAGTGAACAGATTCACTGACCCCCCTCCTCTCTCTGCACATTCCACAGGTTTCAGTTCCCATGTGTGTTGGAAAGGCAATTATCTCCTTTGCTACAGAACACTCGCATTCATTCTCACACAAACACATTCATATATGACATGACACTGTTTTTATTTTCTGCCAGCTGAAAGAAACGTATTAATCCTAATTCTGAACAAGTTCTTTTTTTTCATCATCAGCAATTCCCTCCTCCCTATTACTCTTTAGCTCTCTCCTTTCTTTCTTTCTTCCTTTCTTTCTTCCTTTGCTTCTCGTATGCTAGTGTCTGCAGCTGTATTTTTAATCAAGTGAAGGATCCATAGAGAAATGGGCATTTTCTTTCAGAAGCATTACATTCTTCTCCCCCTCCTGTCCGTGCTCATGGATCACTGGTTAGCTTAGAAATACAGCCGGCACAAAGGCAGCAGCTGACATGTGGGGCTTAATGGTAATAATGGGCATTTTTAAGCCCAATCAATCACGTTTAGTGGACATCTCCATTTTTCCGTCGGTGAAAAGGTATAAATAATAATAATGATAAAAAGGATGAAGATGCAAAAGAAGGAGGAAATGTGGTTGTATGCCGCAGAGGGGGGGGGGGGGGGCTAAAGAAAAAAAACACCTCGGTAAATATTTTAACTGCTTATTAAGATTTGGAGCGCGCTACAAAAGGCGCATCTGTGCTCCACAGAGCAGAGTGAAAGGCAACACCCAGATGGTTTCTTTAGACCTAAACACTGCAAACCGATCCATGAGCTAGGGCAAAGTAAGCCCATTTATTTAACCATTTATTTATTGTGTGTGTGTGTGTCTCTGTGACCGTGTGTACAAGTGTTTATTTATCCTGTCGTGCGTGCACACACACACACACACAAACGCTTTCATGCCTGGGTGTAAGTCTGTTCTTTTCTCTTATTAATTTGATTGTGCAAATTGATCCGCCCGCGTACTAAAAGGCCTCGGTGCTATACACACCAAAAAAAAAAGACCTGGCAGAGGACAGAATTCTTTGGACAGCCTCATAAAATGTGCAATGAATACCTCCGTTTGTTTATCTTTGCAAGGTTCAGATATTTCAATGTCTCTTCGCCTCTCCTTTTATGAGTCTCCCTGACTTGTGGTGCGTTTCGTAGACACGCAACAGGGAGGGCAGGAGCACAGGGGGAGGGGGTTGAGAGGGGTGGTGGGGTGCTTGAGTCAGGTTGTCTTTGTACAACAATGTACTTAATTTACTGCCCGAGTCCACGGCTGCGTTCTTGCCATTAGAAAAAGAAATGTATTTCAGAGTACCACCAAGGACATAAAAGGCTCTGAATTAGCATTAAATGCGTGGTGGCTGGTGACTTGCTGGAAGTTCAGATCACTCCAACTTTGGCTTTGTCCTTCAGAATAATTAAGGTAAATGTAATAAGAGGGTGGAGAGCAAGAGAACATAGCTTTTCACAAGATAATATGGAAAATTTTACAGCTTTCATCCCTTCCTAATCCTCCCTGCTCTTTTATCTTGTTGGCTTTTTATTGGCTGTACTGCTCCTGGGAACTTTAGCCTAATAAAAAACAATCCTGCTGGAATTTTCCACAGAATTTATGCAGTATGCAAAAAGATGGCTATGCACTTTTTCCTTCAGTGGACAGGGCACTTTACTGGCCCGCTTTATAATCAGGGTAAATAACTCTGTGGGAGGCCTGTGTTCTGCACAGATTTTTTTAGTAATGCTCGGAGAGAGAATCTGTTTGGGAGACAGTGGTATGGAAGTGATCTGAATTTGCTGGCTCCTATCACTGGCGCTTAACAGGCTTGTTCTACAGTGAGCCCCACAGAAAAAAATAACTATGCAAAACTCTGGTGGAAGAAGATTCACATGCGGTGAGAACGCGTACAATAAAGCTGAGGCTTCAGATACGTGAAATTAAGGATATAAAATGAAATTATGTAAAAGTCATTTCAATTCCCACCATGGAAAAAAAGCTTGTAGGTATCCGTTACAGTTATTCAGCTTTTTGTGTAGATTTAATATGTTGTCACCAACATGGATCATACATGGTACTGTAGACCCAATGTTATGCATGCCAGGATGAATACTGTGTGATGATGTTCCCCGTTTGATTTGGAGGTCACTCTAAAAAATCTTTGTCCATCAGGTAATACATTACATTTCGTTTCCCCCCCAACAACAGCTCTTGTTCATTTTCAAAATCAAACTCATAAAAGCATCATATGAGCAATAACTGAAGAGAGGCCCTCGTAGAAATTTACATATTAATCCAATGCTAAAAAATCCGGCTGCATTAAAACTTTTACTGGCGAAAATAAAACTTGAAAATGCTTCATGACAAAATGAATCTGGCCGGTGCCAAGAGAGAACTGCATTCTGGGTCCTCCTGTGAGCTGCATTTGTGCAAGTGGGTGGATAGGTAGATGAGCAGTTGCCAGAGTAACGCTGTGCTTGGTTGAGTTGTAAAGCAGGGCCCATGGGTGGTGTTGTGTTGTGCGTAACACATCTTCTCCCTGTCTGACCACCAGTGGTGTAAAGTAACTGAGTACATTTACTCAAGTACTGTACTTCTAAGTAAAGATTTGAGGATTTTTTACTTTACTGGATTATTTGAAATTTTCAGTACTTCTACTCCACTACACCTCAGAGGCAAATATTGTACTTTTTACTCCACTACAATTATTAGAAAACTGTAGTTACTAGTTGTAGATTTTGATTATTACTACAAAACACGCATTAACCACTTCAGCCCTATACGTTTCGGCCATTTGAAAATAGCCGATCTACAAGCTCGCAATGCGACGCATTGTGAGCTTGTAGATCTGCTATTTTCAAAAGATTTTTGTACATTTGAAAACGTGTGAAATGCGACATTCTGCATAATGACTACTTTCTACTTTTAGTACTTTAAGTGCATTTTGATACCAATACTTCTACTCGAGTAAATTTTGAATTCCGGACTTTTACTTGTAAAAGAGCATTTTCTACAGTGCGGTATTTGGTACTTTTACTCAAGTACAAAACGTGAGTACTTCTTACACCACTGTCTGACCACACAGGACATTCCAGCAGTCACTCTCCAGCCCGGCTCCTCGCCAGGGGGGACGGAGAGAACAACAACCAGTCTCTCTACAGCTGCAGATACTAACTGTCTGGACCCACTCGGACCTGCCCTGCACAAACTATGAGTCACTTGTCACATATTGACAGCAAAGTGATATACTGACGTTGGCCTGAGAGGTGCACAAACAACACAGTATACTACAGTAGTTAAGTCTGTCCTGTGGGTTTTATAATATTTATTATTTATCCAACAAAAAGTATTAGCGAGAGCTTGTGACTAAATTATAATTACATTGGAACCAATGGAACACGTTTTCTTTCCTCCCGCGCCCCATTTTCCCGAAAAAGTAACAAAACATATCGTTGCTGTCGGAGCAGAAATCTCTTATCTCTATATTCAAACTTTTAGATTTTTTTGGTAAATTAACGCCCTAATCATCATACTGCAGCGTCACACAAAAGTAGCGAAAATATCAGATCTACAAGCTCGAAAAGCGAGCTTGACGATCTGCTGTGTTTGCTACTTTTGAATTTGAATCCTGAAAAGTGACAGTTCCGGACATATTCTGCTGTAGTTATAGCCAACACACCACCACACCTAGCTCAGGTGGCATCAGTGGTGATGACTGGTTAGTGCGGCCCGGGCTTCACAAGTCCAACACCGTGGGGCAGGGGTCTTCAACAAGGGGGTCCGGGGACCCCTAGGGGGTCCTCAGAGTCACCACAGGGGTTCCGCCAAATTTTTGTGTGATTTTTTACATTAACCACTTCAAACCAAGCATCCCAATTCTGAGGAGAACTTTAGCCCAAAATAGCAGATCTACAAGCTCACGCCTCGCGCTGCGAGGCGTTGTGAGCTTGTAGATCTGCTATTTTCAGCCAAGAGGTTTGGTGTAGAGGGGAAAAAAGAGCAGACCAAGTACAGAGCCAAGGGTCAAGTTTTACAAAGTATTGATGTTTTAAGTGGTTAAATGTCTGAAAACACATATTTAACATGAATACAATGTGTGGTGGGGGGGGGGGGTCGCTGCTTCATCTCTCTCTCAGCTAGGGGGTCCTTGGCCTGAAAAAACGTTTAAGACCCCTGCTGTTGGGGAATATTGACTGCAGGTCACAGTTCTTGGCCTGGGAGCAGGAGGAGAGCCTGGTGGTGACCACCTATAAGGGTTCCAGGGGTGTGAGCAGGGCCCCCCCCCCCCCCCCCCCCCATGTGCCGCCTCCTCCTCCGCTGTGTAAATAATCCAATTATGGCGGCTCACTATCAGATTGATGCAAAGCCTGATCCATTCATCATATGGAGTGTGACAGGCAGGGAGGGGGAGGGGCCATGGGGGGGTGGCAGCGTTTGCATGTTCCTCCCTCCTATACTCACTTGTTGTTCTCTCTAACTGCTACACACACACAGTTACACACACACACGCAAACACACACACACACACACACACACACACACACACACACACACACACACACACACACACACACACACACACCAGTAGTTATCTAACGTTTTCATGTCAAGGACCCCTAAATTGATATGTATTGGGCTGCGGACCCCCACTCTGAAAAAAAAATCAGCAGGGTTGCCCTTTAAACCCAGAAATAGCCGATCTACAAGATTGGCTATTTTCCCCCAAATGTTTGTCTATTATGACATGCCCCCAAAAAAGGGACTCTAGGGTCCATGTGGTTAAGTGTAAACATCCTGTGTAATCCAGCCAATGAGCTGACCTTGGTTACAATAAAGAGTCTCTATAGCCCTCTACAGGGGATAAGTTTGGGCTAATAGCCTATTGGAGATGACTAGCGTATAGGGGCCATGCCATCAGGCATGCTGCTGGGTGGGATTCTAGTTTGCATGTCAGTATTCCAGCCCACTTGCGTGACTCAGAGGATTATATGTGAATGCTCTGACTGCAAAGCCTATCTGCTTATAAGCCTGTCTTCCTATAATCAGCCTAGATGTCATGATGTCAATGGACGAAAAGTTGACCACAGCCGGAAGGGACAACTGTTTAGTGTAGTGCCCCTTTCCTGTATTGGGAGTGTTAATGCAAGATTCAGGCAAATTCAGTCATTTGAGGATGATTTTTCATGGAATCTATGTTCACTCTTTTTACATTTGATCAGTGGTGGAAAAAAAACATCAAAATGTTTAACGTCGCATCGCGACGCATTGTGAGCTTGTAGATCGGCTATTTTCAAATGGCCGAAATGTATATAGGGTTGAAGTTTCAGCAGCTGTCAAAAATTCTCCTAGGGAAACTGAATTTCAGTCTTTGTGAGATGTGTTACTAGACACCTTTACAAACACATTGGTGAAGATTTTTTTTGGTAAGGAATTTATTCCAAGATTGGAAATCTTTCTGCTAATATCCCCTGACTATTAATGTATGCTTTGTAATAATAATCAAAATCTACAAAGTAACTAGTAACTAAAGTTTTCAAATAATTGTAGCGGAGTACAAGTACTTTACACCACTGCATTTGATTAACAAGATTTTAAGCACAAAATAGTACAACCAATTTAGTTGCAGGGAATACACAGGAGTCAATTTTTTCGTTGTTGGGTATTTGTCACTGTACATTTGCTCTCATGTGAAATGTGTATAGGCCTATACTCTGCATTTATCCAGCCTAACTATTAGGAGCAGTGGATGCCATTAATACAGCGCCTGGGGAGCAGTCTGTTTCAACACAGAAACAGACAGCGACCTTCTGATTACCAGACGACCTCTCTACCTACTCACCCATTTTATTACCGTCTCAACTCTTTACATCTCCACTGACTGGAGCACCACTGTATAGCAACATACTGTTAGGATTTAGAAAACATTTTTAGATATGTATTTTGGCCACAGACTCCGATCTGAAAATATTTTGTTCCAGGGACCCCCCAGAAGCAAAGATTTGAGTGAGTAATGTTCCCTTTAAAAATATATATATTCATAGTTTTGCACAAATTAAAAGAAATTAGCAGATCTACAAGCTCATAGCGCAGCACTCATGCTGAACCGGCAATGGGTCAGGTGAGGTCCTGGGAGCTTCTGGTCCTCTTGAGGGCATTGCGGGTAAACTGTGGAGGGTCAAAATGTTAACAAGCTTGTTGCTACTCTGTCTGACGTGTTAGATTGGATTTATGAACAAAATAGACACAGCTTATGGCGTTTTGAAAAGTACTCACGACAGACTTGACCCATTCAAACCGGGAACGCATCTGTGTAACCACTTTATCCATATTTTATACTTTGGCTATTCAAAAACAGCGGATCTACAAGCTCATAGCGCTGAGTGCCGTGCTATGAGCTTGTAGATCTGCTCTTTTTGAAGAATCTTTAACATTTGTGCAAATATTTGAATATATATATATTTTAAAGGGAACATTTTTAACACAAATCTTTGCTTCTGGGGGTCCCTGGAACAAAACATTTTGAGATGGGGGTCCGCAGCCAAATACATATTTAAAAATGTTTTCCAAATCCTAACAGCATGTTGCTATATCAGTGGTGCTCCAACTTTTCCATGTAATGGACCCCCAAAATGATAAATATTTGGCCACGGACCCCCATTTCAAAATATATTGTTCCAGGGACCCCCAGAAGCACAAATCGGAGTTAAAAATGTTTGCTTTAAAACATATATATATTCAAAGATTTTCACACATTTTTGACGATATATTCCATATTTCCATTGTAGCAAACATTCAGAAATGTTCAGATATGTTCAAGGAATAGCAGATCTGGCACGTTATAAGCGTTACAAAAAAATAACAATTGTACGTAAATGGTAATGTGAAATGTAATAATTAATTGACAAAATATGACTTAACCCCACAGTATTTTAGATCTATTGAATGATTACCATCATGTAAATTATACATGAAATATTCCCTCCCGCCTGATACATATTTCACATCTGGGTAAAGAAACATTATCCAGCACCCTTTTGGATATCTCCATATCTAGATTAATTATTGCATTTCAAGTGGAGCTCTTTACATAAGTAGGCTTTTATCCGGCAACAGGGGATTACTAAACATTCATCAGAAGAACTATAAGGGTCCTCCTTCCTTCCTTCCTTCCCACTTCCTCCTCAAACAACTGCCACTAAAACCAGTGTTGCCCGATTTCGCGAGAGAAATAAGCAACGAGGTCTATGAAAACAAGCCCAAAAGAAGCGACTATAGGTCACACGAGCACATTAAACCTATACATTGGCTAATTGAAAATAGCCGATCTACAAGTTCACAACGCGTCGCGATGCGACGCGTTGTGAGCTTGTAGATCTGCTATTTTCAATCTTGGGGGAAAATATTTTTTAAACATTTTAACACAAATCTGGTACGGGGGTCCCTCCCTGGCACAAAATGTTTTCAGGTGGGGATACACGGACAATTACATAATTCATTTGTGGGGTTTCCTTGAAATGAAAATGTTTGAGAACCACTGGTTTAAACAACATTTAGGAAGCAAGCCCCAAATAATCAACTACACATCAGAAACAAGCCCAAAACAGCAACCCGCAACTACTGTACCAATATTTACAAGCCCAAAGAAGTCGCTTATAATAAGCAGGACATGGCAACGCTGACTAAAACAAGTCGCGGGCCGCGCTCGGTCGGTCCAGCTGAGTTTTTATTGGCCACCGCTGAACAGAAGCCCCCCGTCCCCTCAAACAGCTGTGTCTGCCGTTCCGCCGTATAACGCTAATCTGATTAATGCACTCCGCAACAATCAACAACAACACAACAAAAGGGCCCAGATATACATAATTGTAATCAGGTTTGACAACGATGTCAAATAAAATGGCCCTGCATGCATAAATCAGGGCCGGGTGGTGTATGCATGTATCCGCATGCATCTGCTGCTAGTACACACTGCTGAGGCTGAGAGACAGGCAGAGCAGAGTGTGGGTCGCAGAGCAAAGTTTGGTTAGCAACGCAGCCTTCCTCTGAGGGACTGCATTCAAGTCCCTCACACACACACACACACACACGCACATGCGCATTCACACATAGGCCCGTGCACAGTGGTGGAAAAAGTACTCCGATATTTTACTTAAGTAAAAGTAGCAATACCACAATATAAAAATACTCTGTTACAAGTAAAAGGCCTGTGTTCAAAATTGAACTTTTGTACTTGTAAAAGTACAGAAGTATTGGTATCAAAATATACTTCATAAGTACCAAAAGTAAAAAAAAGTAAAATATTTGAAAATAGCAGATCTACAAGCTGTGACGCGTTCAAATAGCCTAGGTATAAACTAGGGCTAAAGTGGTTAATGTGTGTTTTATAATGTAATCATTTATATCTGCAAAGTAACTAGTAATACAGTTTTTTAATAATTGTAGTGGAGTGCAATATTTGCCTCTGAGATGTATTGGAGTAAAAGTACCTCAAAATTGTACTTGAGTAAATGTACTTAGTTACTTTACACCACTGCGCACACACACACACACACACACACACACACACAGTATCTGCTGTGGGACTGGAGCGTGTAATGAGAGCCAAAATAAAGAGCCACTTTAAGTGTGGCCCCAGCACCCACAAAGGTCTCCTTAGTGTGGCACATAATGGAGCCTGAACCATGCCCCCCTCCCCCCATCCTACACACACACACACACACACACACACACTTCCCCCAACATGAGCGTTATTAATGCACCAGTGCCATATGTGTGTGTGTGTGTGTGTGTGTGTGTGTGTGTGTGTGTGTGTGTGTGTGCGTGTGTGCGTGTGTGCGCACACATTTCTGGTGTGACTTGTCCTCTCAGTGCCAAACACGTATTCTAACCTCACCCCTTCCCTTCCTCTGCAACGGATAAAGCTGTTTAGCAAAATGATTTCCAGGGTGCTGTCGGTTTCCATAGAGATGACATTAACTGGAGAAAGAGAAGAAGAAGAAGAATACTGAGGGGGGGAAAAAGTTGGAGGAACTGAAAAAAACAACAACAAAATCATAGTGGGGGACGAACATCGTCGCCGTTACATGACACACTTCTCCCTCGGGTGTGTGTGTGTGTGTGTGTGTGTGTGTGTGTGTGTGTGTGTGTGTGTGTGTGTGTGTGTGTGTGTGTGTGTGTGTGTGTGTGTGTGTGGCGTGCAACCAAAAAAAAATACAATTCAAATTTCATGAGCCCTCCTCCCTATACAAAAGAACAAATTAAAATGTATCTCTACCATGCCATAAGTGACAAGCCATTGTCCGCCCCACACTGTTTAGAGCTCCGTCACGCCTATTTTTTTTTCTATTTTATTGTTTGTCATCTTTCTAGAGCCCACATTGGTCTCATGGTAGTGTAAATCACGTCACTGAAAGTGTCACGGAAGAGGCTTTGCGGCATTGGATTGTATAGGAAGTGTGTGGGAGGAGGGGGCGAGGGGTGTGGGTGTGTGTGTGTGTGTGTGTGACGGGGGGGTGGGGGGGGACCTGTGGATGGTCAGTGATATGCCTCTCACAATGCCTCACGGGCCATTAAGTGCCTATCGAAGGGCCAACAGCCTCTCCTGTCTCCCCGATCAGCTATCTGTGTAATGGCGAGAAATGTAGTTACATCCTCCAAACCAAATGGCACAACAGGGCTTGGGCATCAGCGTGAACGTGCATGCTGACAGCAGGTCACTAAGGCATATAAGTGTGTGACAGACAGGGTGAAGTCATTATTTCCATATTTTATGGCCATGCTGGGAAGGCAGTGAGTCAAATATGCTGGGTCTGACAGTCTAGTGTTAACCCATGAAAACTGGGAAAGCAGCATGTGTCATTTTAGATTTTTTTGCGTTGGCTATTCAAAAATAGCAGTGACGCTCACAGCGTGTCACTTTGAAAAATTCAGAGAATGCTGAAATGATTTTTTATTACGAGAATTTGTAGAGTCGGCCTCAGGTCTTAACCCATTCAATCCGGGGACGCATCGCTGTCATTTTAGATTTCTTTGGCTATTCAAAAATATCAGATCTACAAGCTCATAGCGCGGCACCGAGTGCCACACTATGAGCTTGTAGGTCTCCTATTTTTGAAAAATCGTTAAAATGTGTGCAAATCTTTGAATATATATATATTTTTTAAGCAAATATTTGTAACTCAAATCTTTGCTTCTGGGGGATCCCTGGAACAAAATATTTTACAAATGTTTGCTTTAAAAATATATTTAAAGCTTTACACAAAAAGGAAAAAAATGAAAAAATAGCAGATCTACTGAAGCTCATAGCGCAGCACTGCTATGAGCTTGTATATCTGCTATTTTTGAATAGCCAAAGAAATCTAAAATGACAAGAGATGCGTTTCCGGATTGAATGGGTTAATGGGTTACTCTCTGTCAATGTGTGGCCTAAAAGGAAGAGAACACAAACTGGCCTAGATAGAAAAGGTGTCTCTCAAACTGGTGCCCGGTTCAGGAAGTACAGTAGTGAACAACATTGGGAGTCAGACATACTTTTTAGGGTGTCTCAGAGCTGAACATGGCTGCAAGGAACTGAGTACTGAGAGTTCAGCTCCCTGGCATATTCCCAGAATGCACGGTAAAATCCGGTGAGCATCTTCGCTCGCCGTCTTCATTGACCGAAGGTAATGACGCTGATGCACTTTAGGCCAGTGGGTGCAGTTTGTTTAAGGGCTTAACGTACCGGCTGGGCGGAGATTGCTCTCAATTTAAAACAGGCCTTCCTGGCAGCAGACATCAGACCTGCCCACTCTTTTTTTTTTTTGAGTAGCCTATTATTTTTTTTACCCCTTTCTTCTCTCAATTTAGTAATTTAATTCCTCCCATTGCTTGCCACTACTGTTGGACCCATACTGGCTCACCTGCCGGTGAGGAGCCCCAACTGGGAGGCTGTAGCGCCTCCGTTCTACTCCTCCTGTTCAACATTCCCTGCTGACAGGTGCCGCTCCAGCCCGTAGTAGTACAGTACGTGCGGTGACAAAGATCGCCCTCCCCCGCCCGGCTTCCCTCCCGGGATTCGAACCCGTAGACTTCCACCACGGTGGTGGGCAGGTACTTTTCCTCTGCGCCACCCGAGTGCCCCGACCTGCCCCCTCTTAACCAATTAACCCATTCAATCCAGGAACGCATCCGTGTCATTTTAAGATGTCTTTGGCTATTCAAAAATAGTAGATCTACAAGCTCATAGCGCTGCACCGAGTGCCGCTCTACAATTTTTGGAAGAATCGTGGAAAACTTGTGATTTTTTTTGAATATATATGTTTTGAAGCAAACATTTTTAACTCCAATCTGTGCTTCTGGGGGTCCCTGGAACAACATATTTTGAGATGGGGGTCCACGGCCAAATACATATCATTTTGCGGGTCCTTGACATGGAAAACTTGGGAGCACCACTGATATAGCGACATACTGTTAGGATTTTTAGATAATTACGTATTTGGCCGCGGACCCCCATCTCAAAATGTTTTGTTCCAGGGACCCCCCCAGAAGCAAAGATTTGAGTTACAAATGTTCGCTTTAAAATATATATTCAAAGATTAGCACAAATTTTCACGATTAAAAAAAAATATTTGCAGATCTACAAGCTCATAGCGCGGCACTCGGTGCCGCGCAATGAGCTTGTATATCTGCTATTTTTGAATAGCCAAAGAAATCTAAAGTGACACAGATGCGTTCCCAGATTGAAATGGTTAACCAATTAAAACAAAAGGTGGAGGACCAGCAAATATTCATCAGCTCAGTTGGAGAAGTGGTAGTGGGGCATAACAGTTTTCACAAGTCACAAAAAACTCACAATGTCATATCAGGATACAGGACCTGTATAGCTGGTGGATCCGTCAGTTAGTGGGAGGAAATACGGGGGTATATGGACTAGTGCTACATTGTCATTCCCCAGACTGACATAAGACATAAAAAGCAGGCCTGTCAAAAGCGGTCTGTCAACAATGTCTTGCATTTTTATATGATTACCATCTTTATTGGATTGTTATTTCCTCAGTGACAAAAGGGCCATCTGCCCAGAACGCTGCTCCGACCCGGGCTCTATGATTAGCAGTGAAACAACACTAGGGATTGCATCAAAGCTCCCTAAAACCCCCCCCCCCACACCCCCCTCCCCACATCAGCCAGCGCCACTTCAAACGGGTTCCCACATCACTCAGTCCGTCGCTCTCCCCCCCCCCCCCCCCACCCTCCGACGGGGCTCAGCAAACATACACTTTACATATTTCAGACAATCGCTCGATTTGTCTCTTTTATGCGCACGGCGGCTAAGCACAGGGTGGAAAATTGTCTCCTAATCGTTGCCTCTTTTCATCATAAAGATGAAGGGGAATGGTTTGATGACTTTACTGCCCTCGCCCCCTTCTTGTTTTATCTTGTGATGATACGCTTTGTTTTCGGTCTGAGTGGGCAGGAAGGAGAGAGAGAGAGGGTGGGGAGCTGTAGTAAGGTATGCACACACGTGATTTGCCTTTTTGCCACTGTTGTCGGTCGGTACGTGCAAACCTCATGGTTCCAATGATGCCGCTTTTATTTTTCTTACTTCAAATGACATTTCACATGTCGTTTACAGGTGGTTAAAGTTAAATCTCTATATTCTGATCAGAATCATTGCTATGGTGTGTTTGTTCAATAACAAGGGTCTCTCCATCTCTTTATTATACTCTCTCCTGATTGGATAAAATTGGTATCCTGGCCTGAAAATGCATGTTCTGTTTACTAAAGAGCTGGAGAGATGGGGAGACCCCTGATACTGAACCAACACTCTATAGCAATGATTACTATCAGAATATGAAGCTATTATTTAAAACAATATCACTTACTGCACCTTTAAGAGCTGAGATACTGTAGTTTCATGACACCTATTATACCCATGGCATATAAATCCCATTCGACAATTTCAAAGAAACACTACTGAACTAGTGAAAAAACTCTCTGTACAAGTTTAGTTGTTGTTCAATAGCCTGCCCACTGTGACTATCGGCTTTTCATGAGAATCCGTTTGGCAAAGAGCATAGCTCCAAAGTGACTCAGAGGTGTTGACAGCATTCGGCTGGGTGCATTGTTTACTCCGTAAGGTAGACGGTGTGTGAATTGTTCCATTACCTCACATGTAATGATGATGTGGATAACAGTATTCTAACACTGTTGTCTCAGCTTAGTCTTTGTTTGGCTGGGAGCCACACGTACAGTAGACATGGAATAACAGATTCACTGATATTAAGTCAGGACCCGATAAGCGGTTGAAGACGATATTAAGAACACTTCAACAAATTTGCTTGGCAGCTGTCAGGGAACTAGTGTAGGTCACATAAGGTGTCAGTCATAGAATTATACTCATAAGTGACTTTCAAATACCTTGGTTATCTAAACATACTGATATCTGTGTCACTACTACTGAACCTGCTGAAGTAGAACTTCTGCTTTGTCAACATTCACTCTCTCCAAGTGAGTTGGCCCTTTAACAGGCCCGTACCTCTGTGTGTCAGGGGCCACCCAGCTGAGAGAGAGATGAAGCAGGGACCCCCTCTATATTGTATAAAATTGTGTTTCAGATAAACTTTTGCTGCTCTTTTTTCCCTCTACGCCTAGAACTCTTAGCCAAAAATAGCCAATCTCCAAGCTTACAACGCCTCGCAGCTTGGAGATCGGCTATTTTTGGCTAAAGTTCTCTTCAGAAAATGGATGCTAACGTTCAAGTGGTTAATGTAAAAAAAAAAATCATATCACACAAAGATTTGGCGGACCCCCTGTATTAACTCTGAGGACCCCCTAGGGGACCCGGACCCCCTGTTGAAGACCCCTGGTTTAAACACACATTACAGCATTTCACCTCACTAATGGCCACTATAGTTTATCAAAGCAACATAGGTGGCTCCCTCCCTCCCCTTCCCACACTGACTACTGACTGTGTCACACTGCGGTGGCCCCTGACACACAGAGGTACGGGCCTGTTAAAGGGAGCTCTAACAGGAATGAGGGGGAGAGAGAGAGAGAGAGAGAGAGGGGCTCTCGCACACGCTCTCCTTCCCCTCTCTCTCTCTGTCTGTCTGCCCCTGTCTCTCCCAGTCTGTTTCTGCCACCCTCTCTCTCTCTCTCTCTCTCTCTCTCTGGGATCGTATTTCTAAGGGTTATCAAGCGGTTCATTTAAATGAGGGCTGGTCACAGCAGGAACCAGCTGAACAAAGTTACTATTACCAGGGCCTCTCCTGTGCTGCTCTCGCTCTCCGCTAATTGGCTTTGACTGCATTTGTTTAAATCCACAGTGGAAGAAAGAGAAAGGTCGGGGTGGGGGGTGGGGGTGGGGGGCGAAGGGAGTGGTGGGGTGGTGGGGGGTGGTGTGCAGTGAAAACTGAAGTGTGTCAGTTTGTCCAGACACAGGGTGGCATGTTAGAAATGGTTTATTAAGGCAGTGATTGGGGTGGGTGGGTGGTTGGTGGTCGGGTGGGTAGGCTCATGCTTGCTAACAGGCGTTCTGGTCACAGTGGCTGACTGGGGACTGTAAGCCAGTCCCCTCTCTCTCTCTCTCTCTCTCTCTCTCTCTTCCACGTGTGTGTGTGTGTGTGTGTGTGTGTGTGTGTGTGTGTGTGTGTGTGTGTGTGTGTGTGTGTGTGTCTCTCTGCACGCACACATGCACACAATCACCTCTGGTGGTCCCGCCTCATTTCCTGACTTAGCAGGAGGATCGACATGCCACATAAGCCTACTGTAGAGTTCCATCGTGTGCACACACTCACATGCATGTAAAACACATAGGAATACATAACACTCCACAAACACTCTTCATCTGTGAACCGTAAACATATCTACATACATCTTTTATAGCCACTATAGGAACTCTGTGTTGGGATCATGAACAACACATTGTATCTCTGTGTACTGCTGGTGCTGTATTGTATTATTTCATTACTACTATTACCTATAGTATTTTATAATCAATTTCCTATACCTTGTTTTTTTGCTTCCAGGGCCAAATAACCCCCTGGGTATCAGCGTTCAACATATTTCATCAATAGCCAACAAACTAATATCCTACAAGGTATAGAGTGCCATACATCGTCTCTGCCTGTCGGGCAGAAACCTCTCCATATTTAATCTTTTCATGTATTTTTTTCATAACATGCTATTTTCGATAATTCTGAAAGAATTTTGCCTATACATGCCCAAAACAATGACTCCAGGTTGAAAGCGGTTAAGTCCGTCTGTGGCTTTTATAAATATTCAACCCATTAAGACCTGAGGTTCCGATTCTACAAAATGTCTTCTAAATCCTAACAGTTTTTTTGAAAAACCTTATGTTGCTATGTCAGTGGTTTTGAATCTTTTTACTTTGTAATTGGCCGCCGACCCCCATCTCAAAATATTTTGTTCCAGGGACCCCCAGAAGCAAAGATTTCAGTTAAAAATGTTCGCTTTAAAAACATATATACGTTAATAATATAAGTATTAACAAGAGCTTGTGACTAATTAATAACTACAATGGATCGATTAGAACACAGGTTCTTTTTTTCAATTTCATGGACATACAAGGTTCCCCCCCGACGGGCGAATATATCGATGCCCCGGGGCTCTTGAGACCATGCCGTGACTTTCACCTCCGCTATAACAACAGTTGACACGAGTCAAAAGAGACTTGGAAGGGCACCGATAGTTTAGTAATATCCGCATCAGCACTTTTTTTCCGTTGCGAAAAAAGGCCAACGTTGACCCTTTCACATATATTAAAAGTGAGCGGCTACGATTTGGAACAATTACCCTGGTGTGAAATACAGCCGAGTCAGATGCTTTCTGCCCATCAACCTATAGCTTTCCGAGGTGACCGGGGGACAAAGCCAATCAAAATCCTCTCCGTCTCAACGTCCTCTGTCAGCCGTCCGCGGTGCACCCACTCCACATAAACAAAGACGATTGATAACTTTAACCCGTTAAGACCGGGAACGCATCTGTGTGACTTTAGATTTATTTGGCTGTTCAAAAATAGCAGATATACAAGCTCACAGAGTGCCGTCCCATGAGCTTGTAGATCTGCCTTTTTTTTGTTGTTGAAAAATCGTGAAAATGTGTGCAAATCTTTGAATATATATTTTTTAAACAAACATATTTAACTCATATCTTTGTTTCTGGGGGTCCCTGGAACAACATATTTTGAGATGGGGGTCCACGGCCAAATACATATCATTTTGGGTGGTCCTTGACATGAAAATGTTTGAGCACCCCCGATATAGCAACATATATCGGGGATTTAGAAAACATTTTTAGATTATGTATTTGGCCGCGGACCCCCATCTGGTTCCAGGAACCCCCCAGAAGCAAAGATTTGAGTTACAAATGTTCACTTTAAAAACAAATATATATATTCAAAGATTTGCAAACATTTTCAGGATTTTTCAATCTGCCATGCTACGAGCTTGCATATCTGCTATTTTTGAATAGTCCAAAGAAATCTAAAAAAATATTCTATTAGATGCGTTCCCGGTATTAATGGATTAATGGTCAGTTGCTTCTTTTTCTAGCCCTCGTTCCCCCCCCCCCCCCCCCTTCCTCTACTCTCTCTTCTTTCGACTTTCTTGACCACACTTTGCCTCGCATCACGCTAAAAAGGGATTCCTTGTAAATTTTATTGCGGCGGTGTCAAAAAGACTCCCATCGAAGAGGCAGTAAATATTCTAACGGGGGCCTGGATGCGAGGCCATATCCCCGCTGGCTCCAGGCGCTGAATTAGGCCAGCCTGTTTCTAGTTAGACAGTCATTAAAGAGATCTTACAGCCACAGCAAATGGTTTCCTGTCCTGAGTGCTTAACTCCTGTACTAGGAAATGTCCTATAGGCCGTAAAGGGTGAACCAAACTTCCTGAACATTTAAAAAAAGAAAAAAAAAAGTTACCGCTGAGGCCACGCGGCGTGTTCCTCGTCCATTCGAGGTGGCCAATCAAATGGGACCCTGCTTGACCCCGAACATGGCATCCACCGTTTAAACAGGTGGTGTCCATTTCTTGGAGCAGCGTTGGGTTAAATATGGGGAGGTCCGGCCTCGTTCGATCACCGGGGAAACGCTTGACCCCGGCATGAAGAGAATAACATTGAGGAGAAGGGAGAAAATAAACAATGAGTGCGTCGTTAACCAGGGGAAAAAAAATATCATTCATCAAGGCGTGGATAGACAATATGTTCAAGTGTTTCCCAGGAAGAGACGCTACGCGGTATTTAAAGGAAGAAATAAGCAATAAGGTATTAGTACCAACATGTTTTGGATGTCCACCTCCTTCCTCAGGGTTCCAGGACACCATTGCTGTTGGGTGGAAACCTTGAATGTCCAAAACCGTTACTTTAGAGGAAATAGGACCTGTGTTCCAATGGATCCAATGTACTTATTTAGTCACAAGCTCTTGTTTATATTGGTTACTATATACTTTATATTGGTTAAATCTTTATAAAAATTCAAAATGTTCAGAAGCGTTCAAAAACACTCGGCCCGGACGGCTGGCGTAGCGGTCCGGGCACCTAGGCGTCAATGTAGCCTGACAGCACATCGCGGGTTCGAGTCCCGTTCCCGACAAGCTTTGCTGTAGGCTATGTCTCTCCCCATCTCTCTCCCCGTTTCCTGTCTGTCTCTACTGTACAACTATAATAAAGCCCCCCAAAAAAAACCAAAAATCTTTAAAAAGAATATATATATAAAAAAATAGCTTAAGTACAAGTTCACAACGTGCGATGCATTGTGAGCTTGTACAATTGCTATTTTTGCACAATACTGTCATATGACAATTAAGTATAAAATAGGTAATCCATTTAGGAAACAACGATGAAATATGGAGATACAAGGTTTTTGCTTGACAGCTACAATATGCAATGTAACATGTCAATCTATGCATTTAATTGAAAGGCTAATAGAATACACACACACACCCCCCCCCCCCCAGTTGTCAGGGTGCTGAATTAGAACAGTACCATGAAAAAGACCTGCACACCCATATGGAGAAAAAAGTTAAATGCTGTATGCATTTAGTTTACAGTATTGATGCTAGGAGTTATCCCGCATTTTACTGTGGATTAAGGTCACATTTCTGTTTCGGATTAAGGTGCAAATTAGTTGATCTGGATGAGAAGCATATAACAATCGCACAATAATCAACATATTAACGTCAACAACTTTCCTTTTTTCCCCCAGGAGATCTAAACTGGGCGATAATAAATGTAATGTAAAAACAACAAGGTTCTTGTCTTCAATGTAGTTCCTGTCATAACTCTTGACATTAGTTTGCACTCCTTGAACTTTCTACAGATCCTGGCTCATGTTGCTGGTAGCCTGTGTGTGTGTGTGTGTGTGTGTGTGTGTGTGTGTGTGTGTGTGTGTGTGTGTGTGGGGGTGTGTGTGTGTGTGTGTGTGTGTGTGTGTGTGTGTGTGTGTGTGTGTGTGTGTGTGTGTGTGTGTGTGTGTGTGCGCGCACGTGTGCGTGCTTGAAAACAGGCAAGAAAGAACAGAATCCAAATCTAAAGTATGTTCCATGTCCACTCTCGTAAACTCTCGTCTTGGTGTTTGATTTCCGCGTATAGGCACATTACACATACTGTAGACAGACTTAACACAGCAAAGATTGAATATGCAAGAATGTTTAAAGCTAAAATACTCTACATAAACAGGCACTTTGAGGATTTATTTTACAAAGTCAAAAAGTGTAAAGAAAGCACGGCCTTGGCTAGGTTGACATAAGTGCTGCACTGTCTCCTTCCTGAAGTATTTGATGGTTGATTAAGTAGCCTATAACGTTATATTTCAACAACTCGTCCCCAGCCAGTCAGCCAGCTAGCCAGCCATTCATCCAGCCAGCCAGCCAGCCAACAGGCACAGTTAAAAACCTCCAGGGCGCTAACCATACACCCTGAGACCTGAGAGGCAGAGCACCTGCCGGACTTCCACTCTACAGGTGACTCTCCTTTTGTCTTCCCTCACAACAGAAGCAACCCCAAACCCCCACCTTAGTTCCCACCGCACACTGTCTGCCTTCTTTAAGCACCCGCCACCCACTCACCCACAGGTGGTGTAAAGTAACCAAGTACATGCACTCAAGTACTGTACTTAAGTACAATTTTGCAGGTACTTTTACTTTACCGGAGCATTTCCAATTGTCTATACTTTTACTTCTACTCCACTACATCTCAGAGGCAAATTTTATACTTTTACTCCACTACAATTATTAGTTTCTTTGCAGATATAAATTATTACATTATAAAACACACATTAACCACTTTAGCCCCCTTTTATACCTAGGCCATTTGAAAATAGCCGATCTGCTATTTTCAACCTTTTTAGTACTTTTACTTTTGGTACCTTAAGTACATATTGATACCAACCCTTTTGTACTTTTACTCAAGTAATTTTTTTATTCCGGAATTTTACCAGAGTACTTCTACATTGCAGTATTGATACTTTTATGTAAGTAAAAGTACATTTGAGTACTTTTTCCACCACCCACCCACTCACTCACCCACCCACTCACAGCTGATCAGGGAAAACCTGCCCGACAGACAGACAGCCAGCCTGTGTCATGTATTAGTCATGGGAGGGGGGGTCCACACACACATTCAGTTCAGTCAGATGTAATATAACGCAGCATCAAGGTGGGGTTTACGGCTCTGAGGGAGGCTATGCATATGTCTGCATGCCCGGGGGGGCACCGTGCCGACACAAAGAGTGAAAATATGATATTACAGCATGGGAGGATGGGTGACTAACATCCTGGGAGATGACTACTTAAATGACTGATATGAATCAATGCACTCAGGAGACAATAAAAGTACAGTAAATGTCTGGTTAATGGCCGGGGCTGCGACGGGCATATGACTTTTAAAAGGAAAAGATGAACAATGCCTTGTGTTATAAAAGAGGCAAGGTCGCTGCCGGGTCAGATTCCGTGAGCATCCATCCGGAGAGTGCATTAGCAATCATTCCGCTGGTTTTTTAAACTGCACATGGTAGAACCCTCTGCTCAATGTGCTGCGTTATTATATTGTCACGGGCCAAGTGCTGACTTGAGTGAAATGCTATTTGCATTTCATTTAAACCCAAACATAGCAGATGGACAGAGTTGAAACCACAGACCAATGAAATGAAAGTTTAGAATATCAAAGTGAATATTTGAAGTCAAGTCGATCTTATTTGTATCTATAGCACATTTCATACCAGGTCAACTCAATAAGCGTCACGTTAAAAAAACAACCTATATATTAAATACAGCCACACCCACCCATACACACACAAAGGATTTATAGCCCCACCTATCCACAATACAAATGATACACCCTTTAGGAAGATTAAGGCCAGATAAGGCAGTGTTTCCCGACCTGAGGCCCTTGGGGGGGGGGCTTCTCTGTTTGGGTGTGTGTGGAGGCATTGCAAAGTATAAAAAGCTATTTAAAGCATATTGCATGATGTTAATCATGTGACTGTATGTGTCATAACAAATGGGACCTACTGAAGTTCTTCTATCAATGTGTTGAGTTGACAAAATCTCTTTGAAATATTTGATGATTTCACCAATTCTTGCTCCTTTGGAACAAAAACGTTTTTATTATCCCTTGTTTTAACTAATTTACAAAATTTCAGTACATGTGAATTGCAATAAATGATATATATATATATATATATATATATATATATATATATATATATATATATATATATATATATATATATATTATTTTTTTTATAACTTTATTTATATGATTTTCAAGTATAAAGTATAAAGACATACAACCCCACATATATACCCACCCTCCCCGGCTTCCTCAAAAAGAAAAAAAATGAGCAAGCAATTATATTTAATCGTTGCATGAACACTATGATAACTAACATTTTAAACTATTTATGGCAATTTATATATAACACACACACACACACACACACACACACACACACACACACACACACACACACACACACACACACACACACACACACACACACACACACACACACACACACACACACACACACACACACACACACACACACACACACAGTGTGTGACCTCTCCCAGACACTGTCCCTGTCCAGCCATGATGGACCAGTGAGGTTTGCAGACAGTATGTAGCGTTCTGGGAGCACAGCCAGCCTCCTGTTTGTTCTCATTCACTTCAGCTGCGTTTCCCGCTGCACGGACGTCAGGAATCCAACAGGAATGGACAGTATGGATTTATAATTTGAAGGCCCCCAAATAGCCGGGGTCAGAGGTCACTCAGTCTTGGTGGGGCCCAAAGGCCTGTTTTGAAGTGGTGAATAATTTAAGAGTGTGCTTAGGAAGGCGGTGTAGCATTACTTACAAGAAGAGAACCAGGACCAACCCAAGGAAAATGACCAAAGGTCAAAGGGCACGAGTTGGAATCATCCCTCATTAGCAGTTGCCATGGGGACAGGCTCAGTGTACACGGAGTGAAGCTGGAGTCGGGTTTATAGCCCTGATTTATAGTAATAAATCAACATGTTTGTTTTGGGCTTGTAGATCTGCTATTTTCAGCGTGGGACACCATCGTACGAGGAAGTATAACTTGGGCATTCGCAACTAAACATCAGCCAAAGACATATAGTAGGCCTACATTTATATTAACTAGGGAAGAAATTACTGAATTGGCTTGACATTGTAGCCTGTAGCCGGATGTTGTTTATGTGTGAGCTTGTAGATCTGCATTCGCTGTTTCCAGCTTTGTAATAATCATTCATCGTATGCAAACGTTTGAAATAATAATAACAATATTGATGTGAAGTCATATCGCCCAGACCTACGATAATACAGTGAATACTGTACTCGTTAGCGTGGAGTGTTGACAGGCCAGGAAATTGAATAATAGAAAAGTCCACATACGTTAGAGTAGCAACAGAGATCTTCATGTATTGAAAAGTCAATAAAAGGTATTATGAATAGCATTACTTGTGTGCAGGCTGTACTACAGGTTGACACAGCCTCATCATTAACCCATTAAGACCAGGGACACATCTGTGTCATTTTAAGATTTCTTTGACTATCCAAAAATAGCAGATATACAAGCTCATACTGCGGCTATGAGCTTGTAGATCAGCAATTGTTTTTTATTTATTTTTTTATCGTGAAAATTTGTGCGAATATTTGAATATATATATATTTTTTTTTTAAAGGGAAAATTTGTAACTCAAATCTTTGCTTCATGGGTGTCCCTGGAACAAAATATTTTGAGATGGGGGTCGCGGCCAAATTCATAATTCTGGGTGGTCCTTGACATGAAAAAGTTTGAGAACCACTGATATTAAAGCAACATACGTTTTTCTGAAAACTGTTAGGATTTAGAAGACATTTGTAAGAACCCCCAGAAGCAGAAGATTTGAGTTACAAATGTTTGCTTTAAAAAAAAATATATATATATAAATCAAAGATTTGCGCACATTTTCATGATTTTTCAAAAATAGCAGATCTACAAGCCGCGCTGCGAGCTTGCAGATCAGGTAGTTTTGAATAGCCCAAAGAAAAAAAAATGACACAGATTCTTTCCCGGTCTAAACGGGTTAAAACAGTCCTGGCGTGCCTTTATTGAACCAAAATGCAGCCAGGCTACACTGGACACACATAAATCCACCCCCGCTATCTCAGCCAGCTGTCTTGTATGTTATGGTCATGCATTAATTAGACCTATTGATTATCTTCTTCGTTTTTTTTCCCACACCAGCCATTCTCAAAGATTAAAATCATAAACACACACAATACCAAAGGATGCAATCTGCGCGTCAAAAACGGCTAATCCCTCTGTGCATAATGGCAGCTCCTCAGAAAAGGGGAAGGATACAGAGAAAAGAAAGAAGTTATCCTCGAATCGACTGTCTGCTATCGACGGGCCGCTGTCATTATCTTCCAGATTGGCTTGGAATTAGAACAATGGCCATTTTAAGTAGCATTTCCTCTTCCTTGCGGCCCAGTGCATGTGGTACACATTAGACACAACTTCCCATTAGGCCCGGGCTCACCATGTCTATCTCATCCTAATGCCCTCAGCTGCTTCGCCATTTTTTACTCTACGGCCGTTATGTTTATATGTTTATTTTCCAATTTCCTGGAAGAATTAAAAAAAAAGCACTCACTACACAGTGTGTCGTATTCTGAAGAAAGCTTAAAGGGATAGTTCGCCCCCAAAATGACTTTTTTTCCTATCGATTAGTCACCCCATGGAGACTTGAATTCATGGATATTTTTTTGTTTTTGTTGCATTCCTAAGCCAATAATTTGATGACCAGCAGCGGTTCCGGTAGGAGACACAAAGAGTCTCCTTTGTGTCTCCTAACGGAACTGCTGCCTACCGGTCCGCTGGTCATCAAATTATTGGCTTAGGAATGCGACAAAAACAAAAAACGAACTATCCCTTTAAGGTTCAGACCAAAGATTTGCGACGAGACAAGTCTTTGGTTAATGTTAAGGTTAAGGTTAATGTATACTTTGTCGTTTAACGGCGTAGTGCGCCGAAAACAGCCGACCTACAACGCGTCGCAACGTGCCGCTTTGTGAGCTTGTAGATCTAGCTATTTTTGACCGATGTTCCCCCCAGAATATGGATGCCGGGGTTCAAGTGGTTACGTTTCTATGCTCTGTAGTTCATTAGGAGGATGCCTGAAGCGGTGTTTCTCACCCACTTGGGTTGGCAGGCTCAGAAGTTGGTTGCCAGATGTTGTGACAGGGTCATGGCCATGGGTAAATAACTATATAGTACTTGTACACAGTATGTGCCTCCGTGATCTCACGACCCAGTGCAACATCTGGGTCTCAATTCTAAACCACGGTAGAGATCATTGTGCTCAAGCATCACAGTGTTGTGAAAACAATACGTGTACACACACGTGTTTGTCAGGTAATCTGTACCACTCCGTTCTAAGCAAACTAGAACCAGGAAATACTTTACCTGTCCTATTCAGAAAATGTGCTGCCGATGTACAGATTATAGAAATGAGTATGTGCCCCACTGCTTTCTCCTGTATGCTTTTGTTTATTGTCTCCGCCAGGCCGAAAGGCATGGTGAGAGAATATGTTTTACCCCCTGTCTGTCCGTCCGTCCGTGTGTCCTGTCCGTCCGTTAGCAGCTAGTCTCCGGCACCGTTGGCCCGGTCGCTGCGAAACTGTGCACACACACTCCCTGGATGCCAATTCAGAACCTCTGCCCCAAATTTTTCACATGGGCCTGTAATAGCGCCACCAGGAGGCAGATTTGTGCAAAACCCATTTTTTGGGGCGGTGAAACCGCCCCTATAAGTGAGGTTTGGAAATTTGTACAATTATCCTGCGCTGTGATTGGCCAAAAATGTACCCCGCCTAACCCTGCACCGTGATTGGCCAATCACAATCTATTCAGGACTGTGATTGGCCAGTGTCACATGACACATGTGCATAGCCCTATATAAGAAACCATAACTTTAAAAAAAACATATTTTTTTTTTTTTAAGTTATGGTTTCGTCCATCATAAAGAGTGTTTCAATAAATGTATTTATCTTTTGTACATGATTGGTTGACTCCATTCAGTATTGTGATTAGCTAGCAAGACACCGCCCACTTCACACAGGGTGTGATTTTTTATATTACTCCTACAGATTTTAACCAAACGTCATGCAAATCAGTACACAGTATCTCTATAGTCAAGTGATCAACACGGATCTGTCCGATTTCCCATATTCCTCCGTTTTGAACAAAATGCCTCAAATTATGCACGTAGCTTGCGATTTCCGTGAAATTTCACACGCACATTCCCACTAGGCCGAGGAAGAAATGCCACCCTTTTCACATTGGCCTGTTATAGCGCCACCAGCCGGTCTAATTTAGCAAAACAAATTTTTGGAACAAAATGCCTCAAATCATGAATGCAGTGTCCGATTGTCGTGAAAGGCCTAAGAATAAATGGCACCCTTTTCACATTGGCCTATTATAGCGCCACCTGTGCTCTGAGAACTTTTTCTAGTTTGTATGTCTTTAGCTCTTTGGCATCCTTTGCATCATATCTAATAGTGTATTCATCACTTAAATAATTTGTGGATCGGAGTCCAAAGTGGTTTGGTGTAGTCTGCAACACATTTTTATACAATATGTAGTGGGGGGGGGTCCCTGCTTCATCTGTCTCTCAGCTAAGTGGTCCTTGGCCTGAAAGAAACCTTGAGGACCCCTATAGTACACAGTACACAGGACACTTCCCATGCATAGGAGGAGCCAGGAGGTGTCATTCCCAGCCAGTGAACTGACATGGGGGGGGGGGGGCTCAGAGAGCGCCTGCCTTCCCTCAGCGCGCTGGGAAAGATGGAGATACTGGCCAATCTGTGTTTGTTCAGCCCCTTCCACAAATATCCCCTCTCACAGATTGCATCTGGCCGGAGGAAACGGCACTTGACTGGGGATTCTGAAATGATTATTGGTGGCAGTGTCCTTCTTGGGGGTTAGCTTTTCTAAATGTGCCAATAAATTTCACATGTCCAGCTTTTGTTTTGCTTTCATTAGACCCTCTAATCTCCGTCCCAGGGCCGGGCCGACTCTGCCATGGAGTGAACCCTCTTGTTTTTTCTAGAGCCCCGTGATTAATGACTGGACAGCATCATTACCAATGCTGCTGCTCTGCACTTACATATCTGCCTCTATTGACACAATGCCGACATCAGACTCGACCTTTAAAAAAAAAAGAAGGATGGTTTGACTCATTGTGTGTGCGTACGTGTGCGTGCGTGTCTTTATGTGCCTGTACATGTGTGTATGAGCAAATATTTGAGCATATATGTATGTATGTATGTATGTATGTAAAATGTGACATGGCTATGGTTGGAATGTGAGCCTATGACAAACTGGGGTTAACTGGTATCTGCACGTACTGTAACAGCATGTGTACGTGTGAATATGAGTGCATGCATGACATGTGTGATATGTCTATTGTCACACTGTGACAGACTGAGGTGATACAGTGTCTGCTTTGTCTTGACCTCCTTGAGTCGTGTTTACCGTATCAGGACAGAGTCAGAAGATGTCAGTCGCAGAAATATATACTCAAATCAGTGGTTCTCAACCTTTTTTCCTTGGAGCCCCCCCCCCTTCTTACATCTAGCACAAGCTGAGACCCGCACACATGCGCACGCACGCATACGCACCCCCCCCCCCCACGCACACACACACACACACACACGTTAACCACCTAGATACTTATCGTACGCTGAAATGCGAAAATAGCCGATCTACAAGCTCACAACATACAAGCGTAGTGAGCTTGTAGATCAGCTATTTAGGCAATTGTTTTAACCTTGAAAAATCTTGAAAAATTAAGACAATATAATGACCCAAAGATGCTAGTTAGTATTTTGTGCAACATGTTTAAAAATGTTGGATTGCAAATATTTCTGGGTCAAAAGAAGGGTATGAGTTGAGTTATTTAATATTACACTTTTACATATAAAAAGTTTTTTTTTGATGGCCTGGTTGGGGCTGGCAGACCGAAGAAAGAGAGAGAGAGATCATTTTGAAAAGTTTTTTAGAAAACATCATCAAGCCATGCACCAGTTAATAGAGAAATTAGAGATCTCTGGAAAAAAAGAGGAGAAAAAACTAAACAAAAAAACCCCAGCAACAACACTTCGCTTGTGACGCAATACTGTAGGTCCCATGCAGAGGGGAGAGAGAGAGAGAAACAGGAATAGAAAAGAAAATGACATAAAACAGACATATGTCATTCTGATTCCAGTCAAATTGTGGATTACAGCTTTGATTAATCACTTCTTAATCTGAGTGCTGAAATTATAACACCCCCCCCCCCCTCCCCCGGCCATGGTGAAATAAGGTTATTCCTCACTAGGAAAAGGACTGTGATTATTACTTCTTCCTTTTTCCTCTCCCAGAGCTATTCTTCATCGCTGCATGGAGGATTGCAACTCAATTATCTATCGCGTCGGACGATTATCCCGGGGCTTAATTTAATCTTCATTACACGCCCCAGTCATATTTCAATTAAACATGCTATCATCATAGCATTAACACGTACTTACACCCGCTAACCTTACAGTTAATATCACACAGAGAAGTGCCAACGAGATGTAACAGATGTCATAATTATGCACTTATTACACATATTTCACATTTGTCGTGCTGGGGACCGTGTATCAGACCCCCCACCCCCCCTCCCCCCTTTAGTATGCGATGACATTAACCCATTAAGACCGGGAACGCATCTGTGTCATTTTAAGATTTCTTTGGCTATTCAAAAATAGCAGATCTACAAGCTCATAGCGCAACTTGTATATCTGCTATTTTTGGGAACAATCGTGATTTTATTTTTGCAAATCTTTGAATATGCATTTTTAAAAGTGAACATTGGTAACTCAAATCTTTGCTTCCGGGGATTCTACAAAATGTCTTCTATATCCTACAGTTTTTTGAAAAACGTATGTTTCTGTATCAGTGGTTCTTAAACTTTTTCATGTCAAGGACCCCCAAAATTATATGAATTTGGTCGCGGACCCCCATCTAAAAATATTTTGTAATAGGGACCCCCAGAAGCAAAGATTTGAGTCAAATATGTCCCCTTTAAAAATATATATATTGAAATATTTGCACACATTTTTAAGATTTTTCAGAAAATAGCAGATCTACAAGCTCATAGCTATGAGCTTGTAGATCTGCCATTTTTAAATAGCCAAAGAAATCTTAAATGATGCTTTCCCGGTCTTAAAGGGTTAATCTAACGGCAATATGCTTTGGTTGTGATCTATAATACCGCCGCAATCTGCTCAGGCCTCTCTCGCGCTTAATTGTGACACTCAGATATCAGCTGGGCTGATAGTTAAGGAGGTTAATGCATTAGTAGATTACTCAGTGGCTTCACCTCGCGGCCTCCCCTGTTCTTACACATAGGGGGAGGCTGATCAATGCCACTGTAGGGACCGTCTAACCATACGCCCCGGGGTCTTATAGGGACCACCTTACCGTACTGTACGCTCTCTGGGGTCTCTGGGATGCGGATGGACATCGTGGTGCAGGTCACATGGTGCCAGGAGAGGTGGAACTCTTTCTCACAGGCAGATGAAAACCTGTTGAGTTTAAAAGAGACACAGAGACAGAGAAAGACCCAGACACATACAGAGATAGACACAGACAGAGAGAGAGCGAGAGAGACATACAGAGATAAACTGAGACAGAGAGACAGAGATAGAGAGAGACAGATACATAGATAGACAGAGACAGAGAGAGACAGAGATTAACAGACATAGAGAGAGAGCGAGACAGAGACAGACAGACACACAGACAGAGACATACAGATAGAGACAGAGACACAGACACAGACAGAGATATACAGACAGAGACATACAGAGAGAGACAGCACAGCCAGAGACATACAGTTAGAGACAGACACACATACAGAGACATACAGAGAGAGACAGAGACACAGGCAGAGACATACAGATAGAGACAGAGACACAGACAGAAAGAGACAGAGACACAGACAGAGACAGAGACACAGACACAGACAGAGACGGAGAGAGACAGAGACGGAGAGAGACAGACACAGGACGTGGGTGATTAGTTGCTTTACTTCACATCTTGTAATCCCACCAGTTTGCAACACATGAATTACAGTATATGTATAATTGTACAGTCAGATATACCAATGAACAACACCATTATTTCCACCATACAACTGGTGGGACCACACCGGTTGTATGAAGCCACCACAGGTCAGGATAAAGCCAGCTGTTATAAGCATGTGGACAGAGTTAAGACCCAGTGAAATGTTTGAGAGAGGGACAGAGAGAGAGAGAGAGAGAGAGAGAGAGAGAGAGAGAATCAAACAACACCTCTGATGTCGCCTTATTGTTTGTGTTGTCAGTTGACTTGTTATTCAAAGATGGATTACTGTCAGAATCTGCTCTTTGCACACTTGATCTCCTCTCAGATTACCCGTGTATTTCACCCCATGCACGGGATAAGAAACTCTAATCTCTCGATAGCAGCGAACGCAAAATAATACGGATCATTGTTTCTTACACACAGCCATGTAACGTGTAAATAACAATGACTGAACATGGACACATAATCTCTGGTTAAGCGGGAAGAACACAGCTTCTCGTGTCTTTCCATTTGTGTCTTTTACTCGACTAAAGCGTTTACAAGTTCCTATATGGAAGCCCTTGGCTCCCAACAGAAGTTAACCCATTAAGACCGGGAACGCATCTAGTGTATCATTTTTTTATTTCTTTGGCTATTAAAAAATAGCAGATATAGGGGGCACGGTGGCACAGTCGGTAGTGCTGTCGCCTCACAGCTAGAAGGTCCTGGGTTCGATTCCCGCAGGGGACGCTGTGGGCGCTGGGGGCGTGTTCTCTCCTCCGCGTCATCAGTGCCCATACCCTAGGTGGGGTTGGCGAAAGGGCCTTTCTGTGTGGAGTTTGCATGTTCTCCCTGTGTCTCCTAGGGTAGGTACCCTCACAAAAACATGCAGTAATCCTGGTCACTATACTGCCTCCCCCTGGCCAGCCGGGGCGCCTGATGGAGGGGAAGGGAACTGGTTGGAATAACGTGTTCCTTCCACGCGCTACGTCCAACCAGGGAAACTCTCCCCTGTCAGGTGAAAAGAAGGTCAGTTGGCTCTCATGCATTGAAGGAGGCATGAGCTCGGCCCTGGCCTCCCTAGGTTGGCAGAGGGAAGGTAGTGCCCAGGATTACATAGACAATTGGCACTGGGTGTAAAAAATAGGGTTACAAAATCGCGGGATAAAAATTTAAATTAAAAAAAAAAAAAATAGCAGATATAAAAGCTCATACGAGCTTGTAGATCTGCTATTTTCTTCTAAAATCGTGAAAATTAGTTTTACAAAAATGTTTTAACTCAAATTGTCAAATGTCTTCTAAATCCTAACAGTTTAAAAAAAAAGAACTTATGTTGCTATAATATCAGTGGTTCTCAAACTTTTTTCATGTCAAGGACCCCCAAAAATGATATTTGTCCGCCCCCCCATCACAAAATATTTTGTTCCAGGGACCCCCAGAAGCAAAGATTTGAGTTAAAAATGTATATATATATATATATATATATATATATATATATATATATATATATATATATATAAAAGATTTGCACAGATTTTTGCTACAAGCTCGTAGCGCGTCTGTGTCACTCGGTGCCGCGCTACGAGATTGTATATCTGCTATTTTTGAATAGCCAAAAGAAATCAAAAAAATTACACAGATTCTTTCCCGGTCTTAACAGGTTAAAGAGCCATCTCTGTCTTTAGCAGCAATCAAGGAAAAAGCCAGCCAAGTGTGTGTGTGTGTGTCTCTCTCCACATCTAACCCAGCATGATAATGCACCAGCAAACCCCGGCTTGCCAGCTCAATGATTCCTGAGACACAGACAGGGCTGCCTGAGTTTCCTCCTGCTAAGAAGGGGAGAATAGATTACCAATAGCTCGGCCGGGGGGAGCCAAACAAACATACAAATAAGCAGCAAGCGCCTCAGACGCGCAAAGCTTTAGCAATTAGAGAGAGAGCAGAGAGAGAGAACAGAGCCTGGGCCTGGCTGGCTGCGATGCCCACCAGATAGGAAACGTGTGGGACGCCAACCAAAATATGTGTGCGGTGGGGTTGCAGACCATGCCAGCCGAGACCGAGCCGAGCAGAGCCGGGCCGGGCGGCCCACGACCGGCGGAAGAGAAGAGCCGAGCCCCCCGGGGCCGACAGGCTGTCTGTCAGACATGAAGGAAAACACCGGAGGAGCAGAAGGGAACATTAACATGAAAACCTTGAACCACTTATACTGGGAAGAAAGGAAATGGAAAAAGGGAGATCACACACAAAAAAAACTTCCTAATGAAATTATTATAGAAATTGTTGTTATCAGATGAATCTGAGGATAATAGTTGCATTGAGTACTTTTTCTTTTTCATTAAAACCGGGAAAGCATCCGTGTCATTTTAGATTTTAACAACTTCAACCGTTATTTTATATTTTGGCTATTCAAAAATAGCAGATCTACAAGCTCATAGCGCGTCACTTCGTGCCGCGCTATGAGCTTGTAGATCTGCTATTTTAGAAAAAACGTGAAAATTGGTGCAAATCTTTGAATATATATTTTTAAAGCGAACATTTTTAACTCAAATTTTTGCTTTTGGGGGTCCCTGGAACAAAATATGTGGAGATGGCTGTCCACGGCCAAATACATATACAGTAATTGTGGGTGGTCCTTGACATGAAAAGGTTTGAGCACCACTGATATAGCAACATATGGTTTGTCCGAAAACGGTTAGGATTTAGAAGACATTTCGTAGAATTGGCTTAAAATAATGGGTTAAAATAATGAAATAATGGGAACTATTGACATAAAAAGGGGCGATCGCGACGCCCTCGCTCTCCGTTGGCTCCCCTAAAACATCCGATTGAGACCATCGAAAAACAACGTTTTAACCAGCTAATAGATGCATGTGTGCTGTTTTTAACCAAATCTGGGAAGTATTTGCAGTTGAGCTCACTAATCTCTGCAATCTCAAAGGGATATCCTGGCGACTAATTTTTAGAATCAACTGTAATATGAATAATATGCGTGAGAGGCCCAGGGCCATTGGCTGCACAGCTCTTATAAGATTGTGTACAGGAGAAGGGCTGCAGGAGGACACGCAGACACGCACGCACATGTACCAACGATCACATGTCCCAAGTGTGTGTGGGAGAGATCTAAGAAAAAACACCAGCAATCGGTTATTTATGATTGATCTGTTCCAGAATACATTAGAGCTTGAGTGAATAATAGAGAGAACAGTAGAATGAGAATGAGAGAGACAGACAGACAGACAGAGACAAAGAGAGAGAGACAGACAGACAGACATAGTGAGAGGGGAGTTTGATACACTTATGGTACTTTAAGTACATTTTGATACCAATACTTTTGTACTTTTACTCAAGTACATTTAGAATTCCAGACTTTTACTTGTAACAGAGTATTTCTACACTGCAGTATTGATACTTTTACTTAAGTAAGAAATGTGAGTACTTTTTCCACCACTGACTGTGACACGTTGTGAGCTTGTAGATTGGCTATTTTCTGTGTAAGAAACTAAGTATAAATAACGTGAGAGAGAGAGAGAGAGAGAGAGAGAGAGAGAGGGGGGGATATTGAAGGAGGTGAAGGTTAACGATCTGTCTCATTCTCACTCTTTCCTTGGAGCTGAGACAGTCTTGAGAGTGGGTGTATATGTATTTACGTGTCTGCGGGTACAGTGCATGCTGTGTATGAGTGTGTACAGTATGTGTGTGTGCATATGTATGTTGTATGTATGTACTGTTGTACTGAATGTACCAGACGGGTGACAATTTAACCACATGAACCCTTGTGCCCCTATTCGGAACATGCCATAATAATAATAATAATCATCTTTGTTGTCTTTGTAATGAGGGGTTTATACATTGCAACCCTCCTATAGCATCCCTCTCCATGTAGTTGTCGTTCTTGCTGACAGACTGATGGCGTCCTGCATTGACTTGATTCTCAGTCACCTGCCAAAGAGTTGCTCTTGTGTTTTTCATTACATATCGCACTGATGCACAGGCATCACGGCCCCATCGACTGTGTGCGCTTTCGACCACAATTTCCCACCCTATCCACTGATGTCTTTCCCATAGATCGAAATGCAGATGTTACATTAGTCACTCCTATCGAGACACCAGGCCAGCTGAGGCAGTGGTCGTGACTGAAGCTCCTGCCATCCGTGCCCCAATAATGAACCCTCTTTCATAATCACTTAGATCTTATTCTCTTACCATAATTGATCCAAACTCGAGGTCAACGGGCCTGCTCAGCATCTTATACATGATAGAGAGAGCATGATAGGAGGTTCATTGTTTAATTGTATCATGCAGTCCGCCTGTACGGAAGCATCTGCATGTATGTTTCTCCACTCAGTTATTCAGGTTTTTCCTTTAATTTGTCGCCCATCTAGGCTACCTACAGTACAGCAGTGTTAGTCATAGTCTTTTGAATAAAATTCCATTTAGTTTTAGTCATCTGAAATGTTTTAGTTTTTGTCTAGTTTTAGTCGACTTAATCTACAGTTGATTTAGTCGACTAAAATGTATTGTGGCGATGCCTTGATGGCGTCGTAATGGCTTGGTTGCATGCTGAAAATAGCCGATGTACAAGCTCACAACGCGTCGCAGCGCGACGCGTTGTGAGCTTGTAGATCTGCTATTTTCAGAGTGCAACGTCCGAGCGCAACCGAACATAAAATGACTTGTCTTTTAGTTCTACTGGATCTCTTCTCCACTAGTCCCTTACTAACATTTCAGTCTAGTTTTTATTTGTTGACGAAATTGTCAATATGTTTAGTCTTAGTTTTTAGTCATCGTAGCTTAGTTTTATTTAGTTTTCGTCAGTGAAAAAAGGTAGTCGACGAAAAATTTTCGTCATAGTTTTAGTCGACGAAATCAACACTGCAGTACAGCATATATGTCTTTGTGTTCATGTGTGTCTGAATGCATGTGTATATTGAATGAACACATCTGTGTGTGTGTGTGTGTGTGTGTGTGTGTGTGTGTGTGTGTGTGTGTGTGTGTGTGTGTGTGTGTGGGGGTGTGTGTGTGTGTGTTTGTGTGTGTGTGTGTGTGCGCGCGCACGCACGCACACACATGCATGTGTATTCCCAGGGGAGGAATTGTTGAGGTGAGAAGGGGATGGGAGGGACGGAGGGGAGGCAATCAGGGGTTATTGTCAGTGACAGGGCAGCACCTTGATGGGCCAGGCGCAGCTTTGTTTGTCACCTAACCAACCTCAATCAATCAATCATCTCCTCCTGCCCAACACCACCAATCAATCAGCTCTGTGCTGCACCCAAAGCAGCACAACAACCCCCCCCCCCTGAACCTATACCTACCTGGCTCTGGTTTCCTCAGCTAATCACAAGTGGCCGTATAGGAGCACCAAAGAGGAGGCTTTTCCAAGCTCAATATTCAGCGAGAAGCTATAATGAAAATTTAACACGCATTGCCTAAAACTCATTTTGGGGGGGATGGCAGATTTATTTTATTCATGTAATTTTTAGATGTGAAATGAAAGGCTTTGGGGCGGCAGGTGCACCACAGCCGCTAGTCACCTGTGCTGGTGTATTAGTGATGAGATTAGCACCAGTCACACACAGTAAATACGGATGTTTTATATCGTTGCTGTCGGGCCGAAACCCTCTCTTATCTCCACATTTCATCTTTTTACTTTTTATGTTCATAAATTAATGCTCTACTTTGGACTTTGTCGTTATGACAATGTCATGCAAAACTAACCGATGCACAAGCTCACAATGCAATCACACCACGACGCATAGCTTATGGATCAGCTGTGTTTGTTATTTTTGAAAGATTCAAATAAAATGATGAAAAAGTGGCTGAAAGTGGTGAAGTCTGTCTGTGGGTTTTTATAGTGAAACGTATTAACAAGGCAATAACACGGCATTGAATGCACTGAAAAACTGTTTATTTTTTACCATTAACCTGAAACATAATTGTTTTGGACATACAAGGTCTGCGTTGCTTTTGCTGTTCCGACATTACACAATAAAAGCCTGCTCCTAACGTACGTGATGAGCACATGGGCTCGCTGCTCCTTCTCGTAGCATCTTACATTCATTTTTGCTGCATATTTACTCGTTAATTCCTAACACGTGTACCGTAGCTCCGAGGCATTAACCAAACAAGGTCTCTGGAAATTCTTAGGACATGTCTATAAGTCACGGAAACTTAATTTTTACTTCAAGTTATTACTGAGGTCCACAACACAACAGCAAGTCAGCAACCAAAATAAAACCTTAAACTTTCCAACATCTGATTATTGGAAAAAAAAACTAAAAAGTTACACATTTAATGGAAAAACACATTGCTGGAGGTAGTGTTTTGCTTTTTAACAGATGTATTTATTTACGTGGAGAAATTGTGTGAGGACCTGAAAATCACTTCTTGTGGACGGCACAGTTAATTATCACTGGCGTCTGAATGCAAATGCTTGAAATGTGTATCGTCTCTGTCGGGCTGTTACTTTTCAGGATTCAAAAGAAAATAAAAATCTAGATCCACAAGTTCAAAACGTGCCACATGGCGACGCGTTTTGAGCTTGTAGATCTGCTATTTTTGCGTGAAAAAAAAACACAAAAAGTTTAAATAAGGAGGTTTCTGCCCATGATACAGCACAGCTAGTGCTTTAATCAAACGTTTTGTGCCAAATAAGGCTCATCAAAAAATATCTATAACAACGTGTTATCACTCTGTTTATTTTATTTACTAATGCCAAACGAAATGTTTTAACCAATTAAGCCCCATTTCATACTTTCACAAATATAAAAAAAAACCATTGCACTGCTCCACTGTGTGTTGTGTGTGTGGAAGGTGCGTTTGAAGCCATGAGGAGCATTTCCCCCCCGGAGCCCCACTGGAGCTGATGTTTCTGCTTTCAGCACATTAGACTGCAAGCCCTCCCTATAGGAGTGCTTTGACCAAGTGGATCAATGGCTCTCGCTCTCTTGTCACCATTCATTTGGACTGAAAGAGTGCTGGCTCCAGTCTGTGTCTGTCTGTCTGCTGCTGGCCCTCCGTTCACCTGGGCCCCCACTGCTCGCTCTCTCCCTCTCGCGCTCACTCTCCCTCTCGCTCTCTATCTGTCTGTCTGACTCTCTTTCTCTCTCTCTGTCTCCCCCTCTCTCTCTCTCACCATGATAGCTGACTGCCACTGCCACCACCAGCAGACAGAAGACAAGTCCTTCCAAAACCATACACAGACATAAAATGTACCGTATGCACACATGTGCACATGCAAGCACATGTGCGGATGCACATGCACTACCAAATACTACTCACACATGAACACGCACGCGCGACTGCAGCAGGCGCCTACCCTGTGAGGCAGTTGGATGCTGACGCCACACACTCTCTCCCCTCTTACTCTCACACTCTCCCCCGCTCATCTATTTTTGTCCCTCATCCATCCATCTGTCTCTCTGGTTTCTCCATCTTCTGTCTGTCTTTCTCTTCATGTCTTCCCCCTCTCTCTCTCTTTACTGTCTCTCTCTCTCTGTCTGGACTACTTCAGTGTCTGCTCTGGTGTCTGGAGTAAGGAACTGGGCTGATCATCAGCTGTATAGGCCATAGTCACGTCAGGTAAGCTAACAGCCCTGGTCACAGCCAGAGACGGTTGTTTTGGACCTGACACGAAGAGAAGCAGTTTGTGTGATTTTTAATTTATATATACTATATATTAGGGGTGTAACGATACTTTTTAACAACGATTCGATACGTATCACGATACTTGGTTGTCGATACGATACATGAACGATACAGGTTCATTTAGAACGATACGATACGTTTCGATTCAAGGATTTAGTCGATACGATACATGAACAATACAGGACAGGTTCATTTAAAACGATACGATTCGATTAAATGATTTTAAATCGAAATAGTAACTATTTATTTACCCAACAATTCTGCGTTAAAAATAAGTACATGGATACTGGATATAAACCCCTCTTTCTCTTTTTTCTTCTTAAAATTGCTAAATACAACGCACAAGTACTTAGTATTGATAAAATTGATTATTTGCATTGCAAAACGATTCAATACCATTATTTATCGTCTTTAAGTACTAAAAGACGCTTATCGTGAAGGGGGCTGAATACCAGTTTGACAGGTTTCTTTTACAATACACCTGATTCGCAGTGGGGGCTTTATATTTCAAGTTGTTACTTGATTTATTATAAATATACAGTGTGTGTGTGTGTGTGTGTGTGTATATATATATATATATATATATATATATATATATACACCCATTAAATTCTCTCAAATTCAATGATGAAGAGAATGAAAGAACCCTAAAACAAATTACACACAGTTAGGAATACAAAATAAAGTTGGGCACTTCTGCCATCCGAGGCCACAGCCAACTCCCAGAGCTTTTTTACTGCAACATTAAAACTGTTTACTATTCAGGAACAACAAGCGCTCCTAAATATCCCCCCACAAGTTATTGTGCCCTTGTGCTACGGAGAACATATTGCACTGTATGTAAAAAAATGAACAAACATCGGCTGGGCGTCAGCCATCGACGAGGAGGCTTGTTTTATCGCCTGTACTTTATTACAGTTTGCCATCTGCACCGAGGTATGTTAATAGCTAGCTGCGACTATTTACACATATGAAAAAGCACATCCATCTGCCATGTTCCTCCCGAGCTCGCATGAATCAATACCACCTTCCCCTCCCCACAACTGCTGTTTATTCGCAAGGTGACAGGCAGCGCCAGAGCCTGGTGACACCTGCACCTTACATCCTGCAGTCTGACATCGTGCATCTCACGGGAGCGCACACGCACACACACCAGAGTTGTAAAGTAACTAAGTACATTTACTCAAGTACTGTCATTTTGAGATATTTTTACTTTACTTGAGTATTTTCAATACTTTTACTTCACTGCATCTCAGAGGCAAATTTTGCACTTTTACTCCACTACATTTATTTGAAAACTTTAGTCACTAGTTACTTTGCAGATATAAATTATTATGTTATAAAACATGCATTAACCACTTCAGCCCTATTTCATACATAGCTATTTGAAAATAGCCGAGCTCTTAGTTCTGCTATTTTCAAACATTGAGTACTTTTGGTATATATATATATATATATTGATGCCAATACTTTTGTGCTTTTACTCAAGTAACATTTTGAACACATTGTAACAGAGTATTTTCATATTGTGGTATTGCTACTTTTACTTAAGTAAATTGTCCGAGTACTTCTTCCACCACTGACACACACACACACACACACACACACACATCACCATATTGTGAACTCCTAAACCTCACGGCCATCACCATGCTCGTCTCTGAACAGTGCGTGCAAAACGCTTCTGGCTCTGTGAGATTTGCGTTTGCCACTTTAAGGGGATTAATATTAGTGAGCAAGTGTGTGTGTGTGTGTGTGTGTGTGTGTGTGTGTGTGTGTGTGTGTGTGTGTGTGTGTGTGTGTCTCTCTATGGATACTAATCAGTCAAAAAGGGATTATGAGGGCTAATTGGTTATAGTCATTTAGGCTAATGCCATGTGTCAGGACCAGTCTAAACAATTGACCGGTGATAAGGTGTCACTTTGACAAAGGATTCTGACCAGGAACGAGTTTGCCACAATCAGGGCATCAGAATTAAGCATACAGTAACTACTATAGTACAGAACTACTGTATTCTTTTACACTGTGATGGAGAATAGCCTGGTGGGGGGGAAATAAATATATAAAGAAATAAGATGCTTTTAACGGCAATAGTAATGGCATAATATATGGTTATGCATAATGCGTTATGCCCTACATCAAATCACAGCTTCTCTGGGGGGACGGCGAATATCTGATGAATAATACCAATCCATATAAACTAAATATGGCTACTGAACCTCGAAAAAATTAATCTTGATTATACTTGTGTGCATAGAAAATATGGCCGGAGTGGTGGCGTGCTCAAGAAGCCCAGCGTCTGGCCTTAAGTGTGGGGCTAAATCACCCTGGGTGAGAATGGATGTATGTGAGCCCCATAGTCAGTCAACAATAGCAATAATCTCACTAATCGCCAGCTTCTCAGTACGGCAAACAAAAAAACAACCTCATGAGCAGGAAAGGCTAAAGAGAGACTAGAAGACAGGCAAGCTAGTAAACAGCTCTGCATCTATTTTGCAGATATGCCGGTGTGTGTGTGTGTGTGTGTGTGTGTGTGTGTGTGTGTGTGTGTGTGTAGTAGGTAGCACACGTACTACCTACTACCTAAGCAAAGCATGATTTGTTGGAATCTTATGCCTTATATACTATTATGCCTGATTTACAGTATCCTTAGTTGCACACCGGTGTCGCATTGCAGAAGATAGCTGATCTACAAGTTGCGAGCTTGTAGATCTGCTATTTCCGGCCTGCCACCCACCAGCACGCAACTATACTGTATGTATAAATCAAGCAGTAATCGTTTCATATTAGTAGGGATAACACAGGGAATCATTGGACGGTGTAGGTGTGATTTAAAGGAGTAGTTCACCCACTTATTTTCTATCAATTACACACCGCATGAAGCCTTGAATTCATGGACATGTTTTAGTTTTTGTCGCATTCCTAAGCCAATTATTTGAGTACCGTCTCCTACCGGCTAATGTATCCGGTAGGAGACACAAAGGAGTCTCTTTGTGTCTCCTACCGGAAATACAAACCGTCATGAAATGATTAGCTTAGGAATGCGACAAAAATAAAACAAATCTCCATGAATTCAAGGCTTCATGGGGTGTGTAATTGATAGAAAATAAGTAATTTTTTTGGGGTGAACTATTTCTTTAAATGCAGGTGAAGTAACAGTACAGTGTGTTACTGTATGTCCGAGGTAAAGGAACATTTAGGCATTAATCCCCACCTGACACTAATACTTGATGTATGATTGACCCTGAGAGCAGGACACTACAGCACATTACAATCTGGGCCATATGGCACGGACATTAGCCCTTCGCCCTATGGCAGGATAATCTCCCTGGCAATGCTTTTTTTCTTCCGCAGATTTCTTTGCACAATAATTGCATGACGGTATTAACGCATTGGGGACCGATTTAGACGGGCACTGCGTCACGTCACCTCCTCGCTGAGGAGGAGGAGGAGGAGGATGGGGAGGGGCTTTCGCATGTGCGGAAAACATAATCTGCAATCAAGTCATGCAACGACACGACACGGCCTGCAGGAAACCGCACACGGCTCTGTTTGTCAGTGGTGGAAGAAGTACTCACATGTTTTACTTATAAGTAAAAGTATCAATACTGCACTGTAGAAATACTCTGTCAGAAGTAAAAGTCAAGAATTCCAAATGTTAAAGTAAAAATGTAAAAGTAAAAAAGTATTGGTATCAAAATGTACTTAAAGTACCAAAAGTTAAAGTATGCAGGATGTCGCGTTTCACAAGTTATCAAATGTCAAATATCAAAATGTATAAAAATCCTCCGTCTAAAAAATAGCCAACGTTTGAATAGGGCTGAAGTGGTTAATGCATGTTTTGCTATAATAATCTAAATCTAGAAACTAGTATTCAAATAGTAGAGTAAAAGTACAATATTTGACTCCGAGATGTAGTGGAGTAGAAGTAAAAGTGCAGAAAAATTGATATACTCCAGTAAAGTAAAAATTCCTCAAAATTGTACTCAAGTACAGTACTTGAGTAATTACAGTATACTTAGTTACTTTACAACACTGTCCGTTTGTTGTTTTCCATTCCAGATGCATTTGGTTGTTACTATTATTAAAATAAATAAAATAACACTAGAAATTTAGAAAATAAAATCTAATATTGGAATCATGATATTGAGAATTTGGCTGCATTTTCCTTTGATTCTATTAACAGAAAAGGGATTTTGCTACAGAGGTGTTTAGCCTTATTGTGGGCAGCTCATTAGACCTTATTAGCCTTGGTGTATAAGCCTAATTACTTCCCTGTATATGCTATATAATAGGATGAGAGATTGCACAAAAACCTTCCACACCACACACCAGACTCAATGTAATGAATATATATCCAATCGTAGGCAGGCAGCACTCCCACACAACCCACCCAATCCACTGACAATCCCATGACAGCTCTCACAGCCAGCTTCACACAATCCAGATAAACAAACCCCTGAACAAGTGCAGAGAAACACAGAGCCAGCTGACTGCTCCCACGGCTCCTGTAAACCTGCCTGCTTTAGTATCACTAACCCTGCAACTGCAAACAGCCCTCCTGCACACACAGACACCCCCCCCCCACACACAAACCGCCTCTCGCTGCTTACCTGAAACCCTTCTCTCTCACACACACACACAAACAAACAACCCCCCCACGCACACACAAACAACCCAAACTGCCTCTCGCTGCTTACCTGAAACCCTTCACACACACACACACACACACACACACACACACACACACACACACACACTTCCAACCCGATAGTGAACCCATTGGACACGCACTCACACAAATACACCCCCCCCCACACACACACACACACAAATACCCACCCACACACACACACCTCAAACCCAGGTCTGACTGCGGGGTGGAGAGTGGGTCCCCAGCCCCTCTCTCTCTCCAGCCTCTCTCTCTCTCTCCAGCCCCCCTCTCTCTCTCCAGCCCCTCTCTCTCCAGCCCCTCTCTCTCTCTCCAGCCCCTCTCTCTCTCTCCAGCCCCTCTCTCTCTCTCCAGCCATGGGCCGAGTAATGAACAAATTCACTGCGCATTACTCTGGACTTGATCTCTGGCAAAATAGTGCTGGAACAAACAATTTGGTTTGTCAACACCTTTCTCTGGACTCCTCCATCAATGTCAGGGGTCCACATTTAAACGGCAAAGTGCATTTGACTGGAGGACCCTGGGCTGATTAGACTTCCCAGATCAGCGAATCGCTCCAGACAGGACGGCAGGCTCTGATTGCTAACCCGGCTTGAAAATAGTCTCCGCCGGGCCCCGGGATTAGCATGAATATTTTGATATAGATCGATAAGCAATCTCCCACCTCCATAAGAAATGCCAGCTAGCCTTCATTTGGCTGATCAAAGGCGCATCAGCCGGGCCGGGGCGACAGCTGGCTATTGTTTTTCAGCCGGGGCGGCCGCAGTGCTCTGTTGCAGAGGGGGGGGGCATTCCATATAGGAGGGGCATCATCTGTGGCCCCGGCCCTCTCTCCTGGCCCTCTCCCCTCTCCTCTCCTCTATCACAACCTAATCGTGGAAACAATCAGTGGTCCAAAAAGTACTCACATTGTTTACTTAAGTAAAAGTATCAATACTGCAATGTAGAGATACTCCGTTACAAGTAAAAGTCCGGAATTCAAAATTTACTTTGGTATCGAAATATACTTAAAGTACAAAAGGAAAAGTACTCATTATTCAGAATGTCCCATTTCACAAGTTTTCAAATGTATAAAATGTGTACAAATCTTTTGAAAATAGCAGATCTACAAGCTCGCATCGCAACGCATTATGAGCTTGTAGATCTGCAACTTTTTTTGGCCAATATGTATCTACAAAATCTACAAAGTAACTAGTAACTAAACTTTTCAAATAATTGTAGTGGAGTAAAAGTACAATATTTGCTATTTGAGATGTAGAGTAGAAGTAAAAGTATTGAACATTGGAAATACTCAAGTAGAGTACAAATACCTCAAATGTGTACTTAAGTACAGTACTTGAGTAAATGTACTTAGTTACTTTACACCACTGACAGGAGGGGCATCATCTGCGGCCGCGGCCCTCTCTCCTCTCCTCTCCTCTCTCCTCTCTCCTCTCCTCTCCTCTCCCACAACCTAATCGTGGAAACAATCACTGCTTCACAGGATCCCATCTCCCAGGGATGGATCGACTCAAATGAGGGAAGCAGGAGCTAGCCCCTCCCCCCCCCCCCCCGGACCACAAGGGGGACAGAGTTCATTAACCTGCCGGGGGTCCCTCCTACCGCTTGGGTTGCCACCAACCATGCCGCTGACCCGGAAGTAAAAGGCCAGGTCAGCTATCTGTGGTTTTTCTTTTTTACCTTCCCCTATCGCTGCACCTATAAATGCATTTCATTGACTTTGACATGAAAGTGACAGAGGCTGTGGTCACATTATGCTTTCATTAACCCATTAAGGCCTGCAGGCAGGTTCCCATTCTACAAAATGTCTTCTTAAAATCCTAACTGGTTTCTGAAAAAAACGTATGTTGCTATAATATCAGTGGTTCTCAAAACTTTCTCATGTCAAGGACCACCCAAAATGATATGTAATTAGGACGCGGACCCCCCCCCATCTCAAAATATTTTGTTCCACGGACCCCCCAGGAGCAAAGATTTGAGTTAAAAATCTTCGCTTTAAAAAGTATATAATATTCAATTTTTTGCACGTATTTTCAAGATTTTTCGCTATGAGCTTATAGATCTGCTATTTTTGAATAGCCCAAAGCATAAAATAATAGTTATAGCTAAAAATCTAAAAGTACACAGTATGCGTTCCCGGATTGCATTATATTATTTCTGAAACCTTCTCTCCTTCATTGGCAGGTGAAGAGCGTACAATAAAGGATTCGATGCAGAGCAGAGGAGCCACTTAACACATTGACTGCCAGAGTTTATTCATAATGTACTCACCCCTGTGCCAGCAATTTGCGTGTTTTTTAATTTTTTTGTTTTGTAATTTTTAATTCAAATACATTCTCTGATTGTGTTGTCAAGCACCTACGATTGTTCCACCAGTAGAGAGCAGCACATCCAAACATTGATCACCTCGCTCACCCCCTCCCAAACAGGCCCACGTCATATCCGGTCATTCAAAGGATGTGACGTTTTCGACAATTCCCGGCCCGCTGATCGGCCTGAAAACGACGTGATACACTACGACGATGGCTGTTAGTCACCCGGACCAAAGAAAATAGAAGTTGAGCTGTCCGTTTGTCTTTTCTACCGTGTGAAAAACCGTGTTTTTCCTTATTCTGGCCGAAAATCACCGGAGAAAAACAACGTGACCCGGAAATGATTTTTTTTTTTTACATCCGGCTCCGGGTGAGTGTGACGTAAGTGGAAAACGAAAGTGTTGATGAGAAATAAACACAGCCGTGCGATCACAGATTAAACAATGAAAATTCAAAAGAACGTGTAAACAGGCTCTTATGAATCCTGGCACTCAAGCGATGGATTTGAAAGAACGTGTAGACGGGATCTTGGCACTGTATGTGTTAACTGTACTGTACTGTAAATCTAATCTAAACCAAGGACGTCATTGAGGCCAAATCTTGGGAGACTTCCTTTACTCCACCTAACCTCAATATATCTGGCATAGTGAAGAGACAAAGTTACATTCTTTCTTTCTTTAGCTCATATTTATCATCTGAAAGACGCACGTATTTCACATCAGCCCACCCATTTTTTAAATACCAATATCTGTGTTTACCCTACAGTTTATTTAACGGGAGGGATGGATAGACCACTCCCTTCGTAATACAAATAGCACCCCCCCCCCCCCCCCCGACCCCGCCACCCCCCAGCCCCTAAACTCCACTGATTTCCAGGCACCCATAAAAGGGTGCAGGTGTGACCTGGGCATTTAGCAGTTAACTAGCAGGGAGAGAGACCACACGCCACTGGGGGGCGGGGGGCTCCCAACGCGTTATGAGAAGGGATGGAGAAGGGAAAAAAAAGAAAACCAATAGAGGGAATAGTGCAGCAATTGTAAATTGCAGGTCTATTTCATTAGGAAGTGACACTTCATTCCAGGGGGGCCTGAGCAGGACCGATTAAAAAGTGGTAATCAGGATTAATTAGGGGAATATATATGTGAGGATTAGCAGGACCGACCCTTACATGGCCCGGTGGCCAACATGCATCCCTCTCCGTGTTGTTTTCTCTATTGCCTTTCCTATCTGCTTTTGTTTATCTCTCCCTCCCCTTCTTCCTCTACACAGTAAAGACCTCAGTGTTCATTTAACTCCGAGTGAGAAAAAAAATTGACACAGATGGGTTGTAAAAATGGACCCAAACAGAGTCCATTTGTTGGAGTTTAAGTAACACTGAGGATTTTTGGGGTCCAATGCTGATCCCAATTTTGGAGTCCTAGACCACTGATTACCCACTATTTTGCCTACAAATATATATTTAAAAACAATCCAAATTAATTAATTCAATACATTTGGAAAACGTTTGATTTGATTAAAGTTTTTCAAAAATAGAACATTTTAAAATAGACGATCGACAAGCTGACAACGCATCGCAACGTGACACATTGTGACCGTGTACATCTTTGGACAATCTGAATTTGATAATGACATGCTTCAAAGTGCCCCCCCCCCCCCACACACACACACACAATTAGTGGGGTAAAGTAACTGTGTACTCAAAAACTGTAATTAAGTAAAATGTTGAGGTATTTTTACTTTCTTCAGTATTTACAATTTACAATACTTTTACTTCTACTCCACTACACCTCAGAGGAAAATATTGCACATTTACTCCACTACAATTATATGAAAACTTTGTAGATTTTGATTATTATTACAAAACACACTAACCACTTCAGCCGTAATATATATATTTCGGCCAATTGAAAATAGCAGATCACAATGCGTCGTGTAGATCGGCTATTTTCAAACGTTTTTTTCATAGATTTTGAACTTGTGAAATGGGATATTCTGCACAATGAGTACTTTTACTCTTGGTACTTTAAGTATATTTTGATGCCGATACTTTTGCACTTTTACTCAAGTACATTTTCAAATACGGGACTTCTACTTGTAACAGAGTATATATCTGCATTGCGGTATTGATACCTTTACTTAAGTAAAACATGTACTGTACTTCTTCCATCACTGTCCCCATGCACTCAGACAGCCTTCTTCTCAGCCGCGTCCCACTGAAACCTCCTGTGCTTCTGTTGGAGTTAGTATGTTTCTATACTGGAGACGTTGACCTGTCCTCTGGCCTACCAGTCCTTATATACTGGACCTGTTGACCTGTCCTCTGGCCTACCAGTCCTTATATACTGGACCTGTTGACCTGTCCTCTGGCCACCAGTCCTTATATACTGGACCTGTTGACCTGTCCTCTGGCCTACCAGTCCTTATATACTGGACCCGTTGACCTGTCCTCTGGCCACCAGTCCTTATATACTGGACCTGTTAACCTGTCCTCTGGCCTACCAGTCCTTATATACTGGACCCGTTGACCTGTCCTCTGGCCACCAGTCCTTATATACTGGACCTGTTGACCTGTCCTCTGGCCACCAGTCCTTATATACTGGACCTGTTGACCTGTCCTCTGGCCACCAGTCCTTAGCTGACACTTGTACTTTGGACACCGGCTCATCTTGAGACGGAGGAGACGTCACAGTCTAGAGACATCACACCTTTACATTGGCCTTAAGCCTGATTTATACTGTACTTAGTGTACCAAGAGGCGTTGTGAGCTCGTGCTGCAGGTCTGCTATTTTTGGCGAGTGGGCACGCACAATAACTTAGGCTTTACTCTGATGATTAACTCATTCACTGCCAGAGTTTTTCAGAACAGTCTGCAGCTCACCTTTCAAGAGCCACAGAATATTTCGCTCCAGGACGATCGACACACGAGTGTCGCAAAAAACACGTCATTGGTGGTGAATGAGTTAAGAGTTTTATGAAAACATTTTTAGCATTTGGCTGCGGACCCCCATCTCAAAATATTTTGTTCCAGGGACCCCCATCAGAAGCAATTATTTTTGTTAAAAATTATCGCTTTAGAAAATATATATATTCAAAGGTTTTGCCCAAATTGTCACGATTTTTCAAAAATAGCAGATCTACAAGTTCATAGCGCGGCATGAAGTGACATCTGCTATTTTTTAATAGCCAAAGAAATCTAAAAAGATACAGGTGCTTTCCCAGTTTTCATGGGTTTATTAATCTGGGCAGTGCCCTGTGGACGACTATCAGAAGTGCATAATAGCACTGTGTTGGTAGGAAGTACTTCTCCCTCGTGCAAAATATGTGTAAACTATAACAATCATATGAGTTTATTATACCTGCTTTGTGTTACCGTGGCATATAGCCTTGAAAATAGACTATGATTTTCAATGTTGTGGTTACAGCGCATATGCACCAATAAGCAGGTTATTGCTCTAAACAAACCTGAAATAGGATTTGGTTATGGTCAGCATGACCTCCTGCTGTAACAAAATGTTCTCAGGAGATCCAAGTTGCCACGCCTTCAAGACTGATATCTAAGTCATATCATAAGGCCATATTCATATTCAACACCATGTGCACTCTTTTTTTTTAACCACTAACTGCTCAGCAGAAATTCATTATAATAACAATAATAATAATTATTATTATTATTAGCAAATAGCGACTGACCAAGATATGGCTAGACATGGTTGTTTTTTTACCACAAAGTTAAGAATGTGATTTAGATAGCATGCTAATTAGACAGTTGCTAGGTTTTTTGTTTACCTGGTAGTATCCTAGTTTCTTGAGGTACTACAATGTCTCTCTGCATTCTATGTACTTTATGCATTCATTGGTTAATTACCTTGCTTATTGTAAGTCGCTCTGGATAAGAGCATCTGCTAAATGCCTAAGTTGTAAATGTAAATTGTAATAATCATTATTATTATTATTAAAGGTACTGCATGTTTGCTCTATTGTGGTGAATGTATAACCACAATCCAGAGAGGATCTGTTTGGACATAGTGTGTAGTTGTTATTTTCAGCATCTTACAGTAGCCTTCAGAACGCACAGGGAACAATCTGGTGCTCATTTGTGAGTCTTGTGTGAAAATATATGACTTTTTTATTTTAAGAGAATATAATATGCTGTAATGGCTACTGCTGTAATGGAGGATAATAATGATAGTTATAAACTTTTTTTTATATAGCACTTTTCTAGACAGTGTTAAAAGCCACTTTGCATAAAACAAAACAATAAAGATTAAAAAAGATAAGCTACACAATGCCTGGCATGAGTAAAATCTGAGTATAACGGAATATGCAAATGCAAATAGGGGGAAAAAAAGGGGGATGAAAGCCGCATAATGAGGGATAGAGGAGTGGAGGAAGCAGTGGTGGTAAGGATTTTTTTACTTAATAAAAGTATCAATACTGCAATTTAGAAATACTCTGTTACAAGTAAAAGTCTGGAATAAAAAAAATACTTGAGTAAAAGTACAGAAGTATTGGTATCAAAATGTACAAAATAATACCAAAAGTAGAACGTAATAATTACGCAGAATGTCCCATTTCAAAGTTTTCAAATGTATAAAGATGCGACTTGTAGATCGGCTATTTTCAAATGGCCAAAATGTAATATATAGGGCTGTAGAGGGTAATGTATGTTTTGTAATAATAATCAAAATCTACAAAGTAACTAGTAACTAACGTTTTCAAATAATTGTAGTGGAGTAACACGTACAATATTTGCCTCTGAGATGTAGTGGAGTAGAAGAGGTACTGAACATTGGAAATACTCCAGTAAAGTAAAAATACCTCAAAATTGCACTTAAGTACGATACTTGAGTAAAAAGTACATGCGTGGAGGGTTGTGGGTGGGGTGGGGTGACTTTATACCATGACAACCACAGCCCTGGATGTCATCACACATTTCATTCAGGGCCTTCTATGGGCCCAGATTTATTACTGAAATCTCCCCCAAGCTGCCCTGGTTATCGCCAGTGTTTATGTTATTACTTCAACATGTTTCAGTTAACCTAACCTTGAAACACTCCAGTTCAAGTGCGAGGATGGGCCTGTTTTGCTTGCGGTGGCGGAGCCCCCGGCATTGAAGTTTGCGGATGACGCATGCCCTGTTCCCTGGTTCGGGTCTCAGGCCAAATCTTTCATCGCAATGCCCGGTCGGGATGGCCCTCAATGTTTGAGCTCTAATGTATATTTGACATTTGACTTTGGGCCTTCATGGATTCAAATCTGCAATTTATTTAGTTTGTTTGGCTTGCAGTGGTGTAAAGTAACTAAGTACATTTACTCAAGTACTGTACTTAAGTACAATTTTGAGGTATTTTTTACTTTAGTGGAATAATTCCAATTCTACTCCGCTACATCTCAGAGGCAAATATTGTACTCTTACTCCACTACAACTATTTGAAAACTTATGTTGCTAGTTATTTGTAGGTTTAGATTTTTATTACTAAACATACATTACCACTTAAGCTCTCTATATAATTTTGGCTATTTGTGAATATTTTTATAGGCTATATTTTGAAAACTTTGAATGGGACATTCTGCATACTGAGTACTTCTACTTTCAGCACTTTAAGTATATTTTGATGCCAATATTTTTGTACTATTCCTCAAGTAAATTTTGAATTCCGGACTTTTACTTGTAATGGAGTATTTCTACATTGCAGTATCGATACTTTTACTTAAGTAAACAATTTGAGTACTTTTTCTACCACTGACCTTCTCTCTCTCTCTCTCTCTCTCGCGGTCGGGATGGCCCTCAATGTTTGAGCTCTAATGTATATTTAACATTTGACATTGGGCCTTCATGTATTTAAATCCGGAATTGATTGTGTTTGTTTGGCTTGTTTACCGTCGAATTAAGTTCATTGCAACTACTTTTTGCCGAACACAATATGTATGTAGGATAGGCATCTATAAGCTTTTAGCTTCAGCTGGTTCCTTTGTGATCACCTTTAACTACTGTATGTTAGTTTTTTTATGTTGATGTATGTGATGGTGAAGATGATCGAACAAATTTTACTATCATGTTATTAGCGTGGTTGCCCTAACAGGGCAACCAGACTATAGTACTCTTCCCACTTTATTTATTTATAGATAAACTTTATTTCAAACCGCATCTCCTCCCACAGTTTTTTCCCCAATTTAGTGCCATATGTCAAAATGACCGGCTTCACCGGGAATCGTGCGCTTGTATTTTGCTAAGAGATTGGTTAAATAGTTTAATTGATATTGATTTATTAGTGCATTAAATTTCCCATTCCACTTTAATGGAAAAGTGAAAAAACTCAAATTCAAGTATTTTTTTCTCAGAAACCGTAAGATCTAGAGATACCAGATTTGGAGGGAAGGTTCATAATTTAGTCCAAAATTATTTAAAAAAGAATCACACCATTCGGCCACATGGTGGCGCTATAACAGCCCACTTTACCTTTTGGCCAATAACTCTTGAACCGTAGGTCGTAAAATCAAAACATATTTTCCCCTGGATTCCTTGGGTCATGACGCAACTCCCCATATAGGCCACGCCCATTTGCGTTTGGATAGATTTTCCGCCATTTAGAATTTTCTTCAAAACACACTTTTTGCTCCTTTTCCAACAAATTTTGTCCAAATCTCCCACAAATCGGTACACGTCATCTCTGGACCCATGCAATAAATATATCCAAAATGGCATTTTGATAGTCCTTACCGTTCGTCCGTAATTGGCTTCTAAAGTTAGTGGGAGGGGCCTGTTTTACCAAAAATGCCAAAAATCACGAACAAAACGTCCAATCGATCCCAATTTGAATCACATGTCGAGGGTGGTTTACTCAACAAATCCCCAAAAGCATTTCCACTTTGATCCATAGGGGGCGCTACAACTGCGCAAAACGTAACTGTTTGATGCAAAAACATGATTTTTGGGGGGATCACTCCTCTCAAAATGAAAAGCAGGTGATCTCAGGAGTGACATGACGATGTCATTGGCCCGCTACATTTGTGGGAGGGGCCTATATATTTAGTGGGATGGGCCTATTTCTTAAAATCAAAACGCAATGTATCACGAACGCAGGATCCAATCAGCACCAAATTCGAATGGCACGTCGCGCGGCCTCCGACGGTAAATCCTCCAAGCGTATTCCTCAAGTCCCGGCGGCGGCGACCTGCGACCGGTGTCGGCGCAACCACACTTAGCAATTTCCCAGAATTGCGACGCGTCTAGTTTGACTTTGTTTCCCTTGTTTCTTTCTCTATTATTTACCCTTATGACTCTATTGTTGTAAACTGTAAACCGCTGGGGGAGCTTATACAAAAACAATGATTTCACCCACTCTTCTACACCTGTAAACTTGTGATGTGACAATAAAGGTGAGGTTGAATTAAAGGGAAATGGGAATGTCAAAGCTTTAACAGTATTGATATTGTGCTTCAATGAGAAAATAATACAACAGGTGTTGTTTTATGGGGAGAAATCTATACTGCAGAGAATCAGACTATATTTGTTGTGGAGCATCCACATTTCAAGAGGCCTCCGAAGACAATGTGAAGACAAGGAGAAAATACTCATTATGAAACTAAAAATCACACCCTGTGTGAAGTGGGCGGTGTCTTGCTAGCTAATCACAATACTGAATGGAGTCAACCAATCATGTACAAAAGATAAATACATTTATTGAAACACTCTTTATGATGGACGAAACCATAACTTTAAAAAAACAAATTTATGTTTTTTTTAAAGTTATGGTTTCTTATATAGGGCTATGCACATGTGTCATGTGACACTGGCCAATCACAGTCCTGAATAGATTGTGATTGGCCAATCACAGCGCAGGATAATTGTACAAATTTCCAAACCTCACTTATAGGGGCGGTTTCACTGCCCAAGATAATTGTACAAATTTCCAAACCTCACTTATAGGGGCGGTTTCACCACCCAAAAATCACACCCAGTGTGAAGTGGGCGGTGTGGTCACAGTGGTCATCACAGTGATGGAAGAAGTGATGGAAGAAGTGATGGAAGAAGTGATGGAAGAAACCATAACTTAAAAAAAAAAAACTTATATATTTTTTAAAGTTATGGTTTCTTATATAGGGCTATGCACATGTGTCATGTTTCCCTAGCCAATCACAGTCCTGAATAGACTGTGATTGGCCAATCACGGTGCAGGGTTAGGGGGGTACATTTGTGGCCAATCACAGCGCAGGATTTGGTGTGCAAATATCCAAACCTCACATATAGGGGCGGTTTCACCGCCCAAAAATGGAATCCTAAAGACTAGCTCACACCCAAGGCAGAAGTGGTAGTCACTACTTCTGTGTCACTTGCCAGCTTGCATTGCACAGTGCATTATGCCCACAAATAGCTGATATACAAGCTCACAACATGTTGTGAAATCAACTGTAAATCAACTGTAACCATGCAGCAATATGCAGATTCCATAATATAGGCATACATGGATATCCAGTTGTCCAGAACCGATGACAGTATATGGACATGCCAATATATAGGGTATGGGCATATGACATTAGGGATCTCTATGCATAAAAGGGACAAAGGTAGACAGACAGATACAGAGATCTCCGTATATGGGCATAAAAGAGACACAGGTAGACAGACAGATACAGAGATCTTTATATATAGAGACAAACGGACAAAGCCCCCAACACTATGACTCAGACATATTGGTTGGATTGGCGGTGTGACGTAGGTGTGAAGGCCGCGTAGCGGCCTGAACCTCAAGTACAATACAATCAAAAGTCGGATCAGTGTTTGTCCAAAACTGCCGATCCGACCGCTATGCCCACATATAGGCATAGATCAGTTGTGCAGAACCACCGATCTGAACAATATGCCCATATTTGGGCCTCTCCATATATCTATGGGCATAAAAGGGACAAAGACAGACGGACAACTGTCTAGTAACAAATAATACTATTCAGTATGAATAACAATTACCTTTCCTACACAGTGACCATCTGAAGAGATTTCTACGGATCTCCAGACGCGACTGGGGTTCCTATGGCGCTCAATTTGTCAGAGTAGGGAGCAACGCCTTCTATTGAGAGTTGCGTCAATGAGGGGGAAGAAACAACACCGGTCAGGTGTAAACGCGGAATAGTGACAAACTTTCATAGACTCCAGTGCATTCTGTAAACCTCCGGTTCAAAAACTCTCCTTATATGGCTCTGGTGGGAGCCCAGGCATAGCCTTCCCTGATTGGCCGACCCTAACCAATCAGCTTTGTGTATTAGCAACTGTGTGTTTTATATAAGTGGTTACGCACGCAATAGGACAATTCAGTTTGATGTTTGTCCACGTCCGAACCAAATAGGAGGAGTGTTTGTTTGACTTAATTGAAAGTGTTTCCCAATCAAATCATGGTTTCGGTCATCAACACGGTGGACACCCTCCACGAGGACATGATCCACGACGCTCAGATGGACTACTACGGAACCAGACTGGCCACCTGTTCCTCTGACAACTCCGTGAAGATCTTTAACGTCGGGAACGGAGGGCAGATTCTGGTGGCGGACCTTCGAGGCCACGAGGGTCCCGTGTGGCAGGTGGCGTGGTCCCATCCGGCGTACGGCAGCCCCCTGGCATCCTGTTCCTACGACCGCAAAGTCATCATTTGGAAAGAAGGAGACGACGGAATGTGGGGCAAGATGTACGAATACACAGGACACGAGTCGTCGGTGAACTCGGTGTGTTGGGGACCACACGACAATGGTCTGATCCTGGCCTGTGGGAGCTCCGACGGTGGCGTTTCCCTGCTCACGTTCTCCGGAGACCAGCTGTCGGACGTCAAAAAGATCGGCGGCGCACACGTGACCGGTTGTAACGCGGTGAGCTGGGCTCCGGCGGTGGTCCCGGGCAGCCTGATCGCTCAGCCGACGACGGCACAGATACCCAACCGTGTCAAGCGCTTTGTCTCTGGCGGCTGCGACAACCTGCTCAAACTATGGAAGGAGGGGGAGGACGGCCAATGGCGGGAAGAGCAGACGCTGGAGGCTCACAGCGATTGGGTGAGAGATGTGGCCTGGGCTCCGTCCATCGGCCTGCCTGGCAGCACCATCGCCAGCTGCTCGCAGGATGGTCGGGTGTTTATCTGGACGTGTGACGACCCGACGGGGAGCTCCTGGACGGCCAAACTGCTCCATAAGTTCAACCATGTGGTGTGGCACGTGAGCTGGTCCGTCACCGGTCACATCCTGGCCGTCTCTGGAGGAGAGGACCAGGTGACTCTGTGGAAGCAGTCCACGGACGGACAGTGGACGCGTGTCAGTGATGTCAACAAGGGTCAAGGAACTGTCCCCTCTGCAGTGGTGGAAAGTAACTGAGTACTTTATCTGAACAAGGCTTGACGGACAGCTGAGTGCTTCAGTGGATATGGACTTCCCTCCACATAGACGATGGATGTTCAGAATGTATTTGTTTATTTGGAATGGATCCCCATTAGCTGCCGCCTGAACGGCAGCTAGTCTACCTGGGATCCAAATCGTCAAAGATTGTAGCCATCCCAACCCTGGACTGTTTCAGATGCTGCCACATGGAAAGTGGCTCCGCAGCCACTAGGCCAATGGCAGCAGGCTGCTAATTAACTATGCTTGTGAACGAAAATACCAGGGAAAAACTAAAATTTTGCAAATCTTGAAATTCACTTACATCTACAGTGGCCCTGTGTGAAATGTTGCACTGCACAGAACATCTGAAATAATTAAGGACAAAACATATAGTGCTACTGTGGCAGTGGGGCACAAAGTGTATTCTTTAGGAAATAACCATACAAGGAGACCTATATCAGGGCCAGGGAACCAGATTCATGTGCATGTCTTCAACACAGTGTCTGTGTCTGTGTCATCGCCTTGAGATGCTCTTCTCTCTGTGCGCATGGCCCACACTGATGTGCTGAGAGAAGATATCACGCACGTGTGTGTGTGTGTGTGTGTGTGTGTGTGTGTGTGTGTGTGTGTGTGTGTGTGGAGTACACAGTGGGGTAGCCTACTGCAACATGAATCTGATATCAACACCCACAGATGATTCAAGCCCAAGGTATCTGGGACTTCTCCAGAGGCGAGGGAGTATCACTGAGCCCGTCTTGGGGACGTCATGTAATATCTATGGAGCAAATAAATATATCTAGTTTGGACACCAATACAGTAAAGGTAGGGTATTTACGATACACTGATTAGATCTACACGTTGTACACCACCACAATGGTCTGTTCTTTAATTGACACCAGAAGCACTCTAGCGGCACACTTCTGCAGAGCTTCTCCAGAGGAATGGAATGATCAAGTCAGCCTTTGCTGACAATGGAGAGCTGCACTTAGTGGTGTGAAACATGAAACGGACCAAAAAGTCTGAAGCAGTCTGGACTTCCATCAGGTGGGAACTGCCAGCCATGACTACCAACAGCCACTGAAACAAGACAGGGACTCATGGCGGTTTAGCTTTCTGTATGTTTATGACGTCATGTTGATGATCCATCATTCTTGTCCAAATATGGAGGGACAATGGGATGGTGGATCTGAGATTATGGATTCACAAAATGTGAAATATTAGCAATATGTAAAACATTGTTGGGGATTTATTTCCATGGTCAAGCAAGTGAGCGCAAGACATTTGGCGCTAATCAGTCCAGTGGTTTATGAGATTAGCCACGGACATTACAGACGGATACACGCTCTTCTAAATGTCTCTCCCTCTAGGTGCCTCGCCATAAAAATAACGTGCTAGCTGCCACGAGACCCCCCCCCCAAAAAACAAGACCAGGGGACCTGGTTCTGCCAGACCCAGAATAAGAGCACTACGTCACGGCTAAGCCGGACTTCACATGACGTGTCAGCCTGTGTCTATGCCCATGTATGGACGAAAGGGGGACAGACTTTTATGGCTGAGAGTAAAGGGAAAATGGGGCATGCCCATGTATGGAGAAAACAGGTACAAAGCCTCATGTAGGCCGACCCCTTGGGTCTGGCAAAAAAAGGAAAAACAAAAAAAAGATGACAATGGCAGATAATCATTTCCAGGCGAAAGGGAAATCGCCTATCACCTACCCTAAAGGAGTACTTCACCCCCAAACTGACTTTTTTTCTATAAATTAATCACCCTGTGAAGCCTTGTATACGTGGAGAAGAAAAAGTACATAACAAAATCTGTTTATAAACTCCAACACAGAGCCCAAATGTCTTGTATCCAAATAAAGGAGGGAGTACTGCTTTAAAAAGGCTTTTAATCCGCGTGGATACAGTTACTTCGGTAGTTTATAAGTCAAATAAAGTTGACTTATAAACTACTGACATGCTCTTAATACATTTACTAAACTTATACATTTATTAATCTGTGTTTAGAAGGTTCCTATGACGGAAGGACAGCTGTGTTGTAGGTGCAGGGTTCACTTGTACTGAAAGTAGTTAATCAACTAAATTATTAACAAATACGCAACTAACAAAAGAACTAACAGTTTGTGAATGATCTATTAACTACAGTATTCATAAGGGATAGTCATATAAGTGTTATTATTATAAGTGTTACCAATGCATCCAACAGGGATACATTATAGGCAGTTTAGATATTTCCTCCTCGGATACTTACAAACTAGAGTTTACTCCACTGCGCAATTTAATGATTTCTGTGGATTTGAAAACAGGTTTGGGTGAAGCTGAGGACTTAAATAATAGCGAGAGTGGTATTGAACCTCTTCGGAGAAGATCAAATGCGGCTTTCATTAGTTTAGTACAGCGCCAGGGCCTCATTGATGACTTGTCAGACAGTCTTCCCTTCAATACGCAGCGAGAGGCTCTAAAAATCATCCTTTTACTGAGCCCTCTCAGCTGTAAATTCAACCCAGCTCAATACCGCCCCAACCCCCACCCCCCCTCCTTCTCTGTCTCTCTGCAAACCTCCATTACTTCTTACCATGGATTAACCTCATGCTGTTGATCAAAAGGAGGCTTCTCTGTGTGTCTGCTCCAGCCCAGGCCCCGTCCATCCATTAGCAACTCATAATGAAATCTTCAACTTATTATTATGGAAAAATCCATTGTTTGTCCACAGGTACCATATTTAGTGGGGGGGAGAGCGTGATCTTCCGGAGGATTAAGGAAGTGCTCGGGGGGGTTTCGCTGCTCTTCAGAGAGGAAGGGGGGATGGAGAGGGGAGGGGGTGAGATTGCCTCACAAAATCAAGGGCCTTACATGCACCTTTTTGTGGGGTGAGACTGTTTCCAATTAAGACAGCATGAGGCGCACAATATCACATTGTCACGCAGTAAACAGAGAGCTCTGCTTCCCACAGAAATAGGATTGCATCACCCTTCGGGGGCTAATCATAGTGTCACTGTCCTGTTTTTTTTTTCCCAGACTCCGCACGTACAACTCAATACCACATAATCTCCGCGGCTATCATCAACGAGTATCAAGCGGGGCATGAGATACCGATCATATTTAGTCATTCCAGTCTATTCCAGGATTGACCCGTGCATGGCAACAGTGCTTAATAATTCACGTTGCATTAGTCCGCCCTTGGGTTTGACGTGTACTTACAGTAAATATGATACATACGCCGGGGCTAAAAGCTTTACATAAAACTGTCTCCAAAGAACATATTAACCCATTCAGACCGGGAACGCATCTCTGTCATTTTTTATTTTATCTCTTTGGGCTATTCAAAAATAGCTATGAGCTTATGAGCTTGTAGATCTGCTATTTTTGAAAAATCGTGAAAATATTGTGCAAATCTTTGAATATATACCGTATATATTTTTAAAGCGAACATTTGTAACTCAAATCTTTTCTTCTGGGGGATTCTACAAATGTCTTCTAAATCCTAATAGTTTTTTGAAAATGTGTCTGACCATGGACCCCCCCCCCCCCCCCCCCCATCTCAAAATATTTTGTTCCAGGGACCCCCAGAAGTTGTAACAGAGCTAAAAATGTTCGCTTTGAAAAATATATATATATTCAAAGATTTGCACACATTTTCCACAATAAAAATAAATAAATAGCAGATCTACAAGCTCATAGCGCGGCACTCGGTGCCGTGCTATGAGCTTGTATATCTGCTATTTTTTAATAGCCAAAAAAAAAAAAAAAAATACACATGTTCCCGGTCTTAACGGGTTAACCCATCTTTGTTTACAAGGGACGAGTCGGAGAAAAAGGACAATTTGGCGCAATGGGTCGTAAAGCACCCGGTGCTTCCTCCCTACCTCAATGGCATGCGTACACACACGCCTCTCGCAGACATAACGCAGACGCGAGGAGCTAAATCACCCGGGGACGGGAGCATTTAAGAAGGAGTGTCACATTTCCAAGTAATAAATAGCAGAGATTGATTTGACCTCCCAGCCAGGTCCCTCAGTTTACTTATACACACACAAGTTAAGAAAAATGGAAGCTCTCCACCTCTCTGGGGATCTATTGGAAGGAAATCAGATAGCCCCACTGTGGGGGCTTAAGGGGCGCATGGCGGTCCAGGCAGGGTCAATATGGCCCTGGCTGCCTCACTCTTCCACCACCAAAGCTCACTATGGTTACACGCAGGCATCAGAAGCATGTCAGAAACATCTCCAGCTGTTATCTTAGCGCTGACTTCAGAGATGGACCGCAAGGCGACGGAGGAAGGTCAAAGGGTTTCTGTTACTTCAGGACAAACAGATCTGCCTTTGCATTATTCACTAACCGTTGCCCACTCTGCTCTTATTCCAAATTTAGCTATTCCCCCCCCCCCCCCCCCACTACATGCTTTAAAGGTCACCATGCGCAAGACAATCCATCCACCACTCATACTGTACACACAGCTCAATGAATCAAAATTAGTCAGTTTCTTAAAAATGTGGCCGCAGCATGGCCAAGGGCTTAGAATGTAAGCATTATGAACAACCACATGTCCTTGAGCTTACTGCTATAAGTCAGTCAGGATAAAATGACATCAGCTATATGTCTACTATGAGAAAAAAGAAAGAAAGAAAAGGGGGTGAACAATATAGAAACCTAGTTGCCAATATGTCACCGTTTCCAATACGATTGGTAAGTATCTACCGGACCGGATATGACATGTTAAAATGATGGCTGTAATGTGATTAAATCATGTCTCTGACACATAATCGGAAAGGACGCAGTAAACTCACTATCAACATATTTTTTTTCCTGATAATGCTGCATTGTGAACAACAAATCTGTATTGACACTGCGCTTGCAGAGATCCTGTGTTTGTCTTAAAAACAAAAACAGATCCCGTGTTCATAGTGTCAATCATCACGAGACCAATCGTGGCACATTTCATATCAACAATCAAGGTTACAAACTTTGTATTGGTAAATAAACTCAATAAAGATCTATTTCAAACTGTATGCTTCTGACGATCGATTTGATAAAGTTTCATGTTTGTGATAAAAGTTTCAATCACATCGGCAAGCGGCCTGAAAATCCAGATTCAAGTGGTCTCCAAATATGGGCGTGTTACGTTTGTGACGTAAGCATTACGTCACGGATGTCACGTGTGTGACAATTTTTGCACCAAGTATCATCACGTTCGTGATGACCAACCGTCTACCAGCATGCAGTTTTACATATGGTTCAAGCATCCTTTAGGCACCGGTACCATTTTAAAAGTATAATTTTAGCACTGGTATCGGAAAGAAACAAAACAATACCCAACCCTTTAAACCCATTCAATACGGTTTGTCATTGTAGATTTTAGCAATTACCATTATTTTATCTCTTGGCTATTTATTTTTTTATCGTAGAAATGTGTGCAAATCTTTTTTTAAGCGAACATTTTTAACTCAAATCTTTGCTTCTGGGGGTCCCTGGAACAACATATTTTGAGATGGGAGTCCGCAGCCAAATACATATAATTCTGGGTGGTCCTTGACATGAAAAAGTTTCAGCACCACTGATATCATAGCAACATACGTTTTTCAGAAACCAGTTAGGATTTAGTAGACATTTGTAGATGCGTTTCCCTGGATTGAATGGGTTAAGTGAAAAGCAAAAGGTATACCAAAGTCAAAGAGACCGCCCAACAAAACACTGGGACATCTGCCCCGAGGACCGGAAAACCAAAGCAGGAGACCAGCAGGTGTAGCCTATAGGATCACAACATTTGAGTACATCACCAGAAGGCAACAGGGCTGTGTGTGTGTGTGTGTGTGTGTGTGTGTGTGTGTGTGTGTGTGTGTGTGCGTGTGTGCGCGTGCATGCTCGTACACATGAGTGAGGGAGTGAGCGTGTGTGAGTGTTTTGGAGGGGATTGGGGGGGAGGGAGTGTCTCTGTGAGCATTTACAGTGACATAGTTGGAGGAAATTGCCTGAGACGCAGGGGCCAAAAAGCTTGTATGTGAGTCTGGCACCCAGCTGCTGGACAGAGCTCAAATAACATTACATTTGCTCAGGGCTTTAGGCTGATGCTCTAAATCACAGCAAGCGTTACAACAGAGTGCAGCAGGTAGGAAACGCTTCCGTTTCCAGACTGCAGGCAGCAGAGCAGAGGTGCTCATAATGCAATACTGGTGATCCTGCAATGGTCGTGTAAGATATACAGTAACATCACCCCCAACATGAATGAATGAATGAATGCATTTTATTTGTATAGCGCTTTTCCAAACATAGTTACAAAGTGCTTTACAGACATGTTAAAACAGCAAACATCAGCAAGAGAGAGAGAAAAATAAGAGAAAATAAAATCATCAAAACAGCATTTGTAGGAAGCCCACTGGCCTAGCGGTTCAGGCGCATACCACACACGCTCTGATGCCTGACGGCGTGTCGCGGGTTTGCACCCCGTTCCCGACGACATTTGCTGCACCTCGCCCCTTGTCTCTCTCTCCCCGTTTCCTGTCATTCTCTACTATACTATCAATAAAGGCAGAAAAGCCCCAAAAATTATCTAAAAAAAACATTCAGCATTTATAGTCAGCCGATAAAACAAGTAAGGCAAAATGCTAAATGTGGCTCCCTCCTCCATATTGTTTTAACACTACACACCTGCTTCCTGAATTGATATAGATGGATTCACCATTTAAACCCTCGATACTTTGTTGACCGGGGTTCTGTACTTGGCCCCCTCCTTTTTTCCCCCACTACACGAATCTTTGCCAAAAAATAGCAGATCTACAAGCTGTGAGCCGAATATTTGCCTATTTTTGCCTATATTATGGCCTGCCCAGAATAGGAACGCTATGGTTCATGTGGTTATAATAGCAAGCATAGGGGCATCAGCGTATACCACCAACACCAGTGCAGATTTAAGGAAAGTCATCGTCCTCGCTATAAGAGCAGAAACAAAACAGGAGCTGCTCCCTAGTGAACATGTGGTGCCCATAAACCTACATCCTATTTACTGTAATTCTATTGCTGTAGCCACATGAATTATCATTGACGCAACATGCAGTGACAACACCTTCAAAATATGTCAACCGCACCAGATAGTATATAGCTGGCAGTACCAATCCACATGATTCAGTTTCCATTAGGTGGTTTGAGTTAACCCATTCAAACCGGGAACGCATCTGTGTAACCACTTTAACCATTATTTTGGCTATTCGAAAATAGCAGATTTACAAGCTCATAGCGTGCCACCGAGTGCCGCGCTATGAGCTTGTAGATCTGCTATATTTGAAAAATCGTTAACATTTGTGCAAATGTTTGAATATTTATTTTTTAAAGCGAACATTTTTAACTAAATCTTTGCTTCTGGGGGTCCCTGGAACTAAATATTTTGAGATGGGGGTCCGCGGTCAAATGCATATAATTTTAGGGGTCCTTGAGATGAAAAAGTTTGAGAACCACTGATTATAGCAAAAGTTTATAGCAAAAGTAAAAAAAAAACTAGAACCCCCCAGAAGCAAAGATTTTTGTTACAAATGTTAAAACAATATATATTCAATGATTTGCACAAATGTTCATCATTTTAAATATAGCAGATCTACAAGCTCGTAAATCAGCTAATTTTGAATAGCCCAAAGTATAAAATAATGGTTATAGCTAAACATCTAAAATGACACATATATGCGTTCCCGGTCTTAAGGGGTTAACTACAGTGGAGGGATATGAATGACAAAGTAGCAACGAAGAGAAGCCGTTTGAAAAGGTTCTCCTCAGTGAGGAGACATACAAAATCTTTATTTCCGTGGAACTGTTACTGTATGTGTTTTACTGGTAATCTATTGCTCGGATAGATGTACTGTAGTGAATGATTAACAATAACAGACAGACAGACAGACAGACCATAACTATTACATAAATAGTTGTTAGTTGTTATTGATGATCAAAAACAGGAGTGTGTAGCTCAGCCCACCTTTTTTATTTACCACTGTGCCTGTGCTGTAAGCTATCATACCCAGAGATTGTCAAGGTGGCATCCTCTGGACATAAATAAACACTGCACTCTAAAACATATAGCATTTAACACATACATCTGATCTGGTGCAACTATCACCCATGCTATTTACATTAGAGTGAGTGCTTAAAGCACCATACCAGTGGTCTGGCATGTTTAGCCCATTGACTATGACTCATGGTACACTTCATATTAACAGCAACCATTTAAAAAAAAATCATAGCGCTGTATATTTGATTTTGGAATCATTGCCAATCATTTGTGATAAAATGATATGCTTCTCTATATGTCTCGTTAAAGAAGTCACAGATGTTTGAATTGGTAGAACAATCTTTCGACTAAGCGTTTCAAATCAACTGGAGCTTTCAACTGCCTTAAAATTGAACGATATAGTACCTTTGAAAGGAAATAGCGGAAACAGAACATTTTCCCTGTGTTGGATTAGCTATCTCAAGCAGGATTCAAGTCTATGCCAGTTGATTTTCATATCATAGAGTAATTAATGGAAGCCAATGGCTTCCTTGAAAATAAAATAAAAACTACAGTAGGCTATTCTTTAGATTCCCGACAGTAATGTCAATATACTGTATGGGCTTTAACAGTGGCGAGAGCGGCCGCTAACATACTTATACGTGCTATTAATTCACAGTGATTTAAACCGCATTGAAACATTGAACTTATACAGTATGTCACCAGACGTTATCGGTAGGCGGGGATCTCTGATTGTCTGGAGGAGAGACTAGGCCCACAATGCTTTATCTCCATTAGCTTCAGCAACATTCAGGCATCCCAGAACACACTGTAGCATTAGTGACATTCATTAAGTGCTTGGGATCTTTCAAATAATTGTTCTCTTAATTAATCTTTGCGTTATGTTAAGACTGGTTTCTCAGCGAGCGATGCCATGAGGCCTCATTGCTAAGGAGAGATTGTACTACAGTAAGTAACTTTTTGTCTTGTGTTCTGAAAGCAGTTTACAGTAATAGCACTGCAGGAAACATAGGAATGCTGTGATAACATTGGCTCAGCACACTATTGACTATCTAGCGGCTGCTTCCCCCCCCCCTGGCTCTGGAGAGGGAAAGGAGGGGAAACTGGCCAGTGATGAACGATGGCAGTGCAGTCAATGAAAAAATCAGCTGGGAAGCACAAAGCTCTTAATGCTCAGGCATATTGGTTGCTGACGGGAGCAAATAACATCAGCATAGCACTTATAGAGACCAATCATACATTTCCACCAACAAGTACACACACACAGGCTACCGTCCGGGACCCTGCAATAAATTTTTCCCCCTGATTAAACAGTAAATTCTGCATGCCTATCAGGTTCCCATTAAGTGGGGGGGGGGCCCGCTTTCAAAAACATCATTAATCAACCAAGGGAGATATGGCGCGAAATATCAGTCATCGATTGTAACTGCTTATGACAGTTTACACAGCTTTATATCTGCAGGGAGCGCGCGCTGATCTATCAATTACCGGCAGCCCCTGCCGCATGCTAATTGAGCATTTTCCTCTCTAATGCATTTCCACTGTTATCTTATAGGCTAATGAAACCAAACAAATCAATAAATATAAATTATACATGCAAAGATGTACTGCGCTGTGAACATAAAGCCTCTAATTAATTGCACTTGATTAATTTATATACTTTAATTATCTCTCCTAGCTGCAGATGGCATAAATATCTGGACAATCTGCTTATTGCTATGTCAGTCATAAAACGGCAGACGCAGTGAAACTATTAGGCCTGGGCCAGCTTTGTCACTGGAAAACACACAGTTGCTGACATAAAAAAAAAAAAAAGGCTCACCACTGAATAATTTAAGGAGAGCAAATTGCCAGACAATGCAGGGCTTGGGACTATACTAATTTCTCAGCTGGTTTATTATGGTGAGTGGTCTATTTTATATGCACTGGGCAAAAAAATCACCACTGTATCTTCAATAGTCATTCTTTATGGCCCTTTTCTAAACGGTCAGGGCAAAAAAATATTCAGACAACTCCTCTTTACAAAGTGCAGAACAACCTTTCTACATGAAGAAAAACGTGAGCGTCAAAGCTTGAATATTCAAATATACTCTTTCAGCATCTTTTATAACTGTAAATGATTCTGTGTATTGGGCTGTGGAATTTTCACTATTTGGATTTTGGACAATAGCTTGTTAATATTAGCATTTCATCCTCATACTGGAATCTAGTGAGCTATACTGTAGCTTTCAACTCATGGTACTCATTAGTTTAATTTACAAGTCATTTTTAAGGGTAGCTGATGGTCAAAAAGCTGCAACTTTTCCAACAGACAAAAGGCATCTATACTAGGTTCAACACTTGTAGATCTGTGGTTTTCGGCGAACGTTTGCTGGTTATCAATGGTTAGCTAATTGAGTAAATAAATAAAAGAAAGGTGACCCCACTGTGAAGAACAAAGATGACGGTGGTCGCTATTACTATATTACAAGATAGCGATGAGATAAAGATGTGTTGAACGTGCCTGGCGGAAATAACCAAATACGTTGCTTTCTTACCAAAGGTGAGGGGAGGAAGGTTCCAGAGGCTTTGGGGGGACGGCTTTACATCTTGATGCTGCTAATGAGGGTGTTTTTAGTATAATTACCCCAACAGGGTGCTTGGCAGAATAATTACCAGAAAGAAATTACAGCAGAACATTAGTGTGTCCAGGTACAGTAAATATGTCGAGATAGACGGTGACGAGTCTTCCGCTCGCTGTGAAGTTGGACCTTTTCGAGAAAAAAACAAGCTGTTATTTCTCCCAACATGTGCCAAACTCTGTCCTGGAAAATTACACTATCAATTTAGTCCCACACAGCAATTGCAGGTTTTCTGATAAACCATTTCCTTTTCAAGTGTTTTTTTTTTTCTTGGTTTAGAACATCTTAACTCTTTTACAGTTGGCTGCCTGTGTGAATATCTGGAATTTACGGAGGGTCTTGAATGTCTTGACCAGTTGTTGGATATTTGCAGGCGTCCTTCATTTTAAAGCAAGTCAACTGCCCGCCTGTGTGGACATGGAGGTTTTATGGACGGGATTCAAAGTGCAGCAAATCAGCAGCCCCAACATTTGAATGTACTTTTTTATGAAGTAAGCAAATACTTGGCAGGGATGTGCAGCGCTTTTTAGTTGTAGGCGACTCCAGACATATAGTTTAGACCACATAAATGCCTCACTGTCTATAAAAACACCTGGGTGTTTTTGGCTCCGACTTCAAACGCTGTCCGTGCACTCCGTTTACCCTCACACATTTTTCATGTGGCTTGCATGGGTTCTTCAAGAAAAACCCTCCCCGTTATTTGTGTGGGCATCTTCTGAACCTGGTGTGTGTGGAGCTGTTAAATGTTGTACCGTTCTTAATGCACTAAAACGGAGCTTCTCTACAGGTTTCACATTAGAACGTGGATTTTTTGTGTTGACCCCGATGTCAGGACACCATCGTCGCTGTCGGGTAGAAACCTTGTTTATGTTCAAAACGGTTACTTTTCAGGAAATTAGGAAAAAAAGAACCTGCATTCCAATGGATCCAATGTAGTTATCATTTAGTCATTTTATTATTTTACTCATTTAGTCAGTCTTTTCATTGGTTAAATGTGTATAAAACCGACAGACAGACTTAAGCACTTCCAACATGGCGTCCCTATTTTGGGCATATCATTGAAGGCAAATGTTTTCCAAATCAAATTTGTTTTAAAATTCTAATAAAATGCTAAAATTGCACATTTATAGGAGCTCACAATCAGTCACAATGAGCTTGTGAGTTTGTAGATTTCTCCTACTTCATATGACAAAGTATAAAATTGGTGAAAAAACTATGAAGAGATACAAGGTTTCTGCGTGACAGCGCTGATAGTGAATGCATGCCATGTGAACCTGATGTGTGTGTACAGTACAGAGGTTCTCAACTGGTTAGACATTAAAACACAAATTCAATTTTGACACTGAAGTCAGGACCCAATGCGTGGCCAGTTTTGTTGGGAAATGATGCACTAAAATGTGTGTCAAATATACAGCAACAACACCCAGCTAGGCCTGAGACAATTATGTTTGCCTAATTGCAATTATTTGAGATCGCAATTATGAATTATTGAAATATTTTCAGAGATAGTGGACATAGCAGATCTACAAGCTCATATCGCCAAGTGAAATTTCATAATGGTGACAGCCCTATAACCGGCTAGCTATGGCACATAGCTCACACCTTTCAGTTTGCCCAGTAAAGGGCTCATTAACTGGCATGGATGGCACATTTTACTGGGGAGCGACGTAACAAATCACCTGGAATAACAGACTGTAGCCCACACAGGTAGTGTGTTGGGAAGGTTTACTGAAATAACACAGCTTTCTTGTTCTACGAGTGTCCTACGGACTTCAAATGGTCTTTATTCTCAGGCTGTGGTGAAAGGTTTAGGTTCTAAGGGTTGATGTACTGTCGACGAGAGTGTACTTATACTGAATGTCTTGGACGGTCCCTCTGCATTGTATTTGTGGTTGTTCTTGTACAATGTGTGCCATTATATATACCACAACACCATTTTAAATTGTCAACCTGTCCTCTAGTACTCCAGTGGTTCTCAAAGTGGGGTCTGGGGACCCCCAGGGGTCCTTGAGTGTGTTCCAGGGGGTCCCCCAGCACAATGAGGAACAGTTTAGCCACTTCTACCATATTTTTATATATCAGCTAATTCGAACAGAGTAGCTGATCTACAAGCTCACAACGCGAGGCCTTGTGAGCTTGTAGATCTATGTTTGAAACATTTTGAAAGATAGGACGAATAATTTAAGAAATCTTTAAGGACACAAAATCTTCTCTTATGGGGGACCCAGGCACAGAATATTTTTTAAAATACACATCAATTTGGGGGTCCTTGACATGAGAATGTTTGTAGAACCACGCTCTACACAAACTTCCCCTTGACAATTATCAATATTTTTTACCGCACTTGTTACTTAACCCATTCAATCGGGGAACGCATCCGTGTCATTTTTGATTATTTTATACTTTTGCTATTCAAAAATAGCAGATCTACAAGCTCATAGTGCGGCACGAGTGCCACACTATGAGCTTGTAGATCTGCTAATTTTGAAAAATATATATATATTTAGCAAATCTAAGATTTTTTACTCAAGTCTTTGCATCTGGGGGTCCCTGGAACAAAATATTTTCAGATGGGGGTCTGCAGCCAAATACATAATTTTGTCCTTTGTCCTTGACATGAAAAAGTTTGAGAACCACTGATATAGAAACATGTTTTTTCTTCACATTTGTAGTTGCGTTTCCGGATTGAATGGATTAAAGCGATTTCAATACAACTCCAGCCCCCAAGACAGTCACTATTGAAACTTAAAATTGTCAGCAGCCATTTTATGGACATAATGCAGCACATCCATGAGGCAATGTGAAGGGGAGAAAAAAAAAACAATTTCACCAACACTGTTTCTTGACTTTATCTTTTTCTCCCCTTCAGAGCCAGTGGGGGGGTTTTTAATCATCCCGATATGATTTAGTCACTTTTAAACAATAATGATCACGGAGGGAGCGTCATTTGGGAACGAGGTGATCAATCAGAGCCTCATTCAGCTTTAATTCATGTAGATGCACACCTAATACTCATTACAAAGATGCAATTTCCAGCCAGTCGGAGCTGATTAATGGGGATCTGTCTCTCCGAGTGTTTCCTCGAGGCGCGCCATGCCTCCAGCGGGATAGATGACTTTCATACAGACAGCACCAGTCCCTCGGCTCATTTGTTTTAACGACATGCTTATGACAAACCGGTCGGCTTGACAACTTGTTCGCCGGAGAACGATTCAAAGTGACACAGCAGAGAGCGGGCAAAAAAGAGTTTTGACGTGGGTTTCATTTAAACGTTGTCTGCAGTTTGTCTGAGTAATGTTACAGTGTATTAGTAAAGTATTATTGCCCCAAGAGTGTAACCAGGTAAGATGTGTAATAATGTCAAAGAAAGGCAAAAGGTAGTTTACAACAGCAATTTTCAACCTGTGGGCTGGGGCCCACTGGTGGGGCCGTGAGGGTATTGCAAGTGGGGCCCCCAAATAATTGGCAAAACACAAAGATTTTAATGATAAAGTAACATTAATATATATATATATATTTTTTTTTTCTAATGACCATGAAAAAGGTGTTTTCATTGTGATACCGATATGCTCAAGGCATTCCTCTTCATTCATCACAACATTTACTGTAATATTTTTTTCAGCCGAGGACTTTTTTTTTTTAAGTGCCATGATTTAATTACATTTCTGTCTGACAAATCAGTTAGTTAAGGTATCTCCATATAAATATTCATTTCAGTTCTTCTCCGTTTGGTACAAAAGTTTCGGTTGTTTAGAATGAAACAAAACCGTATAAGTCTCACCGTTTCATTATTCATACAATACAGTACATGAAATAACAATACAAAACAATAATCAAAAAAGCTCATTTAAAATATCCTTCTTTCTTATTCACACTCGCCTGTCATTGGTCTAAGACAGCTCGCGCGTGCGTGCATTCTCAAGGCATCCCTCTTTGGCAGAGCCATAGAAGAACATGGACATACTTCTGGTTGATTATGGCTTACAGGAAATCAACAAACCAATGTGTTGCAATCCCTTCTAACCTACAGCGTTGGTTCTCAAAGTGGGCCAAATGCATATCATGTTGGGGGTCCTTGACATGAAAAGGTTTGAAAACCACAGACCTACCAGTACCGCTCTCTTGTTCTCTGGACCCCCTGGTCTCTGTGTGGACCAGATGATGAAGGAGCATTAGTCTGACAAAACCTGACTTCATGATGAAGTCACTGTCGCTGGGCTCAAGCTCAACTTTAACCCATTCAAATCGTGAAGGCATTCGTGTCATTTTAAGATTTCTTTGGCTATTCAAAAATAGCAGATATACAAGCTCTTAACGCGGCGCCATGGGGGTCCACGGCCACATATGTATCTAAAACTGTTTTCTAAATTCTAACAGTATGTTGCTATATCAGTGGTGCTCCGACTTTTCCATGTCAAGGACCCCCAGAATTATATGTATTTGGCCGCGGACCCCCATCTCCAAATGTTTTGTTCCAGGGACCCCCAGAAGCCAAGATTTGAGTTAAAATGTTCTCTTTAAAAAGTATATATATTCAAAGATTTGCACACATTTGCACACAAGATCATAGCGCAGCACCGAGTGCCGCGCTATGATCTTGTAGAACATCATATCTTGTAGAACATCATATTATTCAGGGGTGTGAGATGGAAACCCCACCCCGTTGGGTTCAGTGGACTGTGGGATCTCAGCCAGTGTCAGCCTGCAGGGTTAAATAGCACTTATAGCAAATTATTCCTGGCATTTGTTTTAATCTGGTTGGAGTGCTGGATGATTGTAATTTATCAAATCAGGACAATCCAGATAAAGCAAATGGGGTAAATTGTTCATCTAACATGAGAACAGTCTTTCAAATAATTATTTCAAGTGATTGTTTGACTTGAATATTCAGGTACTGTACTGGACATAGTAAACATTAGCCAAGTAAATGCGTACAGTAAAAGGTATTTGCAAATACTTATTGAGACAGGGCTGTGAGTGAGTAATAGGTGAGCTTTCGATGTGGTGCAAATGAAAACATCTTAATAATAGAGTTTAAATGCTTTTACATGATAAATGATATTTTTGGTACAGCTGCAAGATAACTTTCCCTCTGCTTGTCTTGTAGGATCTATCCATAATAAGCAATGTGTTTGTCCCATGGTTTTGTCAAGGGTGAGTGAGAGAGAGAGAGAGAGAGAGAGAGAGAGAGAGAGAGAGAGAGAGAGAGAGAGAGAGAGAGAGAGAGAGAGAGACAGAGACAGACAGAGAGCGAGAGCAAGCGAGCGAGCAAGAGGACTGGGAGCAAGATGAAGTGTGCAGAGAGAGACGGTCGTCTCTGGTGGCCTGGAGAAAATCTATAAGCTGTGCATTTTAATAGAGACACTCAGAGTCCCTAATAGTCATTTTCCCATGCAGTGACGGACCGCTTTGATTTCCCTTTTATCAGCCGGTGGTTCATGGTGACCGTGTGGCTGAGAGGGGGATTATGACAGGGGCTGGAGGAGGAAGAGACCATGCATGACGTCCTGTGACTGAGGACTTCCAGGTGGCTGTGAAGTTGAACGCAGTGCCCATGGGTCCATACTGCTGTCTGTCTGTCTATATGTCTGTCTGTCTGGCTGTGGGCTTGACCCAGCGCAGTTTTAGTCACTTCCCTCCCCTCCCCTCCTCTCCTCTGCCTTTCCAGTGGTGGAAAAAGTACTGACATTTTTTACTTAAGTAAAAGCAGTGGTGGAAAAAAATACTCAAATTCTTTACTTAAGTGAAAGTCTAGAATTCAAAATTTACTTGAGTAAAAGTACAAAAGTATTGGCATCAAAATGTACTTAAAGTACCAAATGTAAAAGTACTAAAATGTTTGAAAATAGCAGATCTACTAAGGGGGCACGATGGCGCAGTCGGTAGCGCTGTCGCCTCACAGCAAGAAGGTCCTGGGTTCGATTCCCGTCGGGGACGCTGTGGGCGCTGGGGGCGTGTCTTCTCCTCCGCGTCATCAGCGCCCATACCCTAGGTGGGGTTGGCGAAAGGGCCTACTCTGTGTGGAGTTTGCATGTTCTCCCCGTGTCTCCCAGGGTAGTTAATACCCTCACAAAAACATGTAGTAATCCTGGTCACTATACCGCCTCCCCCATGACAGCCGGGGCGTCTGATGGAGGGGAAGGGAACTGGTTGGAATAACGTGTTCCTTCCACGCACTACGTATTACCAGGGAGTTTCCCCCCCGTCAAGTGACAAGAAGGTCAGTTGGCTCTCATGCACTGAAGGAAGCATGAGCTCGGCCCTGGCCTCCCTAGGCTGTGGGGACTGGTGTAGCGCTGGTGTAGGGCTGGTGTAGCGCCCAGGATCACTTAGGAAATTGGCACCGGGTAAAAGAAATGGGTTACAAAAATCGCGGGATAAAAAAATAAAATAATAATTAAAAGAAATAGCAGATCAACAAGATCACAATGTGTCGCATCGCCACGCGTTGTGAGCTTGTAGATCTACTATTTTCAAATAGCCTATGTACAAAATAGGACTAAAGTGGTTAATGTATGTTTTATAATATATATCTTAAAAGTAACTAGTAACTAAAGTTTATAAATAATTGTAGTGGAGTAAAAGTATTATATTTGCCTCTGAGATGTAGTGGAGTAGAAGTAAAAGTACAGAAAATAGGAAATACTCCAGTAAAGTAAAAATTCCAGTACAGTACTTGAGTAAATGTACTTAGTTACTTACACCACTGAGTAAAAGTATCAATACCACAATCTAGAAATACGTAAAATAAGTAAAAGTCCGGTAAATAAAATTTACTTAAGTAAAAGTACAAACGTATTGGCATCAAAATATACTTAAAGGAGAATTTTGGACTAAAGTTTTCTTACCTTTTCTATGACGTTATGATATCTTAGGATGAATGGTACAGTAGAAAAATTTCATAACTCCACCCCTGAGCCGCCACAGCTTAAAAGGTGCGCGGATAGGCCTTAGGTTAGATCACATGTTTTAATAGCTTCTTTTTTTTTTTTTTTTTTTTGATCTGACATAGTGACAGAACACTGTCCCAAAAAAAAACAGAAAAAAAAAAAAACATAAGTCTCGCTAGACGAGATTGAAATCTCGAGATTTTAATCTCGTCTAGCGAGACTTTATTTTATTTTTTATTTTTTTTGGTTGCATAGTGTTCTGTCACTATGAACGTCAGATCTCACAAAACAAATAATAAAAAAAAGCTATCAAAATATGTGATCTAACCTAAGGCCTATCCGCGCACCTTTTAAGCTGTGGCAGCTCAGGGGTGGAGTTATGAAATTTTTCTACTGTACCATTCATCCTAAGATATCATAACGTCATAGAAAAGGTAAGAAAACTTTAGTCCAAAATTTTCCTTTAAGGTACCCAAAGTAAAAGCACTCATTATGTAGAATGTATAAAAATCTTTTGAAAACAATATTTGCCTCTGAGATGTGGCGGAGTAGAAAAGTAAAAGTATTGCAAATTTGAAATACTCCAGTAAAGCAAAAATAAAATACCTCACACGTTTACTTAAAGTACAGTACTTGAGTACATGTACTTACTTTCCACCCCTGTCCCTGCCCCTTCCCTCCTCCTATACAGTGCATACTCCCCTTCCCTTCCATTCCATGCCGTGCAGGACCTAACTATCCATCCTGTGCTAAGTGGGTTTGGTACTGGAATACCCTTCTCCTGACACGGCGCGGCACGGCAGACACTTACTGTACTTACTGTACATCCCACCGGCCGAAAAAAAGACTAAAAAGCAGCCGTGTTTCAACGCAACAATTATGATAATTGCTTTGCGGAGCACTCGGCACAGAGGGAGTAAGGCCAATCTGATTAAGGGCCCGAGCTTCTGCATGATCAAATATTAATCTGATGTGTCTTCGCCCTGACCTGGGCTTGGGAGACATAAGCAGCTTCTTATGGTCTTATGCATTAACAGATTTGCACCGGCTGAACTCATAGCTACTGTAGGCTAATAATATTGGACATGCGAGGCAGGAGGACAGTGGTGCGATCTTCTGTGCATGGGGGGGGGGGGGGCGGGGGTGGGGATTCAGAATCCACTTAGTATAAACTGAATTAAAAATAACTGTGGGCTAATAATATAAGGCTAATCTTTATGACAACTCAAATTATTTCGACTCAGTAATGACAGTAAATACCTACAGGTATTAGGACAGAAATTCTCAGAGGACCACCTGTTGGATTAATTGGATCATGTACAAACAGTTGGTTTAAACTCTTCACCGGGGTTACACAGCTCACACGCGAGCGAGCACACACACACACACACAGAAAATGTGAAGAATACACTTTTGAAATGACATCAACCTCACACAATAATTTCAACAGTGCAGTGCCTTAACACTAACTGGAAATAAAAAAAACATTTAATTAAGAGTCATATGAGCAAAAAAAATGGTTTTATTTATTCATTAGTGTGACACACAATGACAGCATGGTGGCTTAAGTCGAAGTATCAATACTTCAATGTAGAAATACAAGTCCGGAATTCAAAATGTACTCAAGTAAAAGTACAAAAGTATTGGTATAAAAATGTACTTGAGGTACCAAAAGTAGAGGGTACTAATTATGCAGAATGTCCCATTTCACAAGTTTTCAAATGTATAAATTGTATGAAACTCTTTTGAAAATCAAGCTCACAGATCGTCTATTTTCAAATGGCCAAAATGTATATGGGGTTGAAGTGGTTAATGCATGTTTTGTAATAATAATGAAAATCTACAAAGTAACTAAAGTTTTCAAATAATTGCAGTGGAGCAAAAGTACAATATTTGCCTCTGAGATGTAGTGGAGTATTAGTAAAAGTACTGAAAACTGGAAATACCCCAGTTAAGTTAAAAAAATCCTCAAAATTGTACTGAAGTACAGTACTTGAGTAAATTAGATAGTTTATACCACTGTCTGAACTATGAACTCAACATGTATCCCCTCTGCCGTTTGTTAACTGTGATATTTTTATTTACCTGTTGAACGCTGAAAAATTGGGAAATGACAATTCTGAAAAACCTAAGTTCCATTTCCCCCAAAAAACAGAAATTAAACCATACTGTATATATTCCGTTGACCAGGGATCTATCAATAGCCCCCTCCGTTTTCCCTCTACACCAAATCTCTTTGCCGAAGATAGCCAATCTACAAGCTCACACACAATACATTGCGCATTGTGAGCCAGTACTGTAGATTAGCTATTTTCGCTGACTGTTGTTCACCCATTATGACATAACCAGAATGGGCTTGCTAGGTTTCAAGTGGTAAACAACACACTTGTTCTGCAACAGAAATGTTGCTCCTGAAAATAAAAAAAATGCCAATTTTGAAAAACAATTATAAATAAATAAAACATAGTTCCATTTTCCAAAAAGCAAACACAATTCTTTATAATATTAAATAACTGTTTTAACTGAAGAAAAATGCAAATGCTGCCTCAGCTTCATTTTACAGTAAAAAAAAATGGCCTGATTGTTTAGATTTTCAGAAAGAAGAATCCATCCATGCCATCATTCTGAACCCTGCTTTGCAGTGAGACGGCACCGTTTTAAAAAATGCAGTGTCTGGGTCAAAACAACCCCAATAAACAAGCAGCTCCAAGTGGAATCTCTCAGCCAGAGGAAACCAACGAAGCATCATCACATGAGAAGAGGAGGCAGCCACCACAGCGAGTGCTTTTACAAACAGTTAAACTATTATGTAATAACTGCAGAATGTTGTTATTTATGAATATATGAATTCGATACGTACTTGAACTCAAAATCCACGTTTAAAAAAATGGTAAATACTGCCCCAATAAATACTAAATTATCTGTTCAAGCTTGAAGAAGGCTTGTTGGGTTTTTAAGCACACGGCGTGTCATAATAAATACTGTATACAGTAGAGAGCAAGCAATAAAGCAGTCACCCCAGCGACTAGACAGCGACTGACAGTTTTAAAGGATTAGAACAATATTAAATCAACATAAATTCCTCGCAGTATTTAACAACACAAAACAGCTTGTGAGAATCATTGGATTATGTATGTGGGATTATAATGTATCTGCCACAGCCCCCCCCCCCACCCCACCCCTTGCTCTCGGGGCAGACTCCAGATGAACTTATCTACTTACAAAGCATATTTAGCTATGATTTAAAAATGAGATAGGGCTTATTGCCAGGTCAAATCTTAATTCAAAACATATTGTTTGCCCTGTGGGGCATTAGTGCAACAGATGTCCCCCCCCCCAACCAACCAACCAACCGACTGTTGCATGGGATCAACATGAAGCATGCAATATCAGGCTGTGTGTGTGTGTGTGTGTGTGTGTGTGTGTGTGTGTGTGTGTGTGTGTGTGTGTGTGTGTGTGTGTGTGTGTGTGCTATAGTGTGCTGTATGTGTAATGGGCACGGAATGCCAGAATTGAGCACATGTAAACCACGGGACACGCTAAATAACATCAATGGATGATGTATGGGACACTGAATACGGTATCTCTATAGGCTGGATCAGTGGGAAAGGCAGTCTTTTGTAAGAGAAAATAGGTCTCGTCCAAATCAAAATGTTAAAAAGTTAACAGCATCAACCGATTGCCTGTACAAAACCTATAGGGTAGACAATGCAGAGGCTGTTGTGAACTTAAATCAAATTTGCGGGCCGTAGAGGAAGATCACTGGAGTCGTAAGGGCCCATTTTGGTTCCACACTCTGAGTTAAATTAGCACTTTTTCCCCCTTTTCTTTAACTGTGTAACATTCCCGCCCTGTCTTGGGTCTAGATTGTAAGTAGTCGAAACGCATTGTACCAAATAGAATTATTTTATCATTTACCCTTTATTTTGGTGTACAGTATCTGTATTATATTTTACCACTTTAACCCATTAAAACCAGGAAAGCATCCGTGTCATTTTTTTGCGTTGGCTATTTAAAAATAGCAGATGTACAAGCTCTTTTGAACAGTTTGAAAAAGTGTGAGAACTACTGATTTAGAAGGCATTTGTAGGGTCTTAGTGGGTTAAGGGATACATAGCAATAGGTCTGAAGTACTATATATGATTTACAGTCCACTTCTGCACAAGCAATCTAAAGCAGTTTGTGTGTGTGAACAATTCTTCCTGGCTAATTATGAGATTAACCCAGATATGCTTTACGTAGATACAGAATAAAACTTGTATTCATGTATTTATTTTTCTTTCCTCACCGGTAGTTCAATCACTTAAGTTAGCCTAACTTGCCGAAAGCGCTGAAATACAATATGACCTCAGTGAGATAATTTGTGTAAATACAGTCATAAACGGGGCTTTGGAACACAGCCGTGACAGTAACGGGCAGTCATGCACGGTGCAAACAAAGACTAAAAAAAACAGATGACTGCAATGAAAAACATCCCTACAGTATTATGCTTTTCTTTTCAACTGAGAAGAGCCTCTTCATGGTCAAAATGGCCTTCTGCTAGGAAGGACGCAGGGACTAATGGGGTCTGGGCATGTTCTTCACCGCCCTATATCTACAGTAGCCTATAATACTTCAAGTACCTGTGTGTCTATCAGTGGTTTATTACTTAAGTAAAAGTATCAATACTGCAATATAAACATACTCTCTAACAAGTAAAAGTCCGGAATTCAAAATGCGCTTGAGTAAAAGTACAAAAGTATATATATCATATATATATCAAAATATACTTAAAGTACCACAAGTAAAATTACTCATTATGCAGAATGTCCCATTTCAAGTTTTCAAATGTATACAAATCTTTTGAAAATAGCAGAACTACAAGCTCACAATGTTGTAAATAGGCTATTTTCAAATGGCTGAAATGTATATAGGTCTGAAGTAGTTAATGTATGTTTTGTAATAATAATCAAAATCTACAAAGTAACTAGTAACTAAAGTTTTCAAATAATTGTAGTGGAGTAGAAGTAAAATTATTGGAAATTGGAAATACTCAACTTAAGTACAAATACCTCAAAATTGTACTTGAGTACATGTACTTAGTTACTTTCCACCACTGAGTACCTGCATGTCTATATATGAAAAGGTGAATTTAAGACACCATCAACAGATTCAGTAACAAATGGTACATCTATGGCTGTATCCATATTTTATATTGCTAAGAAATTAACACAAAATTTGACCAAAGATTCAACAAAATCTGCAGCTCTGTGTTAGCATAATTTATACTTTGTCGCGCCGAAAAAAACAACAGATCTACAAGCTTGTGGGGCTTGTAGATTTACACCGGTTGTGCAATGAAGTATAAATCAGGCTTGTGTTTTCCAGTCCAGTTGGTGCAGGGAGTGTCAGGTGAGGATGGCTGCCCATCAGACAGGTGTCCTATGTACCCGCTCTTTACTCTGCCAGCACCAGAGTGCTGCTGTACTGGAGCACAACACTCGCCAACACGCCACTAGAGCCACCGATGGAGCGAGACAACATACCAAGTAACTTAAACAACTTACGAACGCAGCTTCAAATACAATGGTGAAAGTGGTTTAGTTACGTATTGTCTACTCTAACTCATCATCGCACTCCTAGCATTAGCCTGGATAGTGCATTCAATCAATATTATATAGTGTTTATGCAGAAGATGTCAGGTACACTTTATGTACCGGTATAGACTATAAAGCAAAGTGTCTTGGCTATAGCATAGTGTTTATTCTTGGTGTCACTGATTAACTTTTGGACTAGATCTGTATCTCTCATAGTTCATTGTGCACAGCATATTGTATAATGTCAATGTGTCAAACAACATTTAAAGTGGTTGAGCCTTTAAAGTAAGTAAGGCTTCTAGTACATTATTATTATTATCATTATATTAGCAGTAGAACAGTTATACTAGAAGCTGCCTTTCTTGACTCCAAGAAGATGGAATACTCATCCCGGGACAAGCATCGTATTGACGAGACATAGGAGCGGCGGCGGTGACATCATTTATTTGGCCAGAAAGAGAGAGAGACATAGACAGAATGTTATTCTTCTCCTCCGGGTCGACCAGGCCACTACTACTACTGTCAGCCTGTGGTCATTTCACAGCCCAATCTAAACACACAAATGGGAGAGGAGATTGGGTATTTTCATGGCACGCTGCCTTCCTCCCCCGCGATCATATGCCACATGCAGGCTGACCAGCACTAAGAGTGACCAAAGCATTACCTTCTGCCCCCCCAAACCCCAGACTGGCCAGCGTTCCTGACCGAACCCTCCCCCCCCGTATAGTGGTGAGTGACCGCGCCATGAGAGAAAGCGAGCAATGCTGTGTTTACCACGTTTGACTGGCTATGTGAACAGAGGTCTACCTCTCTGCTATCTGTCTATGTCTCTTGTTCTGTGCTGTTACACAATTGGATTATTGCACCCCCCCTTCGATCCTAAACAGCTCCCACAGATTTAATATGCCACCGGAATTTGATATATGACTTAATTTAGATGGAAACCTCATGACATGTGGCTTGTGACCTCCTGTTGAAATAGAAACAGACTCATTAAGTCGTTGTGTATTAATGCTCTCAGGAGTTAGGTGGAGGAAAACCTCCCTGGTTGGCCAGCAGCAAGACTTTAAAAAAAAAATATATATATAATTGTGTTCCTTTTTTATATCATATTTCATAAGAAATATTCATGATCAAATGGAAATAAACACTTTAATACAGTAGAAATACAGTAAGTGGTCATTTTCAAAATGCTACAGCATATCCACACTAGTTAACATATGTTAACTAGTGTGGATATGCTGTAGCAAGATAACTGCATACAATAAGTATATATTATATACTTATTGTATGCAGTTATCTTATGAAGTTGTTTATACAATTATCTGTAAAATATGGAGGATTTCATGTGCTCAAGTGTTTTCAGTTTGCCAGCCTTAGTGTTGAGTTACTGAATATTATTTAAAAAAGTAGTGTTATGATTTAATAATCAATTGTTACAGTGTATGTCATATGTATGTAGGTGCTATTTTATCCAAAGCTGGCTGTAATTTAATTTAGGAGACTTTTCTTATCAAATAAGTTGTTAAAAGAAGCAAGGAAAAAAGGGGGGGGAAATCAACAGGGAGCTATCTTTGACGTAAAGACTTAATGTGAAAAACAAAGTTTGCGTAGTTTGATTCTAACAGACAAACACGCAGTGACAGTGATGCATTAGTTCTGTAAGGCGTAGACAGCACATTATCTCACGGTGGACACAGGTTCTGTTTGCAGTACTTTACAAAGCTATGACTGTTGTAAGAACACCATGAAAACATTTAATGCATTTTTGTGTTGTGAGTCTGAACATTATCATCTCAGACTATAGATTTGACGATTCATTGAATACATTTTAATTTCCTTAAATTGTAGTTGTTTGTTCAGGAACCAGGAAATAAAAAACAACTACAACTGCATGTACAGTATTAGTCATAATAAAATACACAAGTCATGTTTTGATATTTATGGTTTTATAAAGTTCCCTCCACAACATTTACAATGCATGATATTGATCAAGGTTTTGCTGAATTAAAATGTAATAATTTGTGTTAGAAATACACAAAATATATTACTTCAGCAAAGCATAAACATCAGGAGAGTATGTCCATGAGCGTAACCTATACTAATGTACCTCTTTTTGTACATAACCAATTTACACACCAACTTCTACGCATTAAAACATTAATGACTGTTGTGACACTAACATTTTCTATCAGAGTAACGTGATCTCAGTTATATGGATGCACATAACATGGTCTCATAACTTTTTTCCATTTATTTTTAAATTTTTAATTTAAGCTACGAGCATAAAATAGCTTAACTTGGGGTAAAAAAAAACCTGTAAGCTCAACTCATTGTCTACAAAAAAAGTCACACCTGGAAAAATAAATAGCAATTTCCTCACTTTGTTTTTATATTCATATCACCGTCATTAATCGATACTTCCTTCTAATCACGTGACCAATAATACCTGTGTGAACTGCCATGAGTGTGTGTGTGGCTTATTTCCACTATGGTGCACACCAGTGTTGCCAGATTTTGTGAGAGAATTAAGCAACCAGGTCTAGGAAAATAAGCCCAAAATAAACGACTAGGGCTAGGCCACATGAGCACTTTAAACCTATATACTGTATACATCGGCTATTTGAAAAAACCTGATCTTGTAGATCTGCTATTAGGAAAAAAATCTTGAAATAAAATATATGGAATATTTGGAAGATTTTTTGAAACGTTCTAACACAGATCTGGTACGGGGACATTTTCAGATAGGGGTTAAGGGACAAATACATTAATTTGGGGGTCCATGACATGCATGAAAATACTAGTTTAAATACTAATTTTAAAAACTTCTAAGCTAGCCCAAATAAGCAACTATACTTTAGAAACAAGCCCGCCCAAAAAACCTGCAACCACTGATATTTACAAGCAACTTTACAGAAAAAGAAGCCCCAAAAGGTTACTTATAATAAGCGGACATGGCAACACTGGCGCACACTGTGGCGGTCTGGTCTGACTCTGGGCAGGTGCATGCAGCCCTCCATGGGGTATCAGGTATCCCCCTGGCCTGGGCCTCTCCCCATTTGTCATGGTGAATGAGTGGTCTGCCTGACTGCACTTTCTCATTCCATTTCCTCTCTGGCTGCGCTGAGGCCCTACCACCCACTGTACGCTGTCATTTCTGCAGCTACCCCCCCCCCCCCCCCGAACCCGTTCTCCATTCACATGAAGTGTGAGCAATAATGCACTCTCACATTCCTCCTTCCAATGGTTTACACGCTATGACCCCCCCACCTCCCTCCCCAAACACAACTACCGCCTCACTCACTCACGCACGCACGCACGCACGCACACACACACACACACACACAAACACGCACACAACTGATGAGGTAAAAAGCAAATTACTCCTGTGTTCGTTTAACATGTCAGGAGTGTTATACAAAGTAAAGAAAATACATTTCTGACAAGACTTCAAACTGAAAAATAAATGATCATAACAACATGGTTCAACAATAATAATGATACGAACACTATTACTAACAAAGTTATTAATTAAAAAAATATATATCATATCCTTCACCTTTCTCACAAATCTAAGTTTCAAAATGTGCAACCATTCAACCAGGCCAAAACAAAAAGCATGCCTGCCAGATGCCCGTCCGCTTAATTATTAAGCTGTTTGCCATGTAGTGCCAACACACTCTCCCCTCACGCTTTCATCTCAGTACAGCTTACAGAAAACAAAGGTGACAGTCAGTGCTGCTCTTACCTACATCATCATCATCATCATCAACATCATCAACATCATCATCCGTATACAAGCTCGGACATTAAGAAGCAACAACTGAGCGCATGCATGCACTGCCACCCTCGTCTCTTCAAACTGTAACAAGCAACTGAAACAGAAAACATTATCTGTTCCTGCTCAAAGAGGAAGCAAAAAAAAAAAGGGAAAAAAAGGAAAAGGAAAAAGGAAGAAAAAAAGCCAGCGCGAAAGTAGGGGTAATTGCAGAACACCCCAAGCTCAACCAATAAAGAAACTTTTCTCTTTCACCCCCCCCCCCTCCTGTTTTTGTGTCAAAAAAAGAAAAGAAAAAAAGAAAACCAGGAAATCTCCACTTATTTCAACAAACATTTGCCTCAACTCAGGAACTAAGCCGGACCCTCTACACCCCCCACCCCCCTCCCCACCCAGCATGTGTGTGTGTGTGTGTGTGTGTGTGTGTGTGTGTGTGTGTGTGTGTGTGTGTGTGTGTGTGTGTGTGTGTGTGTGTGTGTGTGTGTGTGTGTGTGTGTGTGTGTGTGTGTAAGAGCAACAGAGCATGTGCTTGTGTGTTGTCTACCTCCACTTGATACGCATTGTTAAGAGACTGCAGCGCCATCTGCTGGCACTTAAAGTGTTGAGGGGAAAAGGAGAGAGGCCAGGGATAATGCATTAGATCAAACAAACCTTGATTTTGGCAGAAAGACACCAACTCTACCAGGACTCAAGTGGACCAAAAGTGTCTCTGGCAGCTGTACTAATGTTGGAGGGTTCAAATCCTATACTGGCAATGAATCATATTTAAAAACAAAAACTAAAGAATTCTGTTTTACCTGAGGTACAGCGCTCAGCACTTTGGATTAAAAATGTCCACCAAATGCTTGGTAAGAACTGCACAGAGGAGCAGCACGTAATGCTTAAATTCATGCTCCGTCGTGTGACGGTGTCACAGACCGAAAACAGCAGATCTATAAATAAGCTCTTATAGAGCTTATTTTCGGCACGCTGCTGCACCATCGAGCGACAAAGTAGATATCGGGCTTTGAACCATTAAAAGCGGGCATGCATCTGTGTCATTTTAGATTTGAACCACTTTAACCATTATTTTATACTTTGGCTATTCAAAAAAAGCAGATCTACAAGCTCACAGATCTGCTATTTTTGAAAAATCTTGAAAATGTGCGCAAATCTTTGAATATATATGTACTGTATACACACATATATATATGTGTGTATATATGTATGTGTATATATATATATATATATATATTATTATAAAAAAACATTTTAAGCGAACATTTTAAACTCAAATCTTTGCTTCTGGGGGTCCCTGGAACCAAATGTTTTAAGATGGGGGTCGGCGGCCAGATACGTAGCCTATAATTTTGGGGGTCCTTGACATGAAAAAGTTTGAGAACTGCTGATATAGCAACACAAGTTTTTCAGAAAACTGTCAGGATTTAGAAGACATTTTTAAGAATCGGCCTCAGGTCTTGGGTTAAAAAGAAGCAATCCCTCAACTCTGAACGTCGGATCACCCCCAAGTCCCCTAACTTCCAGGGGACAAAGTTCACAGGGAAACTTTTTTCCCTATTTAATTTTTTTTTTTTTGTAAATGTCACATTCATAACTGTGACCTGACCTGCAGAGGTTCCACATCCTCAGCCATGCAGGCAGCTGGCAACGAGTAACAGGACACATAAACAATCTCTTTTTGGTCCTGCCCTCATTTCCCTCCCGAGGATCCGCCGAGGACAACTAATAACGACTTAATCAGGCTGATTGCACATCCATCACCGTGATCTGTTTCTCGCTCCATTTTTAACTGAAGAAGGGGAGGGGAGGGGGGGGGGGAGCAATGTTTTACTTGGGAAATGAAATATTTGGCGACCCGCGCCTTTGCCCCTCTCTCTCGCTGGACGCAGAGAGAGAAAGAGAGAGAGAGAGAAAGAGAGAGAAAGAGAGAGAAAGAGAGACCCTACAGCTGAGTAAACAGCAGGGGCCCGGTAAGTGGACAGGTAACCGTGGCATCTATGAGGCTTTGCCATCGCTGCTGCTATACAATGACGCAAGTCTGGAGAAGGCATGAGAAAAAAATTACATTTAAAATGACCCCCCTTTCTCCAACCCCCCCCCCCCTTCTCTCTCAATGCAAGGAGATGACACATTAACAATCTCTACAACCCCCCTTTCCCCCCTGTTCTACATTAATTAATAATATGCAATTAGGATTATAACGCGTAGAACATAATTGGTCTAATTATGCAATTAACGTGCAATTAATCACTTTGCTACGGCAAATTTGGATGTAATAAGTTGCATAATGTATGCGCAACATGCCATAATACAGCTGTCACGTCTCTTGTCCACACTTGAGGAATGTGATCGCCTAAACAGCAGCATCTGGACAATACAAGTAAAAAAAAATATGAATACTAAAATTTCATCTTAAAATAATGTTATGATGAGAAGTCAGGTGTATCATCTCTTTGATAGAAGGACGGTCATCCTAAAGGATGATTTATACTGGGCACGTCGGGTGTGCCATGCAGTAAAAATAGCCGATCTACAAGCTCACTTGGTGTCGCGTCGTGACACGTCGGAGAGCTTGTAGATCGGCAATTGTCTGGTGCGCGACACGCCACGCATCCAAGTATAAATCAGGCCACTCAAGTTACACAGGCGCCAGCAATCCTTACCTCCACCTATAATCTTCAGTACCTCACCCTCCCACGTTCTCACTACTGGACCTGCTGCTGTGGCAGACAATGTGTGTGCACGCACGCGTGTGAATGCGTGTGTGTGCGTGCGTGTTTCTCTAAGCCATGGAGTTGGCTCTAATGCTCCTGATGTGGTCATTAAGTGGAGACATTTGGTGCGGTGGAGCGCTAAGCCTCTCAGCGCTGAGAGACTTGGAGAGCGATGTGGAGATTCCACCCTCTCTAGTCCTCCACCGGTAAAAAACCCACAACTCACCACCACACCGCCGCCACCCCAGAGAACCTGCAGGAGAATTAAGATCCTTCTGCTGGGGGTCTATACAGAGTAACATCAAAGACTGATATGAAGACCCACTAACAAGACCAGAGGGCTTGAGAGAGAGAGAGAGAGAGAGAGAGAGAGAGAGGGAGGGAGGGAGAGAGAGAGAGAGAGACACGTTGGGAAAATGAAGAGAATCAATATCTTTGAGCGGAAATGGGGGAATTATGCAAATGCGTTGTTCACCGTTGCGGGAGAGAGAGTTGTAAAGACGTCCGTTTTCATTTTCTCGCGGCGATATCCAAAATAGAGCCTGCATAAGATGGCTTCACCTCCGGGAAGGTTTGAGGGAGATTCTCAGACATTATTAGGGATTATACCGACTTAATACAAACAGGTAATTTGTGAAGCTGTAAACAGCAGTGTGTGGCAAGCATTGAAACATGTGAATCCTGAAGTGCTACTACAGAGTACGCAGCCATAAACCAGAAAGCAGTTGGTGTGGCAGTGGTGGAAAAAGTACTCAAATGTTTTACTTAAGTAAAAGTATCAATACTGCAATGTAGAAATACTCGGTTACAAGAAAAAGTCCGGAATTCTAAATTTACTTGAGTTAAAGTACAAAAGTATTGGTATCAAAATTGACTTAAAGTAGAAAAGTACTAATTTTGCAGTAAGTCCCATTTCACAAGTTTTCAGAAGTGTAAAATGTATAAAAAATCTTTTGAAAATAGCAGATCTACAAGCTCACAATGCGCTGCATCGCGACAAATTGTGAGCTTGTAGATCGGCTATTTTCAAATGGCCAAAATGTATATATATAGGGCTGAAGTGGGTAATATATGTTTTGTAATAATAATCTAAATCTACAAAGTAACTAAAGTTTTCAAATAATTGTAGAGGAGTAAAAGTACAATATTTGACTCTGAGATGTAGTGGAGTAGAAGTAAAAGTACTGAACATTGAAAATACTTGCGTAAATGTGCTTAGTTACTTTACACCACTGGTTGGTGGTACACTGAAGTCACAGAGCCACTCGGTAAAAATACATGTATACAGTATATATTTTAACCTCTGGGGGCAAGCTTGTTTTAATGCCTGAATAACAGGAAATCAGGTTTAGCCACGTCCCTTTATGGGATTTCTCAGCTTGTATTCTGCTATAGAGCCATGGAGAGCTTCTATCCAACTATCCGACAGATTTTCACTGCAAATTGAAAATCTGTCTTGAGGGATTACCAAGCTACAAACACATCCAAAGTTTGATCGCAGATCACAGTCATCGTAAAGGTTTAATCACGTACTTTAGAAAAAAATGTGAAACAAGTGCATTCAGGATTCAACAGAATACGGAAGGAAGAATTTCTTGCTTATGCGTAATGAGAAAACAACATCTGGCCATTATGTTCACAGTCTAATCCTTGCAAAGCACAACTTACCTTAATCATTTTCTTCAAATGAATAAAGATAAGGACACGGGCCCAACTGTTTAGCACCAAGGTGTTAAACATACTGTAGCATGCTACGGTATAATTTTAAAAAGCACAAAAATCAGAGCCAGGAACACAAATAACTTCAAAAGGTGAACACTGAGAAAATGATACAGAGTATGACTGGCATCTTACACAGTTAAAGATCCTTAATTTAACTCTGGAGATTGTAACCGGGGTTCCATTTGCACGCTCCTTCAGAGATAAATAAACACTGAGAGTTTTACTATGTACCACTGGAACTTGAGGATAGATGAAGATAGATCGGTTGTGTCTAATCAAGGTCTATCGAAGTCTCCCAAGCTCTTCTCAAATGACCAGTCAGCACTAATGCGCCCATATTGTGTCTATAAGTGTGAATTGATTTATATTGCCGCAAAGCATCCCCAAGACACTGAGGGAGCGCCATTGGAACCCAATACCAATTATATATGTTTGTTTCTGGGGAAATGGCCACTCAGGAGCATCGGATCAATGGGGACATCAAAAGGTCAAAGCAATATATTTCTGTTGAAAAGTTAGCCTCGCCATCAAGCGGCTCGTCTGCCTGGCCGCCACCCGGCCCCTCGCTACAGACGTCCAGGTGTCTGGTGTGACACCACACCGCTGGCCAGGGAAGCGTTTCCTTGTCGCGCAGACGCGCACGCTTGTAACCTGTTGGGCGTATATACACCGACCTCTGTACCGAAACATCTGGAGACATCTAAATTCAATCAGTGGTGGAAAAAGTACTCACATTTTTTTTACTTAAGTAAAAGTATCAATACTGCGATGTAGAAATACTTAAAAGTAAGGTATTTAGGTATACTAGCTCACAATGCTCGTAGATCGGCTATTTTCAAATGGCCAAAATGTATATCGGGCTGAAGTGGGTAACGTATGTTTTGTATTAATAATCAAAATCGCCAAAGTAATTAGTAACTAAAGTTTTCAAATAATTGTAGTGGAGTAAAAGTACAATATTTGCCTCTGAGATGAAGTGGAGGAGAAGTAAAAGTATTGAAAATTGGAAATACGCCAGTATAGTGAAGAATACCTCAAAATTGTACTTAAGTACAGTACTTTAGTGACTTTATACCACTGAATTCAATGTAGAGGCGGAAAAAACATTTTGATTTAAAAGCTGCATTTGTTATTTCAAAGACTTTTAAGGTGCTCCTTCATATTTGGACGGTATCAGGATTAGTTCTCAAAGCAGTATAGGCGTCTGACTGTGTGCCGACTAGTAACCTGTAGTTTACACAAGTGAGTGTGGAAGGTTGACAGGTTAAAATCCCAAAAGCAAAACTAACACTCTCCCCTTTGCTGGAAAACTAGAGTCCTTACTGGTGCCCTTGAGCAAGGCACAAAAACAACAAAAAAGGAAACCTGTTGCACCAGTGAATCTGCTCATTGGAAGACTGCGGTTGTATTGATTCTGAAAGTGTGATACCACATGGTAGGGTGAAACAGGGTGCTACTGTAAAAGTTATTTCTCTCACAACCACTTAAAGTCATTATACTTTGTTGACGCGGGTCCCCCAGAGCTCTCGTTATGAGCTTGTAGATCTGCTTGATAAGTAGCTCTGGTCCAAAGCGTTAGAAGGAGAACTCCTAAACGCTATGGACCAGAGCTGGTAGATAAGCATTATCATATGGAATGTCGCCAATCAAAACTGTCATAATATGAACCTAATTTACATCGAGCAATTACATATGACAATGTCATCTAATGACACTGCTGTGCAATTGATTCTGACGATGGGAAATGTCTCAAATCAAAAGACACATAGTATCCCCACACAACTACATTGGTTGTGTAACAACGCACAAACACAAAAGCTATAAGAGCTGAGTATACAGGCCACGTACCAGCTGTTTATTGCGCCTTCGTTGCGTAGAGACATGGCAGGGTGACATTATGGGTGAATGGCTGCATGATGCGAGGTATAGCCACTCTACACACTCCCCCTTCACCGCCGACCTCACTGTAAATAAATAAACAAACATAATATCAGAGGAATGCAGCATTAAAACAAACCTGCCACTGCATGCCGTGTGTCCTGAGCGCCATTCAATGGGAGCTTTGATAATGAGGTATAGCAGCGGTGGAGGCGGATCCCACACGCATGGTTTGTATTACCATACTTGTGAGGACGTTTTAGGACAGCACGTTTTTGGATGCAATGTTTTACTATTTTGGGCCATTTTAACCGTAAGCCCATAAAGACTGATTGACGCGCCTTAGTAATTCATTTTCAATAAGAGGCGGGCGATTATTTGGGACGCACAGAGAAGTCGAAGGGCGGAGAGGCGACCGGGCGCAGTCCCGTGAAATTCTCGCGCTAAACGGCCTTAAGGCCGAAAAATAGCAGATCTACAGATCAGCTATTTTCCGGTGCATGACACCAGCACGCAACTAAGTGTAAATCATGGCATGACTCTATCTCTAAACCTACCTTCTAAATGTCTAGTCATAACCCTAACCTGAATCTTTTTCCAATTAAATATGTCTAAAAAACTTTTTTTAAGCATAAAACAACAATTTCATTGTGACGCCCAGAAAAATGGTTCTCGCTTTGTCTATTATCTCAAACTCTACTGAACTTGTGGGGGACGTTTGGGCCTCACAAGTATAGTAATACAAACTCTCTCACTCACACGCACACAAACACACACACACACACACACACACACACACTAACCATCCCCCCACTGGGACAGGACCCATCGATATTCATACGCACATCTAATTAGAGACCCATATTAATTACCTGGGCCTGAATATCCCTACTGAAACCCACGCCCGTTAAGCCAGTGAGTGGAGAGGATATCCTTCTGCAAGCATGGCGTTATAGATTGTTGCTTTCTTTCCCTCCTTTACAGCCTCATGTCTCTGAGGGGCTTTTGAATCCATATTAATTTCCTCTCTGGCAGTTATGCGGGCCGGTGTATGAACTGTGCTATTTCACTTTTAATCTGTCAGTAATTTAGTAATGTGTAAACTAATTATGCGCCAATATTAATGTAATTGGTTCTGGGGAGCTGTAAAAAAAAAAAAAAAAAAAGGAAAGAAAAATCAATGTGTTTGCAGAGAATGCATTAAATTGCATCGAGTTATTATAATCATGTGTCAAGTGCTGATTATGTTATGAAACTAAAAAGTGCATGTCAGCCACAGGTCAATACGCAGGCCCTGCTGGCTCCATAAAATCTATGCCTCTCCATTCAATAATGTGAAATGGGAGTTGAGCAGGTTCCCCTCGCCTCTCTCTAGCGGACGGATCACTGCACTGTCTGTCTGCCTCCTACGTGTGCGTTAGAGCAGTAGTTCACTAACTTTTTCATGTCAAGGACCCCCAAAATGATGATTTCATGGCTGCGGACCCCCACCATCTAAAAAAATGTTTTGTGCCAGGGATTTTCCAAACAATAGCAGATCTACAAGCTCATAGCGCGCCACTCGGTGCCGTGCTATGAGCTTGTATATCTGCTATTTTTGAATAGCCAAAGTATAAAATATGGTTTAAGTGGTTAAAATAATTGTGACGCTAACTCATTTTGCTGGGGACCCCCTGGTACTCCCTGGTACCCCCCGAAGGACCCCACTTTGAGAACCAATGCGTTAGAGCAGTGGTTCACAAACTCATGTCAAGGATAAGTTTATATGTGTTTGGCCGCAGACCCCCATTTGAAAATGTTCTGTGCCAGGGACCCCCAAAGGAGAAGATTTGTGTTAAAAAATATAATATTGTAATACTTTCAATAATAGCAGATGTAAAAGCTCACAGCACTGCACTGCGTTAGAGCATGCAGCTTCAGTACAGAACAGTATGCCCTCCAATTCTCAAAACTCAGATATCGTTTCATACAAAAAGTTTCCTTTGTGTTAGCAAAGTTTATAGTATTTTACAGGTGCAACAGTTCATCAAACCAATTGATTTAATCAATTATGAACAATAATACATTTTAATCAAATAAACTTTCACACTTCTTTTCCCCCGTACATGTACTTGCTGAGATGGACACAATAAAGACATCAAAGATTGACAGTATATATCACATACAAAGTAATAAACATATACAAAGTGGAAAGTGGCAACACCTGCATCATTGAGTAAATGGATGCATGTGCTCCCAATGGTGGAATAATTGTATATAAATACATTTAAAACGGTTTTAAATGTATTAATACTTGTACTTTTACGGGAAAACTGAGAGACAAGAGCGCACAGCACAAAACGAGGTCTGACGAAAACCTACAACATGGCAATGAATGTACACAGCATGCTCCTCGGCCAGCTGAACTACCAGGTGCCCGAAGTAAATTATATTTGTATACACTTGAAGTGAAATGAAAAGCCAGTTTGAATGACTTACAGTAAAAACCTTGCCTGTAACTTAAACATGACTCAATCCAGTACCTCAACAGCTCACAGAAGCAAAGGGATATGGCAAGAGAGGTTCACCTGACAACAAACACTACTTAGGGTTAGGGTTAGGGGTTATTTCTAAATATATCAAAATAAATAAATATCTTCCACCGTGGTGCATCCGGCTTTGTCGGGCGTCTATGCGAACACAATTGGCCCGTGTTCGGGGGAGGGAAGCCGGGCGGGGTAGGGTGATACTGGTCATGGCACATGCTCCTAAGGGCTAGGCCGGGCGACACCTGTCAGCGGGGAGTGTTGGGCGGGAGGAGTAGGACAAAGGCTCAACGTTCTCCCGGTGGGGGCTCCTCCAAATGAACAAATTATCTACATATTTACACAGAGTACCCGTGGTAAGATATAAAGGCGCGTGAGCATAGCAGCAGATGTATACAGTGCATGATATACTATGGACGTTAGTTAAGGTGCGAGAAAAAAAACACCCAAAAACTAAAGTCAGCACGTTGTACATGGGATTAAGATGCAAAATGTCAGAGTGTGTCAACCGCATAATCCATGGATGGATGGAAAATATTTTGGGGGCACAAAAAACCTTTAGGGGGTGGGAACACCACAGTGTTAAGAAGCTATACAGTTGCCCAGTATTCTTCAGATATTTACTCATTGACTCATACATGTGATACTCTTCAATGTTAATGTGTGTCAATACATGTCACTAAAGCCAGACACCCATGCTGGCATATTTAGGACAATAGCAAAATATGGACCAGATAAATTAACACTTTATTGGAGAAGTTTTTCCTTTCTGGCCATGGTCATTTAAAATGTAAAAAGAGATCTTACCCTGTTCTCCTCAGCCATATTATTATTAATTATGCATTAGAATAAACTTGGAGCATTAATTGCTGATAGGATCAGTGTCAAACTCTAAATGTAACTTTGTTAAAAAGTGTGGCGAGTCGCAAACTTATTATCCATTCATTTGTCATTCAAACTTCTTCAAACTTGTTCCCCAACCGTGTCATGGCAGCCATTTTGAAAAACTCTGATCAGTATCAAGTATATCATTATGATTAGTCAACACAGGTTTTATTTTGAAGTTCGTCCACAACCCTTTTTCTTGTGAATTGCACGTGCGATCGACCAGCGCTCGGATCTGCATGATTCACACAAATAACCTATTTTGGATTTAAAACAGCGATTTCCGGCATTTTTTTCCAGATTTTTTTTTAATCCATTTCTAGTCATGATGATTGGTATTGAATTGAGGTTAGTGTAAGCAGCTCCACCATGTTTTTATCTAAATCTACAATACCGGTCAGTCTCTTTCATATTTAGAGGTTCCTAGATCTCTATGGATTCACATTGTGGACATGTGTACAGCCTGACGTTATATCCCTCAGAAACTTGAGATGCATTACATAACTAGCCATGTTTTTATTGAATGGTAATAGAATAAATAAATATGTTCTGTATGTATGTATGTATGTATGTATGTACGTATGTACGTATGTACGTATGCATGCATGTACCGTAAACCAACACATCCTTGCACTCCCGACAATGATGCTCCCATTGTGTTCACATACAGCAGTTCCTATGGGAACATCATTATTTGAAGGTCGGAGCCTCCAATCCAACTCATGGCAATGGAACAGCTGAATCTTGGCTAATAAGAATGGCAACTTCCCTGCATTACAAATTCCCAGAAACCACACAAGCTAACCATATTCAAAGTTGCTCAAAGGCTCTTTGTAAGCTAATTAGGAAATCAGTTGCTATAAACAGATGAAAAACATGACAACTTAAAAGTTTATACGATTGAAAATGACTTCCCAGTTACTTAAACATGTTACTTCGTCATTTGATGAGACTGGCACGGACCAGTATGTGCCTGAGCAATGGCTTAAGGCGAGGGCGAGTGAGCTCACTACTAGTCCTCTCTGGTAGCAATTACAGCTGTCAAGGGTTATGATTGATAGCCTTTGTTTACAGTGTTTAAAAAGGGAGACAGATTTCAAAACATCATTTTGTTGCATATATAAATAATGGGGCTGAAACCCAACGCTAATCCGGAGTAAAGCGTTTTGCAGTTGCCCCAAAAGGTTTAATAATCAAACAACAATAACAGTTTCCATCCTCACCATGAAATTATGTCCGTTTTACATGCCCGCTCATACATCTTCACTTGACAGGTTTCAGCCAGCTGTGACCATTACCGTAGTAAATACAGTACTTATGTCGAACTGTACATACTCATCAAGGGAGTGGTTTGGGCTCTCCTCTTCTGGGGGTGATTAAAACGAAATATCTAAAAAAAACAAAAAAAACGAGTATGAACTCTTAATTACCGCCGATACATAATCTCAGGAAAATGTGATTTCTAAATTGAAGGATGATTCTGAACGGGGCAAAAATAAATTTAGCATGAAAGCAAGCTCTACACGAATAGGCCTCGATTCCGATTGAAAAGCTGCCATGAAGGAAAAGCTCCTTTGAAAGATATCAGTTGCATGGAGAGGCTGTTTACAGTTTAATGAATAGAAAAATCTGTTGCATATACTGTAGGCCTACAAGTATGATTAGTACTTAAAAAAAAAGTTATACTTTTTGTGTCATTTTACATAGGACTACAAACTAGCTGTTTTAAAATGTCCTACTGCCTGTCTGATGCTTCTCAGACATGTCTGGCTGACACCAGAGTCAATGAGTCGATTGAGGCTTGTATTCCACAGAGAAGGCATTAAGAGGAGACTCAGTCCCATGCTGTGATCGAGACACACATCTTCTTCTCGTGCAATAGATTTTTGTGTTTTGCTATAGATGGCACAGAGTAGCTAGACCCTGCAACCCTACGACCCCCACCCGATCTCTCTCTTCTTTGTCTTGTTTCTTTCTTTCCCTACTTTCTCTCAGTCACTATGAAAGGGCTTCTTTGTTCTTTCGCTTATGCGTCTGGCTGCCAAACACACAGACACACACACACACACACACACACACACACACACAGACACACGCGCACACACACCACTTATGTGACTTTTCATTAATTATGGATGCAATTTCCTCATTGTTCAACCGTTGTTCATTTTAGAGAAGACAGGACAAGCGACTCCTGAAAGAGAGAAGAAGAATTGCCTTTTATCCCCTCTGCATCTTATGGAAATCCATACCCCAACATCATTATTTAGCCAAACATGACATACGGGCTAATGCATCGGGCAATGGGGCTTTGATGAATGCCTATAATGAACTTGTCTTTTCTGGGACATAACAATGGCTATTTTTTGATCCAGATATCTCTTAGCACCAGTAGCTCAAATCCTCCCAGTTCTAGGCTTTATTTTTTCTTCTTTTGTTTTACTTTACAGTGGAGGAGGATACCCAGACCCCCCCTCAACACACACACCTTCAAGTCCTGCTGAGTGGCTGAGCTGTGGGTTAGCCAGGACTACTGAGAAACATCCTCTTGCTCCCAAATCACACTAAACCTCTCTCCTGTTTAACAAATTGCCTCTACCAGAGATTCCTTGTCTGGGGAAAAGGCTTGATTGAGCTTTGAAGTCTGCAGGTCAGCGCAAGGCCAGCATTTGAAGTCACTCTGCTGAGCTTTGACTGAGTTGATTTTCTTCGGCAGAATAAGGCCCAAGCCTGTGGCACAAGACATTGATACATGCTGTGTGTTGTTGTATGCACTGTTGTATGAAAGACATTTCATTCAGCTTGACCTGAACCAGTGAACTTTAAAAAACTTACTTCATACTACTTCATGTTAAAATTAAATTAGAACCATTAGGAGGGGGGGGGGGGGGGGGGACTGGAAACAGATATAGAACCCAGGTGTGGCAAATCCCTCGGACTCCCCAGTGGCTAGGTTGGTTAGGTTAGCAAGCTTGTGAAGAGTACTGTAAGTAGGTTTGAACACTTGGGTCGGCTAGAAAATCCTGCAGGAGGGAAGTGAACCAAAACGGAGCAACACATTCTTCAAGCCTTGCATTCATTTGAACTGCCTTTGAGCAAGGCACTTTTAAATCACAATCACTCCAGTGGGGATGTTGTCAGCGGTACAAGACTGTGGTGTGCAGCAACCAGGCGTGCGTTTTGTGTTTATAGGCACAGGTAGGCAACCTAGACGGTTGCATACCACCAGGTGGTGCCGTAAATAAATAAGTTAAGTTTAATTGACTATGTAATTTGTATTTCATGTACACGAAACAAATAACACGCATTCAGACTTGGTTCATTGTTATGAGTGAGATGATGACTTGAGATGTGGGGGGCGGGGCTAGCAGCTGTGGACAGAGAGTGACAGTGATCTCTGACAGATCACTGCATCAGTTGAAATGTTCTTATGGTCTGCAGTATGTGAGAATGAAAAGATCAAAGCCATCAGGGCTTCAGGGTTTAGGAAAAAAAGAAAAAGTTGAATAAAATAAAGCACAGAGGCATGTCTTTTATGGACAGTCAAAGCCTGGTTGGAGATCGGACCTATAGGGCGCCAGAACATCCAGAAACGCCACTGTGTTTATGTCTGTAGCACCTCTCTGTCTCCAACAACTACACCCGATCATCTGTGTATGTGGCCTTGTAACCTAAGGTATACTGTAGCAGATGTTTATTATTAGAATATGGCACACTTTAATTTACATGATTTATTAAAAAATGAAACGTCGAATAGTCCTGTAAGGCATAAGTCACAATTAAGAATGTTTTTTTTTAAAGTCAACTTCCCTAGGTTCTTTCTCAAGGTCTCTCTAGGAGGCCCTCACACAAAAAAGGGTTTGTGTTTTCATCACTTACAATGACACATCTGCCATGGCCACCCAGTTAACACGGCCTACAGGGCCGGGTCGCCGCGGCCACTTACTCTCTCGCCGGTTGCCGGGTATAGGGAGCGCTCACTCCCCGGGTGAATGATTCACTTATAGCAAAGCTTGGTCAAGCAGGGAGTGATTCCAGAGAGGCTAAGGTCACAGGTGGATGATGAGGCTAATTAATCTTGCTTTGCACTCTTGCTCGTAAATGATTTGCTTCCGTAATTATGCCCCCCCCCCCCCCCCCCAACTCCAGCACCCTACTCTGCCTCCATAAACTCTACCCAATGGCCCCACCCTCCCCAATCTCAACACTCCACCTCCCGCCCGTAGCTAATGCCACGGCGCGTAAAAACGAGCGGGTTGGTGAAAATAGTACGTTGTTTGGGGGAAAAAAAGCATTGCAACAGATCCGTTAAGCAAACTACAAAGAAATGCTCAGCTAAATAGGTCTATGTACATGTATGTATGCATTTGGTTATGTGGGTGTGTGGGGTTTGTAGACAGGTGGGTAGGTGGTTATTCTGTATGCATTATACGTGCATGTATGTACTGTGGTGTATGTACCAAGTATGTATGTTTGTATTTACGCGTATCTCTTGAATGTATTACCATTAGTTTTTATACCATTAAAAACATATAATATTAATAAATGTATACTTTTTTAAATGTTTGATTTGACAAAATATAAGCCTCTAGGCTTCTAAACTTCTCTTGCACAATCATATGCTTTTTTTTTTATTCCGTTTTTAACTCTTTGTGCTAATGAATAAAACTGAAGAAAAACACTGAAACACTGACAGCTGTTTGTGACAGTGAAGTGGAGACAGACGACTGTGATCGCCACCACGCCACGCCGACCCCATCCCGTCCCTCGTGACCTCCCGCCGACGCCACGGAAGAGGTGCTGCGTGCTGCGCGAAGCGCTCTTCCTGTCTCACAACATCCATTATGGCAGGAAGTCAAGAGGGAGAGGTGATGGGGAGGAGGAGGGAGAAGAGGAGGGAGGGAGGGAGGCAGCCATTAAGTAAACTCATTCATTCAACATAATCACTCGTTCTGACACGTTTCTTCTGACGCGTTCCTCTCTTCGTATTAATGCATATAAACCGTCACAAAGACAGAGCTGCGCGTGCCTGGCGGAGACAGCAGCAACCAACCCAAACTTCGGAGAAGTCTAGGATGGCGTGTTTGCCTGTAGACGTGTGTGCGTTTGTTTGTGGGGATAGTGGTATATTATTGGAGGTTGGGAGGGGTGAAATGGGGGGGGGGTGTCTCTGCATCAACGAAACGGGACAGAGACAGACAACGAATGACAGACAGAGACGGGGTGGAAAAAGAAAGCAAGAGAAGACTGAGGGGTTTGGGGAACCCCCCCAGGGCTTGAGCACAGCTAGATTTACCCCTACACACTGGACTGGAGGAGCCAGAGTCATTGATCGAGCCTGTAGAGCCATGGAAGCCGCCATTAAGACTGGAGCAATAGAACTGTACATGTATTGATTGATGGAGCCAGTCCTGTTAATATTATTTATGGTGGGGGGGGGGGGGTCAGGGGGCTATACTGCTCCCTGACAGAGTAACCCCCCCATAATAAGTGGTAATTGATGGCACAGGGAGGCCTGTGTCTCTTCCCCCCCTCCCCACCTTCCCCCTCTCGCTGACCCCAGCCCCTGTGAAAGTCAGACGGATTGCCTCTAACACAGTTATGATTGATATTATCAGATTACATAACCCGCTACACAGGGCCATGTGGGTCCGCTCAAGTGGGGCGTATTGATTTTTGATTAGGACGGCACTCAACACATCTCAGAAAAGGCCCGGGAAAATATATACCACAGATCAAACAGCTCGCTCCTCCAGGCTTGTTTTCCCATTATATTTTCGTTGCTTGTTGAGATGACTGATAGAAGAACATGAGTCCATTTTCGTTTACGTGAATGTAGGTAGGTAGGTACTAGGTACAGTAGGTAGGTATATATACTGTATTTATATATCTCAATTACCCAGTGAAACCAATAACTATTTGAGCTCTTGGATATTATGAGGTTTCAGCGAAGTAGTTATGGAGCAGCAATTTTCCCAGGGTCTCTCTCAACTGCAATGCTCTGACAGGACATGCCATAGGTATTTGACAGATAGCAAATAGCTATATTTAAAGAGGAGGGAAAAAAAGGTCTGTGTATTAGGGGTGTACTACTTCCAACAAACAGAGTCCACCTCTTCTCTTCTGCTTTGGTCCCTGGCAGACCCTTGTATTAGAGAGTTGTGTCACCTCGGGGGCAGAAACAGCGCCGGTCACGTGGTTCATGTAAACTCGAAATAGTGACAAACGCTCATAGACTTCAGTGCATCCCGTAAACTTCCGGTTTAGGGCTTACTTGTCACTATTCGCCAATAGAAGGCTCTGTAGAAGAATGGCCCGATGAAGTGAACGGAGGTGACGCAACTCTCCTTATATGGCTCTGGTCCCTGGCATCTGCACTCGCTTGCGCAGTCAGTCTATCATAACTTGAGTAATATTCTCTGTATCTAAACACCACCACGCATTAGGGTTTCAAAAGCAGAAAAGAGCGTCTGTAAATCCAGCTGGCGGCGGCCATTGCTAAGTTGGATGCATTCAGAGTGCCGTTACTGGGAGATATTGCCACTCATTGGAATGTCTCTCGGCCGATCACAATGCGAGGTTGGAACTAAATAGAAAATATAATGTTCTTATGTTTTTTTTTAAACCCATTCAAACCGGGAAAGCATCTGTCATTTTAGATTTTAGCGTCGGCTATTCAAAAATAGCAGATATACAAGCTCACAGCGCGTCACTTCGTGCAAGCTTGTACATCTGCTATTTTTGAACAATTTTGAAAAATCTTGAAAATGTTGGGGGTCCTTGGCACAAAAAAGTTTGAAAACTACTGATTTAGAAGGCATTTGCAGAATTGGCCTCATGTCTTAATGGGTTAAGCTTGCCTCAAGAAAATCTGTACGATTCAGCAGTCACGTGGGAAATGGTGGCATGTGTTTTGGTATTAGCATCAGACAACCGCATCAACACCAATTCGGAGACAAGGTATCACTGTAAAGTTGACAAGAAGGATGTCACTATACGTTGCCAGAAGTGCCAGACTGTGTCATGGTGTTTTGTTACGTTTTGTATTGATCTATAGAAATCTAGTTATTTAGACCTGTTAGTTGGTCTGTTTGTCAAAGGGTCACACCAGGTTATCTCTGCTGTGCGTCAAAAACCTGGTATCTACACCCATTTTTGTACTGGAATGAATGGGCTGACGGAGCAGTCTGTGGATCTTGGAAACCAGGGCCTGGATGATGGGGTAGCGAGAGCGGACCTGACTGTACGACCCCTCCACTTCTAGCAACTTCCTTTGTAGGGCTTCACCAAAACCTGCCGCCATGTCGCTCCTCAGCTGGTCTAGGTCTTGCTGGCTGACTCTGGACTGGCCGAGGACACGGCCTCCAGTTCCCCGCAGTCCTCCAAACAAGTCACCACCAAGTCGTGATCTGATGCCACTGACTCCAGGCAACAGAGAGTCCTTGGGGTCAGTGGGAATGCAATACAACAAATAGTACTCCAGGTGGCGCCACAACACAAATAAGCAGGTCTCTATCACATAGGAGCAGAGGGCTAGAAGCTTGGCTCTGTTGTTGATGAGCTGGACCAGTCGTCTTTTGGCCAAAAGGCTCCTCTGGACAGGCGAGATCTTCTCCACCCCGCCTGGACCTGACACCAAGTCTTGATACTGCTCCTTGAGCTCCTCTGGGGGCAGCTGATCCAGGCTCTGCAGTTTCCCTACGCTCTGTCTGTGGCTCTGCTGAAACCTGAAGAAATCTGCAGCACTGTTCTTTAGCAGGTAAAGCACCAAGCCCAGGCTGGGATCATGGGTCAAGTCTCGGTCACCTGGTCTGCTGCTAGAGGGGCCGAAGAGGCAGATGCTGAACTGGGCCTGAGCCGAGCTCTGCAGCAGCAGGGAGTGACAGTACTCCATGATGTTAGCACACACCTGTTGCATGGCTACCGCCATCTCCTCGCGGCACTCAGCCGGGTCGCCAGGAGCATCCATCTCAGCATGCTTCAACAGTTTCTCCCTCTCACTCCCTGCCAGACGGCCCAGCAGGGAAAGGCAGAGATGCCGAAATCTTTTGATGTGACTCTTGAGTACATCACTGTTGATCTCTCCACACATATCAAGAACTCCTGGCAGGGCTGTCTTGCTGATAATGCCGGTGAGCAGAGACAACAGCTGTAGCGTTTCCATACTGAGATCCTGACAGAGCAACAGAGACTGGATGGTATCTGCATTTACAACCAGCCACGTAAGTACTTGTGCAGCCCCCTGCGGGTGGTGTATGGAGGTTGAGTGTGCCACCCCCTGCTGATGGTGTATGGAGGTTGAGTGTGCCGCCCCCTGCTGATGGTGTATGGAGGTTGAGTGTGCCGCCCCCTGCTGATGGTGTATGGAGGTTGAGTGTGCTGCCGCCTGCTGGTGGTGTGTAGAGGTGGAGATGAGGATGACCTGGAACAGATTGAGTGTGGGCAGGAGGATCTGCCTGTAGCGGTCTAGAGGACTGGGGATGAGACCTGACGGGTCCCTCGTCGTCCTATGTGAGTCGCAGCGAGGTACCATGTCAAACACCTGACACTCGATCAGCTGGGACACCAGGCCACACTGCAGCAGCTCCATGGCCCCCTGCAGGCCCGCCTTGGCAACGCGCGTCAGCAGGGTCATCTTACTCTCGTACATGTACAGTGGTTCGAGGACTGCCGGCTGTGTAGTGAGCACACTCTGTAGGGCCACATCATCTTGCTTCAGACTTTCCACCAGCACCCTTAGGCAGCCACTTTTGCGCATATACACCAGCCACTGGCTGGATAGGATGCTGTCCAGCCTGATCCTATCCTGGTCGATGGATAGGATCCTGTCCATCACCTCCAACGCCAGCATTCGTCCGCTCTTGTGACCATCGCAGGCGTCACGACACACCACCTCCATGAGGGCTGTGCCGTAGCTCTCAATGATCGCCATGTTCTCTCTCTGCAGTTTGGAGAGACCATCTTCTGGAGCTGTCAGCCGCTCCCACATAGCGTTGCCTGACTGTAGCATGTCAGGCTCGTCAGGTTTGTGGGTAATTTTAAGGACGTTTAGCAGAGAGCCGTACAAGTGTACACACATACGCTGGGATCTCCCACCTGTACGGAGGATGAAGTCCAGAAGCTTACTGAGGATCAGGTGCAGAGCAGAGTTGGCGATGGAGGAAAAGCCAAAAGACACACCGACTTCTAGCCCCACCCCCTGCTGGTGCTCTGACAGCAGTGACAGGCCGAGGTGGGTTGTCAGTGTGAAGACTGCCTCGGCAACGTTGGGCATTAGCTCTTCTGTTGCATCTTCAGATAAGACCTTATCATGCAGGTCCAACAGCAGGTCTCTGATGATGAGCTGTCTGTCCTCGGCAGGTATGAGGTCAGTGGGGCAGGCGGTCAGCAGAGTCTCCACCAGAATCCGCCAGGACTGCAGCGAGTGTTTCTTGGCGCTGAGGGTCCGACGCACGCAGTTGCGTTCCACAACCTGTTCTAGGATGGAGTTCACCTCCTTCATTAACAGGGACCTCTGTCCAATGGCTGCCATTCCTTGCAGGGCATTCACCTCGGCGACCAACCGGCGATGAAGCAGCTTAACATTGCACACAGTCTGCCCTTGTTCGTTGACATGCTCACATTTGGAAATCACCTGCTCTATCTGGGTGGGCTCAAAGAATCCCAGCTGAGGAAGCTCTGGAATGTCCTGACTGAAATTGATGGTGTCGAGCACACTCAAGAGCTTCCTGCGCACTTTAGGCCCTGTGTTAAAACCCAGGTAACCACTGACAGGTCTGGTCTCTTCCTCAATGCCTGGTTCACCATCAGCTGCGTGACGTGTGTGTGGCTGGTCGTCCAGGAGCAGGTTGGCGAGGCGCTGCACGTGAAAGTGCTGGCGGTTCAGTGATGTCACCCGTAGCTCGATGGCTGCTGTTTTCATCAGCCACGACATCTGATAGAGAGTGGAGATCTGGTCACCAGGAAGGACAAAGGGCAGGTGCTGCAGCTGTGAGAATAGGAAGTCGTGGCTGGTTCTCAGGTAGCGCATGGTGGGGCCTGATGTTTCTGAGCAGGCACACAGCTGGTAGATCACCTGGTAGCAGAGCTCAGCCAGGTGGGGGGCCTGGCCTATGAGTAAAGGCCCTGATCTCTTGTCACTGCCTCTCTGGAGCATATCCAGAATGGCATGCAGACAGCTCCTTGGACAGCCTAGAACACCTGGGTCCTGCAGATTGGTGGAAACAGGCTTCTTGACCTCGTAGCCCAGCAGGTAGAAGGAGAGGTTGGGGGCTTTCAGCTCCAGTGAAGTGATCAGCAGGTTCAGAATGTGGATCTGGGTCTCATGTCGGATCTTTGCCACCTTCTTTAGTGGGTCTGAGTCATCTACTGTCTCTATATCTTCTTCAGCATCTACATTGTCCAGACACTCTATGAATCCTGCCATCAGCTTGTCACTGACAGCCTGGTCATTTGTGAAATCTCCCACCAGCCTCATCTGAATGTTGGGGTAGCGGGCGATGCGACGCAGGATCTTGGCGCTTTGGAAGGCTGTCTCTGGGTTGGAGCTGTTGTGGTACAGGTACCTGGTGATGTTGACAACGTGGTCGGCCCTGCGGTTCTGAGGGCGGCTGACCTCATGGAGGAGCTGCTCTAGAGGAGACACCAACAGGGAGGCCTCGCTCTCCCTCAGGAGGTCCATAAACATCACCTCCTTCTGCAGAGCCAGATCCAGCAGACACAGACAGTGCAGCACCGCAGACTCTAGCGGTTTCTGACCGTGGAAGGGTGCGTACGTGTCGAGCTGGTCGATACCCTCCTCCAGCAAGCTGAGGCAGAGAGCAAGCATGGGTGAGTCGGTCAGCAGGTGGAACATGATGCTGTGTCCGGGGGGTTTGTGGGCTGGGAGCTGCTTTCCCTGCAACTCCACCGTGTCATGGACAAAATCCGACGACTGGGGCTCATAGTCCTGCAGCAGCTTGTGGAACACCTCCAGCGCCGCATCGGCTACCTCCCACTTCTCAGCAGGACGGCGATATGCTCTGGTGGGGAAGGGGAGGAACACAGAGTCCAGCAGAAAGACCAGATATGGCTGGAAGCCCGGAACGCGTAGCCCCGCCCCCAATTTGACAGGCAGGCCACTCTCCACCAGTGTGCTGATCAGCTGGCAGAAGGCCCGTGTCAGAGGGTATTCCTTACAGATAGACTCAACCTCATTCAGCTCCAGCTCAATTCCAGCAGTCTGTCTCTGTTGTCCTGGGAGTTTCACCGTCTGGAGGATCTGCGTGTATTCCAGTGACTGCCACAGAGAGGCAGCAATCTCAGGGGACTTCCCAAAGGCGGACAGGCAGCGCAGCAGCTCCGCCTTGAGGACACACGGGATGCTACACTGCAGCAGCCCCAGCATCACCACTACGGGAGTCCACTGAGGGTGTTCGCACAGCGCCAGTCGGGCGTCTTCACTCCATGTAATGATTGTAGTGAATAAATCCAGAAAGGAGGTGATCCCATCCAGCTCTCTCTGGTTGACGCCCTTCAGTGGACGGTGGTGGTACTGTGCCGTGTCGGGGTTGGGCCGGTCTCGTTTCAGGTTGTCATGATAGAGCATGAGAGCGTGGAAGAAGTGTTCCCAGGAGGCAGGGTTACCTGCTACACCCTGGAGCTTCGCTCCAAATGGGGCTCCGTTGGTTTTCAGCAGATTGAAGCAGTAGTATGCACACTGAGGTCCCTTGGCCAGGCCCTTCAGCATGTGCAGATAGGCCATGTAGAGTGTAGAGGGCAGCAGGTCTCCCATTTGACGCACAAACTTAGACAGAACAACCTGTTTATGTGGAGGTCTCTGTAAGGCCATGCCCAGGTAGGAGCCATGGGGAGAGGTGTGTTGGACAGAATCTGTTGGACACCAGAACCCCAGGGCCAGCTCCAGGCTGAATGGGTCTTTACTGTAAAACTCTCCAATCAGGGTCATTAAGTGGTCCAGGTCTTTCTTTAAGGAAGATGGAGGCTCACTGCCTGTCTTTAAGGACATATGCACCAGACGGGCATCTTCCTCAGCACGATCGCGTAGCTCAATCACCTTCATGGGCATGAGAGTCAGGAAGTCAGTGAGGAGGGAATGGACGCGAATGAGGTAAAACTCTTCCTTGGCAAAGCCCTCGCATCCCAGCATGCGCTCCTTCAAGAACAAGAACACGTCTGCCTGTAGGGCCTTTTCAGCCAGAGCCTCATCTTCCTTTGTGAACTCCACCAGAGAAGATCCCTGAGGTAGCTGAGAGAGAGCACTCAGAGTCAGAGCCCAGGCAAGGCGACACACCGCCTGCAGGCCAGGAAGTTTCCAGGGTCGGCGATCCATCAGACGACGGTGCACTGCAGCTACATAATGCCTCTCTGTCAAGGGCATGGCCTGGAGCAGATCTTCTCCATCTTCTGTACCTTGCTTTAGGAAGCTGACATTCAGGCAGTAGAGCAATGCCATGACCAGCGCCAGGTTCACACTGTCCAATGATCCGTCAGCTTCAGCTGTCACCGTCTCCAGGTGACCAATGAGAGCCAGGGTATCGTCTTCCGCCAAGGGCGACTGGCAGGTCCAGGAAAAAAGGCAGCCTGCCAGTGCTTCTCTGCATTCTGTGATGAGGTCAGATACCTCCCTCCTGTGTTTCTCATTTCCCAGGCCACGGTACTTCTGCAGACGCTCAAACTCCCGCTGCACATCGATCGTCGACACCAGATCGAGGATGCGTCTGGTCAGATGACGCTGGCTCATAAGTTCGTCTGTAAAAAGCGTGGCCAATGCCACAAGCTCCCCACTCAGTTCCAGGTGGAAGGTCTTGCTGTGACGGCACTGAATGAGCGAACGCAGGGAGTTGGCCACGGACTGCTTCCCGTCCCAGTAGAGCTGCACGGCCACCAGGCCACGTGTCAGACCTGGGAAGTGGGGCTGCAGCTGTTCACCTGCCAACAACAGTTCCAGAGCTGCCACCTCCCCCGTGTCAAACAGGTCACTGAGGATCAAGGCCTCGGCGACAAGCTCCTCCGGTAGGAGCCGTGAACCCCGCTGACCTTGAATGGCTATACCCTCTGTGCTGGCTTTACACAGCTTCTCCCTCTGCTGTGCACTTTTTGGAGGGTTTCTGTAGAGCGACGTAAAGTGTGACTTGTGTTTCTTGAGCTGCCGGTCTAGGAGGTGTACGCTCTCCTCTTTTCTACTCCACATTGCACCCTCCACCGTCTCCCAAAGCTCCTTCAATGGCCCCCACAGGCTGGCTCCTGAATTCACTGCCATCTGTGCAGCCATTTCACTTTACTGGAAAACCAATTACATTTATGTAGCATCAAGGTTTCCGTGTCATTCCCATATACAGAATGGATATGCCCGACATCAGGGCAAATGTTTTGTCCGACGTCATATGCCCATATATGGAGATGCCCAATGTCAACAGAGATGTTTTGTCTGATGTCACATGACCATTACATTTTTACAAACACAGGCAACCAAATAATGCAGTGATACAATTTGTTCTTTTTGGGTTGGGGTTCACAGAAACTATACAGTTTTAAGTGACCGATTTGAAACATATTTGAGAATCGAGGTCCTTGTCCTGCTGGCAGCCTGCATAATAACTATGACGCTGATCAGCCAAGTAGTTTGCAAGATAGTCTGTGGAGAGACACTGACACACAGACTCAACCGTATGCAAGGGCTCTGCCTGGTGGAGATAACAACAGAGGCAAACACAAGGACATAGCATGCGTTAAGTTCTACACTGGATCAAAGTTTGGCCAATACAAGGTGTATTATATTGTTCGGCGCATGTTAGTCTTTTCCACTGAGACTTAACCAGCCCGCCATCTGATCTTGATGTTCGTGCAACAGTCCAAGTTAACATAACGTTCATAATACAGTCCCAAATCGTAACTTTTGGTTCCCCAGGTTGTTTGGCCCCCATGAAATGCTGTGAGATACCATCCCCCTGGTCTTGTATTCCATTTTTACTCAAGTATTAGTTTACATCCCCTCACTGCATCCAATCATTCTTTCTCTGTCTCGCTCACCTCATCGGCCCCCTGCGCTGACCTCAGCAGACAGCAGCTGTATGGTGGTGAATAGTAGACCACCATGATGGGAACTAGCCATTAGCGTGAAGTTTCCTTTTCCTTTTTATCTCAATGAAAACTGACCCCGGATTCCACCTCCTAATCAAAACATCCTTTGATTGAGCACTAGAGACTCTTCAGCATGGAATAACAGTTATAAAAAAAAAAGCCTTGAGGCCAAACTCATCAAATAGGCCAACGTTACACTAAATTAAGAATTTCTACGGCATGAATATTTTGTGTTATCATTTCCAGCGCCTCATTCTCAGCCTTAACACGGCACACAGCAAATGCCAACCGGATGAGATGTCCCCAAAAAAAAAACTCACCAGGGGATGAAGTAGAGAACCACACACAATAAAATACTCAGTGTGTATTTATTATACGTGTAACTCTGAGATTCTACAATTGTAACAAAATGGGTTACATTTGTACACTCAGAGTTAAATGTAACCAAATGGTTTACATGTATACACTCTCAGAGTTAAAGGTGTATGAGTTTGATTGTTGATTTATCTGTTGTTAGAAATAAGTGTCAAATAGCACTAGATTCCAACAGCAATCATTGCATGTGGATACCAATTTCATCCAATCCGGGAAGAGAACTCATGCAGGATACAGGATGAATAAGTGACATTTCAAGTGATGACACAAAGAGATGAGCAGACAGAATTGGAACTGGAACAATAGATGATAAATTGTGGGGTTCCCTCTCCTGATTGGATCAAATTGGTGTCCCACCTGATAATGTATTTCTTTTGTCAACTAAAGAGATGGAGAGACGGGGAGACCCCTTTTACTGAATACACACTGTATACTGTAGAAATGATTTTGGAAAAGTGGATTAACGTTTAAACACTGCGTATTTGACTTACTTTACTGCAGTGGCTCTACTCTGAAATGAACAATGTCATTGACAAAAGAGCAAGCAGGACATTGTCGCTGTCAGGAGGAAATTTTTTTTAAACAACCCGTGTTCCCATGGACCCAATGTAGTTATTACTTAGTCACAAGCTCTTGTTAATTATTTTCTTTGGTTAAATGTTTAGAAAACCCAGACAGACTATCAACCTGGCGTCCCTATTTTGTCATTATATGCTAACATTTTCAGAAATTCACGACGCACCGCGATATGGCGCAACTTGTAGATCAGCTGTTTTCGCACATTTTCCATGACACAGTCATACAACAAAGTATAAAATAGTGTATTCATTTATTTAAAAAAAACATAAAAACACAAAATATAGATATAGGCCTACAAGGTTTCTGCCCGACAGCGACAACATGGTAAAAGTACCTGCAGTAAAGCAGCTTGTGTGAGCAGAAGCCCCCCCCCCCCCCAAAAGCCTTGGACCTGCTCAACTACTGTGGACAGATGGACCACATCCAGCACACCTCAATGGCTGCCTGTTGAGTCACAGTGTGCTGTTGGATGAAATCAAAATGTGTATGAAAAACATATTAAGAGTTCCCCTGGGGACTCTATCCAGGCAGTGCACGCACAAGGTGTTAGGGTGAGGATCGGGAGGTGTGCGTGCGTGTGTGTGTGTGTGTGTGTGCGTGCACACAGCTGTGTGTGTGTGTGTGAGAGAGAGAGTGTGCAACGCAGATTGTGATTAATGTCTCCCCATGACTTTTTTGACACCTCTGGCGTAATAGCTCCCTATTTTAGCAAACGGCTAATTATCATTTCATTTCATTTAAGAATTTTGTCACTGCTCTAATGTTTTTTTCCCCCTCTTCTTACCGGCGTTGTGCTCCGCTTGCACGACAGCTGCCTGGAAAAAAAAAATCTCCAGAACTGCGAGCTCGTTATATGCGCCTTGAGAGATTTTTAATTTGGCTGGTGGGTGATGGTAATTGAATGCAAATAGCAGGAAGGTATCAGTGTGGTCGCTATGTGTGAAGTGACCCCTGGCTGACCAGAAGGTAGAGAGAGGGAACAAGGCGAGAGTTATTTAGCCGGGGGAATACACCTGAACCTTGGGGCTCCGCTATGAACAGGCCCGCTTATTCATAACCACAATATTTCCAAATTCCTCTGCGGCGACGTCAAATCAAAAACAACACGAAGCTAAAGAAAACCAAGGGAGCTATTTCACAGAAGTGGCATGAACTCAGCCTGAGGGTGCCGAGGAGAACAACACTCCATATGAAAATTAATGTCAGTGCTCAAAGGTCAATCAGAATACATAGTCATTTTACAGTAAAAGCTGCTAACAGGATATGAATTGATTATTTTCAGGCCAGTGATGATATATTGATATAAACTGTAGGAGGAGGACACAGGTGTAGAAGACTCAGTTCTTGCTCCTTGGCATTGGAGAGACATGGCTTGATATGATAGTTAGTCATGTTGGAAACGGAGGTCATTACTGGACATATTACATGGGGTTTTTGGTAAACATTCCATTGGTAAAACATAATTTCCCACGTCTCCTTTTTTTGGGAAGGAGAGCTAAGAGGGGGGGAATGTTATATTTTTAGTAATTAATTTATCCACATACTATGGTTACAGTAAAGCTGCAAGGCCCTTTTGGGCAGGGGGGGGGATGCTGTATTACGCCTTGAGCTTCATGCAATACCTCTCGTCCACCAGTGTCCTATCTAACCACAGGATCAACATTTACTCTTCTTATCATCAATAGAAAAGTAGGGAGACCACCTCCAACCACCACCACTGTGTGTTGGTTACTCTACCGTACAGATTGGTTAAAATAATGTTTTATTTAAAAAACTAGTTATGGATTGCACCTTTAACATAAGTATGCTTCCAGCTTCCAGGTGTCCCCATTGTTTTCATGCTGTAGCTTGCTTCAAACTACAAGACAGTAACACATCAATAGAATGACAGCGCACATACCTTTTCGGGACAGATGATTCAAGTGGGAATCACACTAGGGCTGCATGTAACTCTCAATTATTTTATTAGTGATTATTCTACTTTCAATGAATCGATTAATCACATAGTTGTAATCGGGATGGGGATTCGATCACGCGACAAGCTGTCAGGCTACATTTGAGCCTATATGTGTGGTATGTGTCTGGACCGCTAGGCCAGCGGGCGCCCCACACACACACACCTGTTCTTATCAAGGTGGGTGCTATTCTCTCCCCAGTCAGCTGCAGAGCCACGCACACAGACTGAGATGTTCATCACAACTTGTTTGAAGGGTGTGAAGCGTTCCTTCATTGTTTTATTGCATGCATGGGCAATCTTCCAGATAGAGTCCAATTGATCGGTTTAATGATCTCCCTGCTCTCCATGGCACTGCTTTCCCCTCAACCCCCCTCCCCTCTCCCTGTCTTCAGCCAACCTTTGAGCCTGGAAGGACCTCGCCCCCTGCCTCTTTATCCCATCCTCACCCTCATCAGCGCAGCAGCAGAGCTGTGAATATGAACATTATGAGCTTTGGGTTAAAAACTTAATGGTTCACAAATCAGGCACTATGGATTTTCTGCTGCCGGAATCAATAGCTGCTGGAAGGGGGTCATGATTTCCAGCTTTCAGATATACTCCCACTCCTAATTCATATTGCCGGGTTAAATCTCCCCATTGGCAAGTTGAAATAATTCGATGGTGTGGATGGAGCGAAGCAATGGAAGAGAGGAATCGGTTCATGGCATAGCGGTTAAGAGGCTTGCCTGTGAGGTCTTACATACCCCCTGTTGGTACACAAATTAATCCGACCAGAGCCTTCCACCTTCGCACCATCATGCTCCGATGTCTGTCTCAAAAAGAGGAAAAATACACAACGGGGAGAGGACTGATAATTGATAATTGGAAATAGTCCAATGTAAAATTTGTAGTGTAATTGCTGTGTGAGGCCGATGCATGAAAGTTCCAATTAGTGTGCAGGAGTTAGACAACTTTGACAACATGTATTACTGCAGTACAATTACAGTTAGCGTGCATGTCCAACTCCTGGACATAAAACAAAGGAGTTGTATAGCTTCTCTGAATGTAGCTGCTCTGTAGAACAGACACAGCATGTTTACGTATCTCATCGATGTATAATGTAGTACTATGTCTTGTAATGAACAGTGTTGTGCTTTGTGTTCTTAACCTCTCTTGCGGTGTTTCAGAGACAAGTGAATTTCCAAACGTAATAAACTACTACTACTGCCGCTGTTCCACAACTTTACAATTTTGACTGTTCAGTATATTCCTGTACCTCTGACTATGACTGCTACAAGTGCAAAAAGTGCAACTAAACAAACACAGATACAGCCAAATAGTGTAATGCGTTGGAGCGGTTGGAGCAAGTCGTCTGCACACCTTCACACGGTGGCCAAACTGCGAAGGGAAACACTGGGCCGTTCACAGCAGGACAGCCTCGTATGATTAATGACCTCCAATTAAGGCCTGGATGGCAGGTTTCATGGGCTCTCACAACCCCTACCCCCCACCCCCCCTCATACATCCCCTCCCACAGATAATCTCTCTCAGGCATGTCTGGGCCGGACAGCCACGGCTCCCCTACATCAACAACATCCCAAAACGCAGCGTTCCTCGATGGGACAAGACGCGCTGCTGTCCAGACCTGACCTGACCAGAGAGAGAGAGAGAGAGAGAGAGAGGTGCAACTGACTGGAGCTGCTCTCTCATTACCCCCCCCCGACCGAAACCAGGAGGAAGATGTCAGCTGGTTGTACATAGGACTGTCACCATTACACATTTAAGTTGACGATTAATTGTCACTCAAATGAATTGTGATTAACGAGTTAATTGTGTGTTTTGAACATTGAACATTGGAACATATGAAGCCTTTTAGGCTTTGTAGTCAAACATTGCACAGGGCAGATATGACAAACTGAAATATACAAAGAAATGATTGACATATTTAATAATTTTATACATGTAAAAATAGCAGAAATAGCAGATCTACAAGCTTACAACGCGTCACTTTGTGACGCGTTGTAAGCTTGTAGATCTGCTATTTCTGCTTTTTTTATATTTCAAAATGTGTGAACATTTTTCAACATGGAAACGATGACGACGATTATGCAAAGATTATTGATATGATCTAAAATAATTCAGATTAGACGATTATGTAATAATTGTGACAGGCCTTGTACATTGCACTGTAGATGTGCACCCCTAGAACCCCTGTTATGTTGTCCTTGTCTGTGTATTTATATTTATTATACTTATCTCTATGACTCCAAATTCGAATGTTTTTTTTAAATATGTGTCATCTTATTTGTTTATTATGACTTGGTACATGGTAGGTACCGTGAATCTAAAGTCTCAGAGTAGTCAGTGAAGCAACACACTTTTTGCTACTACTCCAAAACTCACACAAATTGGTACACGTTATCTCTGGAGTCATGTGATCATGATGTATCAGTCAGATGTTTCATATTTCATTTCAATTGACAGTGACTGACTTCCAAAGATTGCGGGCCCTGGGTAGGCAACCCCCGGGCCTGGCAGAGACCTGCGCTCAGAGGAGCGCACTTTTCGAGTTAAAGGCTCTGCGGGCGCTATACAGTATGTGAGCTCACTGGAACCATCATTAGCGTTGGTCTGGAAGAACCTCCTTCTGTTCATGGAGTTTTGACTCTGTCTTTTGCTCTCCAAACCACTCTGTTATTAAGACTTGGAAAGAGCCTCAATGAAAAGGAAAAAGAGGAAAAAAAAGAAAAAAGAAAAGAAAATCTGACAACAATTAAACACAAACCGCGTTTGTACTTGGGAGGGAGTAGCTGTTGTATTCCAAAGCCCCAGACGGCCTGCGAGATGCCGCGGAAGTGCCATTAAGAGGAGAAAGGATGCGTGAACAGCTGTTTTCTGTGACGGCGTACACTGCCTGCCATGGGTTCCTTCTGTAGGCTTGGCTTCGGGGGGGTTACCGCAAGCCCCTAGCGCGCCGCCTAGCTAAACGCTGCTCACATGGTCCGCACATGACAATGTGGAGGACGGGGCACGTGTGGTGATGTTAGTGTGCGTGCAGGCATGTTTGAATGCGAAGAACGATCATACGTTCTAACACAGTCTATGCCACTGGTTCTCCTAATGGGGTCCGGGCGGCCGGGGACCCCCAGAGGTCCTTCAGTGGGGTTCCAGGGGGTCCCCAGCAAAAAAATAGAAACAGTTTAAACATTAAACAAGTCGCATTTCATTTTTTTCATCTATTCGAAAAGAGCTCAAAGCTGCGATCTTTGTTTTTGGGTGTGTGGGGGGGGGGGGGGTGTTGGCAAAACGTGGCAAATATCTTATGGGGGTCCCTGGCACAAAATCTTCTCAAATGGGGTCTGCGGCCATAAACGTATCAATGTGTGTGTCCTACACTTGAAAATGTTTGAGAACCACCGCTTATAAGCCTTATCCACACCTAAGGTGGTTGGACAGGCAGTGCTGCAAGGTCAAAGGTCTGAGAAAGGGTTTGTTTGATCTTGCGTTTTTACTTTTAATGAAACACAAATCTACACAGAAACTATGTCATATGGTCCCACCACCAGAGACTATGTTCCACTACCCATAATTATACGCAAAGACAGAGAGAGGAGCAATAAAAGCCCAGTTCATAAAAAAGCAGGCAAGTGTGTTTTTGCATAATCTGAGGCAGGCAGATGCCATCTGTCTGAATGATGATTAGGGGGAGGGGGGGGGGGGGGGTGTTCAGGAAGCGGGACATAGATTGACCAAGTGACAGAGCAAGATAGAATGAATAGCAGATCTACAAGCTCATAGCGCGGCACTTGGTGCCACGCTATGAGCTTGTAGATCTGTTATTTTTGAAAAATCTTGGCAAATCTTTGAATATAAAGCGAACATTTTTTACCCCGATCTGTGCTTCTGGGGGTCCCTGGAACAACATATTTTGAGATGGGGGTCCGAGGCCAAATAGATTAAATTTTGGGAGTCCTTGACATGGAAAAGTTGGAGCACCACTGATATAGCAACATACGGATTTAGATATGTATTTGGCCGTGGACCCCCATCTCTAAATGTTTTGTTCCAGGGACCCCCATTAAGCAAAGATTTGAGTTACAAATGTTCGCTTTAAATATATATATATATATATTCAAAGATTTGCACAGATTTTCAAGATTTTTCTAAAATAACAGATATACAAGCTCATAGTGCGGCTATGAGCTTGTAGATTGCTATTTTGAATAGCCAAAGAAATCTAAAATGACTTCCCGGATTTAATGGGTTAAGCCCTGATTCGTACGATGGTGTCGCATGCCTGCGACATGAGCTTGTAGAGTGTGACTGTGAATGGGGCGGGAGACTATGACAGAGGGTAGGAGAGAGAGAGTGAAAGAGAGAGAGAGAGAGAGAGAGAGATAGCATAGTCTAGCTGGAGGAATGTGATTAAGTCTGTTTATGGGCCCCATCACTGCCACACGAGAGCGGGACCACCTGCAGCCTGGAAATCATTACGCCAGGGTCATGGGATATCCTACATGTAAACTCTGAGTCACTTCACGTCAAATTGGGTGTAAAGATCCCATTTCCTCCCCATCGACAAACTGAACCACCTGCAGGGGTAATAGCATGTTATGTCGTCCAAGGTCCGGAGCATCCATTACCTGTCTATTACATTGTCACAATAGAGCCCAGGCAGCATGGCAGTGTGCTTCGCACCAAGTCTCTGTCCTGGGAACCCAGTTTGATCAAATCTTTCATCTTTTCCACATCCTGATAACGCAATAATATCAAACCCAAGGAAGAACCTGTTACTACAGTGTGTAAGCTGTTGACAGGTCTGCAGGCAAAGGCTTCAGATTCCAAGATGCGATAATGCTTCCTACAGTTAGTTGTATGACTAATGTCCATCGTTGAAGTGGAAGTCACGTCGGAATTCCTATTTAATTTGACACACAATAAGAAGAATTGAATCAAAGAGCCATAGCCCTATTAACAGTACACTATCTTATGATAGAAACCCACTGTACCACTACTACCTGTCACTAGTCCTCTCTACGGGTCCACAGCTGTAAAATACTGAATGCTGAATGTGTATATGTGTGGAGTGATGTGTATAGTCTACTGTCCATTGTATATCTTGCACTGTACACCTGTGCACCTGCTGTTCTTATGCAATGCAGCATGCATCAGTACATATTGTCTAACCCATAGAGTTAAAAAATAATAGAGAGGGCACCGGATATCCCCTCCCATTCACTTGCATTGAGTTGCTCACCCAGCGCATGAAGCGAATTCACCCCTTCTTCCGGTTTGAAAAGTGTGATGGACGTAGCCTATTTGGGGCCACTGTGATACGTTCTGCGTCACAGAAGTGACGCGTTTTACGTCACAGAGGTGCGCGGCCCCGTGCGCAAGCTTGTGCGCAAGCTTGTGAGTCGAGCCCATTGGTCGAAACAGTTTTCGCTCGTACATTGTGCAGTGGCCCCGTCCGTTTAAGCTGCAGTACCTACGAATGGCCAGCATGTCCATTTCGCTTCAATGCAACCACTGGGTTCTGGGGGCTTGGTGTAAACCCTATCCATACCGCTGCACCAGTGTCACCAAGAGATCCACCACCACTTAAAGGAGTAGTTCACCCAAAAAATTACTTATTTTCTATCAATTACACACCTCGATTACACACATTGGCTTAGGAATGCGATAAAAAACATCTCCATGAATTCAAGGCTTCATATATCGTCTCTGTCGGGTGGAAACCTTGCATGTCCAAAACTTTACAATATGGAGTTAAGAGGGTTCTGCCCGACAACAGCGATATATAGCAACAACTAAAATGACACAGAGGCGTTACCAGCTTGAAAGGTAGAACAACGTACATGTGTTCTATTATGTGCTCCATTATGGGTTAAACCATTATGGAGATCATATTCCTTGGTGTGGTTCCCGTGCTCTATAGGATAGTTGGATTTTTAATACTCAAGGAGTGCATTTTCTTCCCACAGATGATGCAGCAGCACCTGCTGTGTGGGGCCTGTTGTTAGAGAGACATCCAACCCCCCTTCTCTCTCTCTTCTCTAGATTAGATAGTGTATCCTTATCACTGCAACACGCCAAGCTGTTCCAAACTCTGGGAACACACAGATCATTGAAGGCTGATTGAGGGCCTGCATGCCAAGAGAGAGACTGGGCATATAAATAGAACCGACTGGACAAGACCTGCGTTTTAATCCACTCAATCGCGGAACGCATCTGTGTCATTATCAGATTCTTTGGCTATTCAAAAAATAGCAGATATACAAGTTCATCATAGCTATGAGCTTGTAGATCTGCAATAAAAAAAAAAGGTGCAAATCTTTGAATATATATATACATCTTTAAAGCGAATATTTTTAACTCCAAAATTTACTTCTGGGGGGGGGGGGGGTCCCTGGAACAAAGTATTTTGAAATGGGGGTCTGCGGCCAAATACATATAATGTTTCCTTGAAATGAAAAAGTTGGTGCACCACTGATATAGCAACATAACATTAGGATTTAGAAAACAATTTTAGATATATGTATTTGGCCGTATTTGGCCGTGGACCCCCCATCTCAAAATGTTTTGTTCCAAGGACCATGTTGACCAAGGAGGAAGATTTGAGTCATAAATGTTCGCTTTAAAAATATATGTACCTATATTCAAAGATTTGCAAAAAAAATACTTTTTTCATATCGCGGCACTCGGCGCCCGGATCTTGAATATCTGCTCTTTTTGAATAGCCAAAGAAATCTTAAAATGACGCAGATGCTTTCCCGGATTGAATGGGTTAAGTGCACTGACTGCAGCATTCAGTAATGCTACATATAGCATTATATATTATTCAGTAAAAAAAACAGTAAAGAAACTTACATCAATGCTCAAATGCATTGATATAAGGCTCAAATGCTCTCAGGCAGGATGCCATCTGTGCCATCAATAGTTATTGATGTGTGACTGACTGATCTGTATACTTTTGTCCATACTTTTGTCTAATACTCTTTTCCTAAATCTGGAGACAACATATGTAAACTATACAGATCATTACTGTGCACTGTACTATATAAGATATAAGACTTTGTGTTTGAGCAAAAATATGCATTTTTTCGTGGCGCATTCCTCCCCCACACCTTCAACATCTGGCTAAGGGAAACACTGTGGCTATATTATCATTTCTTTGCTATGGGGCAAAAACCTTGTAACTCCATATTTCAACTTTTTTATGTTTGTTTGGTAACTTAATGCTCTACTTCATCATACAAAAGTGTCGCACAAAATTAGTGGAACATAGCAGATCTACAAGCACACACCGCATCAAATCGCAATGCGTTGTGAGCTTGTAGATCTGCTTTCATTATTAAAAAAAAAAAGTCTATTTCAAGTTCCAGATGCAATTAACTACATGTTTATTGGACCCATATTTTGGTCGCAGCCTTCATCAGTGTCTCAACAAAAATCGATGTAATGACTGTCATGTACATGAACATGATACAAGTGAAATAGCGTTCTTTAAACTTGGACTTGTTATGCACTTTTTTTAATGAAGCCCTATTTTTTTTTTCTTTGCTTCATTCCAGCCTTTTCCAGAACAAAGACATATTGAGGAGAAATTGAAGAGGGGGAAAAAAAATATGACGTGAGGCCTAATGTTAGCTAATGTTGAGATTTAATGCAATTAGACAGATTGGCAGGCTAAGTACATCGGCATTGCCAAATAGTCCACATATCAAAATGGCAACGTATAATTTTAGACAGAGATAATTGGTTCAATTATAATTAGACAGGTGAATTAGTCTCTAATTTGAGACTCACTTTGCTGTACAGTAATAACATATCACAGGTATCTATAGCAACATGACACCAACACACGGTCTCTGCTTGAAAAGGAACAGAGTTCTACAGTGCTACAGTATTAGGTATAAATCAAGTTAAGAAAACTTTAATTACCCGTTTATCATTTAGGTATCATTGTTTTCAGACAAAGGCTTAAATTACCCAAATATCCTTTGTCAGCAGCTGTCAAAATGAACCTCTTTGACAATCCACTTCATTCCAGTCTATGTATGTACAGTAGCAAATTAAAGGTCAAAATTGTGATTTGGGGCTGAAGGTGATTAGTTGCACCAACACATTATTTTTATATTAACAATGCTTTAACATTGATTACTACTTGATAATTAGTGCAGTGGTTCTCAAACTTTTTCGTGTCAAGGGCCCCCAAAATGATATGTATTTGGCCGCGGACCCCCATCTGCAAATGTTTTGTGCCAGGGACCCCCAGAAGCAAAGATTTGTCTTAAAAATGTTCACTTTAAAACGAAAAAATATTCAAAGATTTACTAAATTTTTCAAAAATAGCAGATCTACAAGCTCCTCGGTGCCGTGCTATGAGCTTGCATATCTGCTATTTTTGAATAGCCAAAGTATACAATATGGTTAAAGTGGCTAAAATGATCGTGACGCTATATTAACAAATTTAGCTGGGGACCCCCTGGTACCCCCCCCTCCCCCCCCCCCCAAGGACCCCACTTTGAGAACCAATGACTTATAGTGCACTTGAATGAGGCCACTGTAAAAGTGCAGACAACTCTTCCAACAGAAAAGTGATGCTCCGCCGTGGTGACAACACACCAGAGTACTACATAACATCCCTTATGTACACTGCTCCCAGCCACCGCGTGACTGGAAGGCAGATGAGCGGGCGGCGGCGGTATTGAGTTAGATTGATGCGTCTTGCCTCGCTGACAGCTCTGAATCATGGCTACCCAGCCCCGCACACACCTCCAGCAGCTCTGGAATGTCTGATAAAATGATATTAATTCTGCGCATTAATGAGATTAATGAACGTGCGTGGCTCAAAGCAAAGGGGGGAACCAGCTTCTTTTTTTCCCCTCTTTTCTTTTGTCTGGCCCTGAAATAATAACACAAAGGTAATTATAGCGCATCCATCAATCTGCTGCCCGACAGTCTAATTATCTGGGCATTTCTGAAGTGCTTTCACTTCTTTCTCCACTCATTTGTATTGGGTGATATGTTATTTTTTCATTAATGGAGAGGAGAACTCCGGCCGCAGAGCCCCTCCTGCGCGTTACAGTGGCTTCCTGTCAGCGTCTATGGGGGGGGGAAGCTATGATGGAGAGCCGAGGGGGCTCTCAGATTGAGAGATCCAAAATTTCCATGATGGATGACTACGTCATCCCGCTAAGAGGTACGCATCAACAGCTCATCCTGCAACCTGACAAAGTGCTGTTATCCTCCGGTGGGAATAATGAAGACGTGGACAGGCCATACCGAGTATAATCAATGGCCTTCAAATGAATCATCAACTCAAGCCTTAATTGAACAAGGCATTTATTTTCCTCCTGCATAGATTTGGTGGAAAAGTCCTAAACTATTATGGTCAGAATAATTTTGGATTCAGTTGTTTTGTTTATAGTTACACAACAGGTTAAGTAGTTAACCTGGAAACTTTATGGAAACTGAATCGTTCCATAAAGTTCACCTCTTATAAAACTGCAGTTGCTTGCTCAATTTTTTCACCAAATGTGCAAGACTGTCAGACAAGAAAAACAATAATAATAAAATAAAACAAATCTTTAGCTTTTGATAGTGTGCAGTTTATGAAAAAATCTGCACACATAACAGTGGTCAGTGGTCAAGGTATACTACTGTATACAGGCTGGCTGCTTGTGGACATATTGCCTAGTGTGTTGATGATCTATGCCTGATTAGGCCAAAATGGAAATACAGATTTTATAAATCAGACCGAATGCAGCAAATAGATGGTATTGGTAAATTTCTCCACGTTCTTTTCTTTCATAATAACTCTTTGCCTGCCATGGACGCGTTAACGCGTAAAATTCTGCTAAATCCCAGCCTGCCAAAGACGAGTTTGAACGAGTTTTTGTATTCAGTGGTTTTCCACTAGATGGCGCTGTTACCTATCCTATGGATAATGCTTTCACTGCCTGATGACGACAGACCCGGAAAGCTTGTTTAATTCCTGTTCATTTCCTGCAGTGAAATGGACATATCTCTGCTAGATGTCCGCTCCTCCTGCTTTACGGCAAAACAAGCCTCATTGAAACGGCCATAGCTCTTGAATGGAGGATCGTGACCGGACTATTTTTTTCCCCTCTACTACGACAACCCTGTGCGTGTAATGCGCCGATGTCCGTGAGGACGGGAGTCACAGAGAATATTCCATGATTTTTCAAAAGTAGCCTACAGTAAAATCACTCTTTTTGCTGGCAGCAGTGGCACACTATTGACACACTATTGATCTGGCAGTCAAAGAGTAGGATCCTCTAATATTAAAATTGGCTTAAGGGCCGGCGGACCACGTTGTCACGCTCATGTCACTATGACCCAGCCATAACCATATAAGGAGTTCCCAATTGTAGCTACACCCAAATATGGAGTGTGTTGTCTAACCTCAATCGTCATGGCATCAGGCACAAACAAACCATTCAGCTTCGTACATGGGCAAAAAATGTGGCATGCCCATATATGGGGATATACTGATGACATCAGCGATCTCCATATATGGGCATAAAAGGGACAAGGAATGACAGATAAAGAGATCATATATTGGTCGGATCGGCAGTGCGACGTAGGTGTGAGGGGCGCGTAGTGATGGGGTATAATAATGGTAATAATGGTGTGGCTTCCACGTGGCTAGTCTGTGACATCACCTGCTATGACATCATCAGTACTATGACATCAGCCCTCTCCATATTGGGGCAAGGTTTCAGCCTGCTCCAACCACCACTGACTTCCATTGTGAAATTAAAGTTGAATGTTTAAAACATATGTGGAAAAAACATGCTTGGCCTACTGGCAACATATACCAGACAGACAAACAGACAGACACCTTTGGCGCAGGTCTGTAGCCTGCTTGAAGGCATTTTCCAGTTTTATGTCAGTCAGTTCACACCACTTGAGTCACGTGGGCTGTAAAGAGCAACACAACCTCTAGGGGTCACTAGCAGATTTTTAGACTTTTAGTCTTGTTACAGCTTGGTAGAGCTACTGTACAGTAAGTACTACAGTACCACCAACCAATACACCACTCACCATCTTCCCCCATAGTGTGTATATCTCTGTTACATTGCACATCCCCCTCCTTGCCTACATCGTACTGCTCCTGTGCCCTACTGTTTATTTTCTATCTTATTCCAACACACCACTCGCACCAGTCTCACACCACAAGTACAATATCTGCAGGAACCACTGTTCCAACCCAAGCTCCTCCTTAAACAACGCTTGTAATCCAGACCCTAATGGACCTCCAGAACAATAATCATTTGCTGAGTTGACCCAGGTGGAGCAGGGCTGGTTCCGGATACCCCCCTCCCTCCCTCCCTCCCCCTCCCATCCTGGGCTAATTGTGAAGTATACAGGGGGAGGGGCTGCTTCCTGGAGCTTCCCCTTGCTAATGGCTACAGAAGACGGACAATTCAGAGCAAATATAATATCCCCCAGCTGTCCAAATAACCATCTCACCTCCTCCCCTCCTCTGGAGACAACTGCTGCACCCAGAGCCTGTGTCCTCTCCCAGTGCTGTAAAGTAACTAAGTGCATTTACTCAATTACTTTACTTAAGTACAATTTTGAGTTATTTTTTTTTACTTTACTGGAGTATTTCCAATTATCAATACTTTAACTTCTACTCCATTACAACTCAGAGGCAAATATTTACCTTTTACTCCACTACAACTATTTGGAAACTTTAGTTACTTTTAGTTTCTAGTTACTTTGTAGATTTTGATCATTATTATTAGAAGACATACATTAGCAACTTCAGCCCTATATACATTTCAGCCATTTGAAAATAGCCTAGCTTGTAGATCTGCTATTTTCAAAGGATTTTATACATTTGAAAACTTGTGAAATGGGACATTCTGCATAATGAGTACTTTCTACTTTTGGTACTTTAAGTACATTTTGATACCAATACTTTTACTCAAGTACATTTTTAATTCCAGACTTTTACTTGTATTTCTACATTGCAGAATTGATACTTTTACTTAAGTAAAACATGTGAGTACTTCTTCCACCACTGTGTGTCCTCCCATAGCTGTGGACGTTATAGGACACTAGTTGACCCTAGAGTTTACATCCGTTACCTAGAGTTACCAGGTCCACTACACCTGAACAAACCATTACACAAAGTGTGGCTATTAAAATTCTTCCAGGCATTGTACTGAAGGATGGCGCCATCCCCGGTTTTCATTACCTCAAAAATGAAAGGAAAAACATGAATCAAGAGATGGCTTTATAAAAAGGCTTTATAAGCCGAGCGTGACACACAAATCACTTGATGGACAATGTTATGGTGTGACTCCGCACAGCGACAGGGTTAGGTTGTCTTCAAGGCAGTGTTGCCAGATTTTGTGAGAGAAATAAGCAACCAGGTCTAGGAAAACAAGCCCAAAAGAAGAGACTATAGGCCACATGAACACTTTAAGCGTATATACTGTACATCGGCTATTTGAAAATAGCCGATCTACAAGCTCACAACGCGTCGCGCGCTGTGAGCTTGTAGATCTGGTATTTTACGGACGTTTTTCTTTTACATTTTCACTACACAAATCTGGTACGGGGGCTTCCTGGCACAAAAACATTCAGATGGGGGTTAGGGACAAATACATATTCATTTGGGGGTCCATGACATGAAAATATTTGAGAAACAATGGTTTAAATAATGATTAATGAATTTGAAGCAAGCCCAAGTAAGCAACTGCACTTTAAGCCCAAAAAAACGCAACAGAAAAAGAAGCCCAAAGGCGTTTATAATAAGCGGACATGGCAACGCTGCTTCAAGGTACAGCCCCTCCCTACCCCCACGCCACCCCACCCCTAGCTCTCTGTCACAACCTGAGGGTGGGGGGGTTGGATGGGAAAATGTACAATCTGCACTTAGGTTACAGATGTGGAGCCATTCGCAGACAGGTTAATGGTAATATCACAGAGCAGTCTCAAGTTTAATTTCGATAAACTCATAAAAGATTTGAGACGAGTCACTGTGTTCCTTTCGAGTGTCTTGTAAATGGCTCATAAAAGTCCATTTCTTTATATAAACATTGGAGAAGAAGTTCCACATCAGGGCCCTGGTGCAGGGACACTGAAGTGTTTCTCTTTGTTTCTGCTCCGGGCGGTATAGAGTTGGCAGTTCCATAAACAGATGTAGGAGGACATAATAAAAGACCAGACAGAAAGATGGCAGAAAACCATTATGGCCGCGCCAATACACGCTGATAAGCATGAGAACTACTAACAGTGGATACTCATGCATTCGTCCCAACATCCGGCTGGTCTGTTTTTGGCCTCCTGCCGTGTAAATGCTTACGTACAGAACTTTTGACTTGGCACCACCTACCTATTTCCCTTGATCCTGCTATTTTGGGGCAGGCAAACTGGAGTGAGGCACTCAGCGCGGACGGGCGAATTGACAATTTCCCCGAGACACAGTCGCAAATCTTTCCTTGCCTGCTCGTGTTTGGCATTTTAGGGACTCGCCGTGCGGCAATTTGGGAGGATAGGCGCTGCAATTTTGGTGTCAATGAGGAGTACAATTTGTGCTGTCCGCTACCTGCTTGGACCAGGTCAACCCGTGTATGGCAAGGCAAGGCCTGGTCTATTTTGCAAACCCCCGCTTTATGCTATGCTTGTCTGTTTCACTTTGATATGAATCTCTCAAGCTGGTACGAAATAAGTGACAGAAACTTAAGTGAAAATGTTTTCCGCAAGGGTGGTGCTACACAAAAGGCCATGGGGTCCCCAACATGATCAAGAATCAGGGTTTAATCTGAGGTTTATTTAGATTAGTAGGGTAGGGGTCATCCTGCAATCTGCCAATTGGATTACGACATATCTTGTGTGCAAAATGTTGGTCTGAGGGTGGCCAAAATGGTAATGGTGATCAGTGGTAAAGTGTCATGGCAATCTGCCTATAAAAAGTGGGGATAGTTTGATGCAAGTGGAAATTGTGAAAAAAAATATATAATAATTATTATTATTTTGCCTATGATGATAAGACAAAAATATAGATGCAAGGTTCAAACTGGTATAGCGATGCCAGGTTGAATGTGGTTAAATATATGTTTTCTAAGGGTATAGAATTTGCCTTTGCATTGGGAAATAAGTGTGCACAAAGCACACTTCTCAATAAATAAATAAATAATTATAATTTTTGTATAGTATATATTGCGATACTTATGTGCAGTAGTCACAAAATCCCAAGACACACCTGGACTTGTCTCACTGTTTGGGAACCACCTCTAGACCAGTGGTTCTCCACCTTTTCAGGCCGCGACCCCCCCAAAATAATCATATTTGAACTGGGAACCCCCCCCCCCCCACCCTGATAAGCACTGGAAGTGTAGGCATTACATTTAATTTGACTCGGTTCCACAGATAAATATTGTGAACATGAATTAATTTCTCTCATAATTATTATGATGAGGGTTAGTATAATGTCTTTCATACATTGAAAAATCCTCAATATTAATTTAACTGTGACTGTGAGTACAAATGTAACCACATTTGGTTACATCGTACACTGTCAGAGTTACACAATGGATACATTAAGTCTGAGGATTTGACTGTTTAGAGCATTCTTTGTATGAACATAAAACAGTATGATGGTAACTCGCGTCTCTCGTGTCTATTGCATCAGCATTGCGATTCACGTCGGCACAATTCATATTCATTTGCTCTCATTAAATGATGAGGATTTCACAGTTAAGTGTTTCGGCCATGAAATCCATTTCAAAAGGCAGCGATGCTTGTGGCTGAGCAGGTTGTTATAAAATAAGGGGCCCGCACCGTTGCATAGCATCCTAACCAGGCAGGGGGAGATTTTGATAAATACGAATTGAATTTAGTTCCAGCTGTGACATGTTGATTGATCAAAAAGCTCATGGCTAAAGCCTCCCTTCTCTCCAGTCTTATTTATCCTTTGTCAAATGGTTTCAAAATCAATACTAGCCTTGTACACAAGCAGTCCTGCTGCAGGCACTCGGGAGACAGCCGGGGAGGGGAGAGGGGAGAGGGGGGAGAGAGAGAGAGAGAGAGAGTGGGGAGGAAAAGAAAAACACCTGCTCTCTGGGTGATTGTTACTAATTTTTCCTGTCAAAGGTTTGAACACAGAATAATTATTCGCCGTGTGGTTGCGGGGCATGGCGGATTATTGTACAATCCATTTAGATAACTTCAGAGAGGGGGGCTGGAAAATGAAATCGCCCCCAAACCACACAAGTGGAACTGCCACGGTGATATATCAGCGGCCCGGGCTTATAACTCAACTTAAAGATGCTACAGTCTACAAGGCCCACATCACTTATTGCATAGTGGAGGAAGGAGGCCAGTCTGGGTGGTTTCCTTGTTATACTGCAGATGAAATGTATAATTTATTTAAGGGTTTCTACTGTATCTGTCTACTGTGTTCAGTGGGCCAGGGATTTGTTAAAGGTTGATTCTTTAGAGCAGTGGTTCCCAACCTGTGGGTCGGGACCCCCAGGGGGTCCACATATGATTTTGGCAGGGGGTTCCCAGATAAAGTGACAATTTAAGGACTTTTATACCTAATATCAAAAAAAATAATCTAAAAGACCATTAGTGCATCAAAAGTAATCAACAAACTATACAATACAAGCTGGTCAAACATAAATTGTCAATAAATATTATATATAATAAATATATATTTCAAACTAAAGTCAAACTAAATATAACACCTCAACAAAATATAACACCACATCATATTTGAAGTGGGGGGGTCCCACTTACTTTTGAGGAAGTAATGGTCTTATTAGTATTTTTCGACCGATTTATTACGTCTTCTACACCAAATCTCTTCCCAAAAATAGCCGATCTACAAGCTCACAACTTGTAGATCTGCAAATGCCCCCCCCCCCCCCTCCCACCCCAGAATAAGTATGCATGTTGCTTTTCATTCTTGTAGAGTCTGGACCCCATCAACCTATAGCCTTAAGGAGACAGGCTCTGTTTCACCCTCATTCAACACCCTCAACCCTATAATTTCAACCAGGCAATATGTGTTCATTAAAGAAAAGAGATCAAAGGTGAGGTTCAAACCAGTCATTTCACAACAATGCAGTCTGATGAACGCTGAAAACACACAGCACCTCCTATTCAAACACCACTGATTGATAAATCAATTTTTTTGTGTCATCTACAACCATGAAGTCATATAGAAGAAGCCCTTGTTGATGTGTTATTATCGAAGGGAAATAAGAAAAAAAGGTGACTTCTATATAACGACATTTTGCAATTTTCAAACGAGCCTCCTACTCACCAGCCTTCGCCCCCCCGTCGCCGTAATCCCCCCCATCACCTCCTCCTGTTCACCGTGTCATTTGTAATGGGGAGTCTAGTAAAACACTGAGGAGAAAAGGAGACATGAATGATTAGCTGCCTTATTATCAGTTTTATGAACTGAGGTGAGGTTAGAACGGACGACTCTCAGATGAGAATCTATGGGACTCTCTCTGACACAGTTTGGTGGGTTCAGTAAAACCTTTCCCCCGTAGGGCAGTGTTCCTTTCGTCGACTTGGAACCATTTTTTACGTCTTCTACAACAAATCTCTTCTACAAACTCACAACTTGTAGATCTGCAAATGTCCCGTAAAGACATTTTGTGCTTGGTTGCGGGGTGGGTGTCGCGTTCCGAAAATAGCCGATCTACAAGCTCACAACGTGTCGCAGCACGCTGCAAGCTTGTAGATCGGCTATTTTCGGCACAGGGCCAAGTATAAATCAGGCAATTTACGACGCCATCAAGGCCTGCCAAAAATACAATTTAGTCGACCAAATCAACAGCAGATTTAGTCGACTAAAATCGTATATTTTGTCAACTAAAACTAGACTAAAACTAAAACATTTCAGATGACTAAAATATGACAAAAAAAAAAAGAATTTTATTCAAAATACTGACTAAAACTGCATAAAAATGAGCAGTCAAAATCAACTCTGCTGTAGGGCAAGAGGTTTTAGTTTGGCAGACCAGGGGGCGGCATGTCCTCAGTGTTTGCTGGTTGTACTGCAGGTTAAAGGAATAGTTCACCCAAAAAATTACTTACTTTCTATCAATTACACACCACATGAAGCCTTGAATTCATGGAGACTTTTTAGTTTTTGTCGCATTCCTAAGCCAATAATTTGATGACCGTGTGTATTTCTGGTAGGAGACACAAAGAGTCTCCTTTGTGTCTCCTACCGGATACATTAGCCGGTAGGAGACGGTAATCAAATTGTTGGCTTAGGAATGCGACAAACACAAAAAATCATGGGGTGTGTATTGTGTAATTGATAAAAAATAAGTAATTCTTTGGGTGAACTGCTCCTTTAAGCGTGACACTCAAACCCTCTGCGTAGGAAAGTGACACTGATGAGCAGAAACTCTTCTCCAAAAAGTTGAACTATTTTCTACTTGAGGCGCCCAGAGCAGTCTGACAAAAAAAAAGAAACGCTGGATGTCAGAGAACGCTGAAACGCGGGGGAAGCGTGTCTTCACCTGCATACAAATGCATGGCAGGAAAAGCTGTGGCAGCTCAAAAACACTTTCTGTTACACGCGGTCCACTAAATCTGCTTTTATAGCTGGCGGCTACACGATCATAGACGTTGGACTGGGACATAATGCCACCCTGTGTACATAAAAGCAGATGGATGGAGCTGGGCAGGAATACGCAGCAGGGCAGCAGGACTCTCGTATCACACAGAGTAGTAGCATGAGATCAGATATAGACGGCAAGTCGACTAGGATGAGTATGTGACATGTTGTTGACGTTTAGGGTGTGAATAGGGATTGGTTCGGCTTGAGGATGTGTGCTATCAGCTAAGCCAGGGGTCTTCAACGTTTTACGGGTCAAAGACCCCTTGGCTGAGAGAGAGAGATGAAGCAGGGACACCCTCCCACTACATATTGTACAAAATTGTGTCATAGATTTCATAGATCGCTTCATAGACTTGTTTGACAGCACTGTCATCAGTGTCAATTAATGTTTTTTCTTTTTGTTTGCCGACTTATCTTTTCTATGAATATGTTGGATTCATGTTAATGTGTATTTTCAGAACTTTAACACTCAATAGTTAGTAAGCTTGACCGTTGGCTCTGTAGGCCTACTTGGTCTGCTGTTTTTTCCCACTCTTACAAAAATAGCCGATCTACGAGCTCACAACGCCTCGCAGCGCGAGGCGTTGTGAGCTTGTAGATCTGCTATTTTTGGCTAATGTTTCCCTCAGAATAGGGATTCTATGGTTCATAAGGTTAATGTAAAAAATATATAATTCCAAACGCAAAGATTTGGAGGCCCCCCCCTGCAGTAACTCTGAGGACCCCCTAGGGGTCCCGGACCCCCTGTTGAAGACCCTTGAACTAGGCTGAGGAATGAATGAACTTGCGTTGCTCATACAGTATTATCTTGACGACTACTGGTTTGCCATGGCATTTGCCGTGCGCCTTCATACTCCCCTGGGGCCCAAGAGGTCAAATCCCATATCCGAGAGGGTCAGATTTGGATTTTGGGTACAGTGGTTACCTGCTGACCTATACGCCCCAGTCTCTGAAAGGTACCTACCAGGACTCACCTAACCCTAGGTTGTGAAAGGTTGGGGGTGTGGCTATGGCTTGGAGGTGTGTCTTGCGCTGTAATACAGTAGGTGGACAGTAGGTGGCATAAGAGAGCTAAAATGTTTGCAGAGGAAAGAAATTACTCTAGATTACATTACATTAAGGTATATGTCTATTTATGAATTGATTAATTTAAGTAAATACATTGATACATTAATGTAATTCACAATCCTTAAATCTTATAATTTAAATGCCTGCTCATCTGCCATCTCTGTCCCAAAAATAATCTGTGGGCTAATAATAATAATAATAATAATAATAATAATAATAATAATAATAATAATAATACAAAATCTAGATTATTTAATTGTTCAATTATTTTATTTTTTTAAGTAACTAAAAAGTAATATGTAATATTAATCTATTGCAGAATGTCCCGTTTTTTACCACAATATAAAAATACTCTGTTACAAGTAAGTAAATACATTGATTCATTAAAGTATATTACTCCTATACAGATACTATTTACGGCTTCTAGGAGAGAGATTTCTTTCATGGTGGAAGTACTTTTACTCCACCCCCCCCCCCCCCCCCTTGGCTGATTGAGACAGTGAACGAGCAAAGTAAACTTCAATTGAACGAGCTTGATTTGTTTGTCTTTTCTTTTCATATGCATATCATAGAATAGCCAGTGTTCTCACACTAATGAACCCCATCCATGCGATTAACCTATGAAAGAAATAATGGTGTCAATCGACATGGTGGTACTTTATGAACAAAACATGTTGTGACCTTACATGTAAATTAACTTGAAATGTGTTGGTTGCTAATGAGCGTCAATTTTACGGCTTCTAGGAGAGAGATAGATAAAAGATAACGTGCTACAAGCACTAGCAGAACGCTTATAACATTGTAGAGGTTTTTTATATAATTCAGCTAATTATATATTGTTGTCTATTTTAATTGTGATTTTAATCTATATCCAACTTTAACGTCACTTTACGGCACAGTGTTGCCATGTCCGCTTATTATAAGCGAATTTGCGCTTATTTTTCTGTAAAGTTGCTTGTAAATATTGGTATCAGTGGGGTGCGGTTTTTTGGGCTTGTTTCTAAAGTGTAGTTGGTTATTTGGGCTTGCTTCACAATTGTTTTAACCGGTGGTTCTCAAATATTTTTATGTCATGGACCCCCAAGTTAATATGTAAGCTAAATTATCCCTATAAGCCCCATCTGAAAATGTTTTGTGCCAGCTGGAGGCAGATTTGTGTTGTTAGAATGTTTAAAAAATCTTCCAAATATTCCACATTTTATTACAAGATTTGTTTTTAAATATAGCAGATCTACAAGCTCACAAAGGTTTAATTAAAGTGCTTATAATGGCCTAAGTGCCAGTTGCTTCTTTTGGGCTTATTTTCATAGACCTGGTTGCTTATTTCTCTCACAAAATCTGGCAACATCGGAGTTTAACTTCTCGTCCAGACTTACAGCTGTCGGCCCGGCCGCAATGCCTTGACACTGACAGAGAACTTGAACATCATTCTGATCTGTCTGAAAGCGAGTCCCACTATTGCACGATGGATCAGCTGAACGTAATGTGTAATGTTTACAAGGTTTAACCCCGCCAGCAAATAATAGACTAATAACCTGGAAAGGCTGTAACATTGCTCACGTTTACCAGGTAAAAAGATGATGTTGAAAATAAATCAGATGGTAACATTTATTAGGCTGTTGTGTGGCGTTCATGTGATCAATATACAGTAGCCTATAGGGCCATTGTCCTCTGCACTTGCTTACTGGCAGTGAGAATCTGACCAATACATCATTTAACAGCTTAAACAGTGCCTCTGCTGTTGTTGACGATGTCTCGTAAAATCCAACAAAAAAGTTCCACATAAGTAGGCTATACTTAAAATAATCAGACAACTTGTCTTAAAATCAGTTAAAAATAATGGCAGTAAAATGGGATTTATCAGCTGCACTCATGTTGTGAAAGGTGCTATTTTCGTTTCATTTTAGTTATACAGTAAAATCAAGCAAACTAAAATCAGGTTTAATTGTCACATTAGGACGGTTTACACATCAAACCTACAGAGCAGGTTTACAAGGGCTGAGCTGCATGGGTGGGGTTGTTACATTCGCTATTGTTCTATAGGTGTTAACGGCCGGCTCGTTGAATGCGCCTTAAATGTAAATTAACTTGAAATGTGTTGGGAGAGAGAGAGAGAGAGTGTGTGTGTGTGTGTGTGTGTGTGTGTGTGCTAGTACATAAGTAAAGATTTTAGGTATTTTTTTAGTATTTCCAATTTCCAATAGCTGTGCTTCGCTGTGCTTTTCAAATGTATAAAATATATAAAACATCTTTTGAAAGTAGCAGATCTACAAGCTCACAACGCCTCCCCAAATGTAGCCTACTTTCTGTGCTGGACCCCCGGCAGTAACTCTGAGGACCCTCTAGGGGTCTCGGACCTCCTGTCGAAGACCCCTGATTTAAGTCATTCTCTCTCTCTCTCTCTCTCTCTCTCTCTCTCTCTCTCTCTCTCTCTCTCTCTCTCTCTCTCTCTCTCTCTCTCTCTCTCTCTCTCTCTCTCTCTCTCTCTCTCTCTCTCTCTCTCTCTCTCTCTCTCTCTCTCTCTCTCTCTCTCTCTCTCTCTCTCTCTCTCTCTCTCTCTCTCTCTCTCTCTCTCATGCAGAATGTCAAGTTTCAGAAAATATATAAATACATATTTATTATTATACGTTTGTACTTTGTGCTTTTTGCGGGGCTTTGGAATAGCGGCGCTGGCGTTGCATATAAGACAAACACACTTGGAATGGGGGGAAAGTAGGCCTACATTTTCATGTGCATGCAACAAGCATGGTTTATACAGGTAGCCTACATGGGTTAGAGGGATGGGCAGAAACCGTGTATTTCCACATTCAACTGTTTATGGGTTTTTCTTTCAATGATCCAGGCGGTCTGAGGTGTGAATATAGGTCCGCCTGCTTGTGGTGGCTTGTGTGTCACAGATGCGATGCGCAGTGTTTGACAACATTAGTTGCTTGTTACTTTGTAGATTGTAGAACACGTCTCTCTCTCTCTCTCTCTCTCTCTCTCTCTCTCACCAAAAATAGGTTGCACGACTGACACAAAGAGATCCATAATCCATAAGTGCGTAGCGCCTCCCCAAACAAGACTTCATTCAGATTTCTCCGTAATTCACACAAGTATGTTTATAAATACTCGCAGTGGTGTAAAGTAACTAAGTACATTTACTCAAGTACTGTAATTTTGAGGTAATTTTACTTTACTGGAGTATTTCCAATTTTCAATACTTTTACTTCTACTCCACTACATCTCAGAGGCAAATATTGTACTATGCCGTGCTTGTAGAGCGGCTATTTTTACTTATGTACAGTACTTCAGTAAATGTAATTTGTTACTCTACACCACTGTAAAATGTTTGAAAATACACTGTTTAAATCACTAATTACGATTCGAGTTACGATCATGCTCCTTGCGTGGGATTCGAACGCGGGCCGTAAAATTACTGGCTGTTAGTGTTAACCTCTACACTAACTGGGCTGTCTCATTTACAAAGGAAACAATTAGGATATATACTACACAGCATGTGTGATGCGAGAAAAAATAATAATATATAAGACTGTTTCATTGAATACTTTATTTACATTTGGGGTGGCAATGTGAGCTTGTAGATCTGCTACTTTCAAAATATGTTTTATACACACACACACACACACACACACACACACACACACACAAACACACAGACGGATGCAATGCGCAGTGTTTGAAAACTAGTTAGGCTACTATTACTTTGCAGATTTTGATTATTATTACAAAACATACATTAACCACTTCAGCCTTATATAAACATTGTCTATTTTAAAAATAGCAGAACTAAGCTACATGTTGTAAGCTTGTAGATCTGCTATTTTCAATTTTAACATAACATGTGAAACAGGACTTTCTTTATAATGAGTACTTTAACTTTTTTTAATTTTGATACCAAGCGCCACCTGGTGGCTGAACGGCCACACTAAACGTTCTAATCCTTGCAATGGGAGGCGCTAAGATTCTGTGGGCGTCAACTTTTAAAGGTATGTTTAGGTACCTCTGAGGTCCAATAGGCGGCAATAGGCGGCCGTTTGAAGATCGCGCATGAACGAACAGGTAACCACTGTAGTTCAAAACAAAATACAAAAACAGCATCGGGATCACTTTGATATCTGATCTGTGATCATAGAATTTACTCAGCCGTTTACTCAGTTTGATTTATTATTGTGAAAATTGTATATTTTGAAAGCAAACATTTCTAACTCAAATCTTTGCTTCTGGGGGTCCCTGGAACAAAGTATTTTCAGATAGGGGTCGGCGGCCAAATACATATAATTTAGGAGGTCCTTGACATGAAAGAGATTAAGAACCACTGATATAGTAACAATTTTGAGGTACTTTTCATTTGCAATACTTGTACTTCTACTGTACACTACATCTCGGAGGCAAATATTGTACTATTTACTCCACTACAATTATTTGAAAACTTTAGATACTAGTTACTTTGTTGATTTTGATTATTACAAAACATACATTAACCACTTCAGCCCTCTATACTGTATACTTAGGCTATTTGAAAATAGCCGATCTACAAGCTCACAACACTTCGCGGTGCGACACATTGAGAACTTGTAAATCTGCTATTTTCATACATTTTAGACATTTGAAAACTGGTAAGAAAAAAGTCCCCCCCCCTTCTATGTTGCCTAGAACTGGATAATTGATTGAGGTCATGTGATCAGTGACATACGCAAGGTGCACTTTTGGCTCCACCCCCTTAGCCAAAAGTACACCTTGCGTATGCCACTGATCACATGACCTCAATCAATTATCCAGTAGGCAACATCGAAGGGGGGGGGGGGGGAGACTTTTTTCTTATTTCCACACAACAGCTCTAAGGTGTATTAAAGACAGTTCAATGTTGAAAATGAGTGGTATTGCCCTTTAAGTACATTTTGATACCAATACTTTTGTACTTTAACTCAAGTAAATTTTGAAGTCCGTACTTATACTTGTAACAGAGTATTTCTACATTGCAGTATTGATACTTTTACCTAAGTAAAAAAAAACATGGAGTACTTTTTCCACCAGTGACCACATCAGATGCATCTTCTGTGTACTATACAGCACGGTGGCCAAATACTGAACTGCCATTGAGGCTCATATAGTGATGCCAGTGGAGACAAAAAAAAAGAAACGAGTCGATTGTTACAGGTTTATCGAAACGGAGAGACAAGCGCATGGGTCACAGTGGAGTGTATTCTGTTGATTGGCTCATCCCACCGTTCCCTTTGTGAACTCGACACCCTTTTCCTGTTCCCATGCATTTTGGGCTTTGATGATAAATTGATTATCAAATAACATAAGAGCAGGGTAGATCTGTGAGATTAGTGGCCGCTGGTGAGGGCTTAAGGTGAGCAAACTCTCCCATGGTTCGCTCAGAGGAGGGGCATGCAGGGGAGGAATCCATGTGAATGGGAGGAAGAACAGATGGTGAAGAATAGGTGGGATACGAGGAAAGCCAACCTGGCCATGGTCCCTAAATAGTTTGGTTTGTTTACAGATGCCGACCATTATTATAATATTCCCTGGTTAATAGTTTGGTCAATCAAAATACGTTCTGAAGCACTTCTAAGAATCAGCTGTACAGAACAACAAAAGACAAAAATACCAGTGGTGGAAAAAGTGTTGGCATCAAAATGTACTTAAAATACCAAAAGTAAAAGTACTCATTATGCAGAATGTCTCATTTCGAGTTCTCTTTTTTCCCCCAAATGTATATACACACATCTTTTTTTTCTCCCTAGCTTGTAGATGGGCTATTTTCAAATAGCCAAAATGTATATAGGGCTGAAGTGGTTAATGTATGTTTTGTAATAATAATCTAAATCTACAAAGTAACTAGTAACTAAAGTGTTCAAGGTACTGTAGTGGAGTAAAAGTACAATATTTGGATCTGAGATATAGTGAAGTAGAAGTAAAAGCTTTGGAAATACTCAAGGTAAAGTACAAATATCTCAAACTTGTACTTAAGTACAGTACTTAAAGGGGTAGTTCACCCCCAAAATAACTTTTTTTCTATTGATTACTCACCCCATGGAGCCTTGAATTCATGGATATTTTTTTGTTTTTGTCGCATTCCTTCCTTTATTATTTGATTATAATAAATTTGTCCCCATTGATTCCGGTAGGAGACACAAATGCATTTGTGTCTCCTACCGGAATCAATGGGGACACATTTATTAAAATCAAATTATTGGCTTAGGAATGTGACAAAAACTAAAAAATATCTATGAATTCAAGGCTCCAGGTGGTGAGGAATCAATAGAAAAAAAGTTATTTTGGGGGTGAACTACCCCTTTAAGTAAATCTACTTTGTTACTTTCCACCACTGACAAATACAAAGGCACAAAGAAGACATAACACATTACTCATTGAGAATGAATAGTTTGCATCGGCAAAAGGGGGGTTGGAGTTTATAAGTTTACACTTCATCCTATCCTTCATTCCAACATTGTTGTTGCTATGCTTGTTTTTTTCTGTTTTGTATTGTATTTGTTTTGAATTCATGTTAGAGATAAACTAATTCATTCATAAGCACACACGTTTGGAAATATGAACAAACACTTGTTTGTGCACGCACACAATATACAGTAGTTCTGTGTGTGTGTTAGAGAGAGACATAGATCACCATTATGGAGGAGGAAAGCACGTGATCACACTGGGTTGGCCAGACATATTGGTCACACACACACACACACACACACACACACACACACACACACACACACACACACACACACACACACACACACACACACACACACACACACACACACACACACACACACACACACACACACACACACACTCTTAATAAAAAAAATACTGCAAATTTGGTGTAAAAAAGGTCTTAAAAGTCAATACATTGTCACTTTAGAAATGTGCAGATACCCTGTACACCCTTATACTGTATGTTGGTTTGTTTACAGTTGAGTGAGAAAACAATGTTGCACACTAAGCTGATCATCTGGGGACCCCCCAAAATAACTTGGGGACCCCCACAGCTTGGGAACCACTGGGCAACAGCACAAGGATCCCATCTGACGGATCTCACAAAGAAAAACATGTGAACTCACTGAGAGAGAGAGAGAGAGAGAGAGAGGCAGACAGATCCACAAAGAGACATTAAGCAGATATCTCTGATTAATTCCACAGCGGTGTGGAAATATTTATCTTGAGAATTGATTCTGTTAATATGCCCCCTGTAGCCACGCATGCATGAAGAATTATTCCACGGAAGGTATTTCAATATCTCGGGGAAAAAAAATAACAGTGACATGATCTACTTTAGCAGGAGGAGGGGGGAGGGAGGAAGGTGGGCGGGGGGGGGGGGGTGGATTATGAATGAAAGCACCGCTCTCCAAACGCACGGACAATCAATCGTGGAATGCTTATGACAATTAGTGGAGCGGGACGGAGTGAGTGCCTGGTGTTTTGACAGCTCAGATTTGGATTAAACCTGGCTTAACCCATTCAATCCGGGAAACGCATCCGTGTCATTTTTAGATTTGAGCTATAACCATTATTTTATACTTTGGGCTATTCAAAAATCTTGAACATTTTGTGCACATTAAACATTTTTAACTAAAATCTTTGCTCCTGGGGGTTCTGGAACAACGTATTTTGATGGGGATCGGCGGCCAAAAACATCATTTTGGGGGTCCTTGACATGAAAAAGTTGGAGAACCACTGATATAACATACGTTTTGTTATATCACTGATTTAGAAGACATTTGTAAAGATTTGCACAAATGTTCACGATTAAAAAAAAGAAATAGCAGATATACAAGCTCATAGTGCGGCACTCGGTGCCGCGCTATGAGCTTGTAGATCAGCTATTATTGAATAGCCCAAAGAAATCTTAAAAATGACACACAGATGTGTTCCCGGTCTCGATGGGTTAATAGGATCATTTTTTCCCCCCCTCTCGCAAAAGGTACTCCATTTAAACCGGGTGCAATCAATTATTATGAATTATGCATGCATTGAATTAAGGGTCTAATGTCATTAATATGTCTCATTAGTTTGCATTGAGTGAGGGAGATCTCGCCCCCTCCTCACCTCCTCCGTCAAAAAGGAGGATGGGGTGGTAGTGGAGGAGAGAGTGTGTGTGTGTGTGTGTGTGTGTGTGTGTGTGTGTGTGTGTGTGGGGAGGTAACAGTATTTGCATTGAGCCGCGGCGCCATTGTGTCAATGTCAAACGGGGTGTTTGTAATGCTCTCTCTCTCCCTCTCTCTCTGCGTGGCAAAGAAAATCAGGCAGCCTTTATTCATTTCAAATATTTTCGGTGATGCATTAGTGTCAGGATGTGCCGGTTCCATTTCTCAGAGACGTTGTTGGACCCAGGGCCCTACTGACAGCGCCGAGCGGATGTGTAAATACAAAAGGAAAACACTTAACTATGACATCATCGGAGACGGGTTATTAATCTTGCTTTTTAAAGGGGGGGCCCGTGTGGTGGCCCTACTTGCCTCTCTGCGTTCCTCCTGGCCTGAGCTGTTTTCTTTTTTCTCTGTTTCTGAACAAACCATGTAACCCACTCCACCACCACCACCACCCCCTCCTCTCCCAACCAAAAACAAAAAAAAGAGAAGAAAAGAAAAAAGAGAGAAATCCATTAGAGAGATGGATGCATGGCAGGGATGGTTGGATGGTTGGGAAAACAAAAGAAACACACAAGAGCTGATTGGGTGGGTTATGGGTTAAGGGCGCATCTACAATGGGATTCTTTGTTTGAACGGGGGGGGCTGTTAGATACCACACAGGGCATAATGGCTGCTGGTGAAACCACACATCTTGTTGGCTGATGAGCGAGCGCTATATGGCCAGCAGAGAGGGAGGGAGGGAGATGTGCACGTACAGTAAAGTCAGACCAGCCATCATGTCTTTTTTTTCAATTAGACTAACACTGTACACGTCCATTTGGTTTCATTTGTATACTCTCACAGTTAAAGTTAACACTCAGGACTATCGGTTGAAAATCACGTGTTTTTTAGCGAGCGACAAGGTTATACAACAAACTATAGAAGAAGGCTTTACGCAGAGAGACTAAGGTTTCTCATCGCTGATGTTTGTTATCACAGAGTAAAGATACAGGGGGCTGTATTGGTATTCCCAGGCATGTCCCTCCCACGGAACGACACTCAGTCCCATTTATTCCAGGCACATCCTCCAAACTCCCCGACATCCACTAAGCATGAACGGCGAGGCATAAAACACCCATACGTAATGTGGAAAAATGAATCCTTACATTGAACAATAGACTAACTGAAATAGTATACCCGCTAGATTTATTCATAACAACCGACCAAGGTGATTCTCTAGTATCCTGATGCGAGCCACTACATATATTATTATTTCCTCTCACCCCACTTAATTCACAGCATTGACTTCTGGGAACCCAATGACCCATGCATCATCTTGGGTGGGCACTGAATCAAGGGTGATGACATGTCCCTATACTGCGAGGGACACCCGTGTTAAAAAAAAACACAGGGCCAACGACATGCTGTCTGTCTACAATTACAGCAATCCATTTCTGCAGCTTCGACATGTATACATTATGTAAAGGCCGCGGATAGCCATATTATGCAAACCCGAGACAAACCGCCATATCCTATAATGACCAATAGAGAATATTACCAGAACCATTCATATAATATAAAGACATTTCCATTGGTACTTAAAGGTACTGTGATATTATGTGATATTTTCTGGTATTTATTTATTTTTGCTATATTCTGATAGTGATCATTGCTACAGAGCGTTTGTTCGGTCACAGGGGTCTCTCCAGCTCTTTAGCAAACAGAATACGGTAGGTGACAAAATGTAAGCCAATCAGGAGAGAGCACTGAAAAATAAATGTCTGTTTAATAAAGAGCTGGAGAGACATGGGAGACTCCTTTTACTGAACAAACACTCTATAGCAATGACTACTATCAGAATATAGAGCTATTTAACACTTATTTTAACCAAAGTAAATCACTTACGCTACCTTTAACGATGTAAACCCTATACGATCAACAGTGAAAATAGCCCATCTACAAGCTTGTAGATCTGCTATTTTCTGGATATTTTCACCTTTAATGACATGCAGGGCCAGACTGGGACCAAAATTCAGCCCTGGCATTTTGGCCCAGACCGGCCCACCAAACCAGCGCGCGGATAGCAGATACTCTACCGCCCCACTCCGTCGAGGCACATACAAACGCATGTCCTTAATACCACCACTTTTACTGAAAAGCATCCCAGCCCAAACATTACCGCGCAACCCGGAAATGACCGTAATAATCCTAAAACAAAGCAAAAATATTAAAAAAAGATTGAAAAAAAATATTTTTTTTGCCCAGTGGGCCGCTGGGCGGTATGCCAAATGGCCAGTCCGCCCCTGATGACATGTCCAAAATAGGGATGCCAGGTTGATTGTAGTTAACGCTCCTATATTCAGCACAAGCTTGCTGTAGAAAGATGAATAGGGCCTTGGTCACGCAGCCTTTACAGGGAGCAAGAAGCTTCTTCTTTTTTTTTAAGAGACATAGCAACCTTAGCCTGGCTGAATTCAATCCAAGTCCACTTCAATTAATTAGAGCTAAATAAATAATGTGCAAGGAGCCTATTTAGGGCCTTTATTCTCAAGACATAAAAGCCATTAATTATCAAGGTCAACGTGAGAGAATAAGATAAGGCGGGGAAACAAGTGCACAAGTGGGAAGAAGGTAAGACTGTGAATGTCAAATAAGGTAACAAACTTTTGACGGCTGTGGTGGAGAAACAACAGCCGTCACCATGTTTAATCATTGTTGTCAGAAAGAATCAACGTATTCCTTAAACAGAAATGGCAAAATAATCATGTGGGAAGAAACAAAATTTGCTTGAATTGCTCTCGCTTGTTTTTGAGTGTCCAGGGACTGAGGCAGGTGAAGTTTGCCCTTATTACCAATGTCAGGGATTCGATTAAGCACCAGGAAAGCAAATGATCCCAATGAACTAATGATTAATCCGGCAGGTCTATTTACTAATGTACCAGAATGCATTAGAGGCATAAGTTAATGGGGACAGGACATCAATTCAAATACAAATGAACCACATTTGCATTGGACGCTTATTGACTGGCGTAACAAAACGAATTACAAAAGGTAATCTACTTATAAACCTTAGAGACGGATGAAACATGATACCCGACATATCTGCGATTTAGCTCGGACCCCGTACTTGCCTCTGGAAATGACAGCGTCAATACAAACAGATTGACTGGTCTGTAGTCAACAAATAAACGTCTGTTCTGATTAAGAGAGAGGGAAAATGATTAACTTGATTTCCAGTCAATTGGGGAAAAGACAACAACAGCTCATTCCTGGAAGGCAAGACATCACGTCTGATCTGGTGTTGTTGTGCAGTCCCTCCGTTAACTATAAACTGTGTGTATGATCTCAAGTAACATTTGAAGGAAAAGCTAGATTTGCTTTTGGGGGTATATATGGCTATAACTGCCATTAGCCCTGTATTACTGGTGGGAATGTTCCCACACAGTTCCACACATGAATGTGAGTCGCAGGGGCCAGGGCTCCATGGAGTGACAGTGCTGTGGCACTCCTGAGATGGTTCCAATGAAGCACAGGGGCCTCTCCCCAGAGGTGCTTTAAAAGAGAGAGAGAGGGGAAGAAAACGTTCCCGCTATGTGGATGAAAGGCCCCGGACTTAATCCTCACTTTGTTCTGGTACATAGATGAACATGAAAGCCCCACTTCTGTGAATTGTTTCCCTATGGGCCCTTGGGCACAGCACTGGACCCAGAGCAATAGTCTTATCAATAATGCTGCGCTCTTAACTGTAAGCTTATATCGGTGGGTTAAAATATTCTGCGATTTGACGGAAATCTATCCATCCACCCCCTTCCCGCCGGTAATGGCCGCTTTTTGCCAGCTTGTCTAATACCATCTAGTAAGTGATTTTTGTTGGGAGGAAGAGGACAGGGGGGGAGGGGGTTTAAAAAAGAGAAAAGCAGCGGTTTTCTATTTGATGTTTCGATCCGGGATTGATCTCGGAGGAAAGGCTCGCATTCTGAAAGTGGGATTATTGGCTTGGCTGACTCTCTCTCAGATGTCAGAGATCTTTGAACAGCGTCGTAGAGAGAGCACTACTTCCAGGCTGCTTGCTGAACTGCTTATGAACTCATCAGAAGAGCACCTGTCTCCATATTAACGAGGCCCCGTTCTCCTGACGAACGGCCCCTCTTCCCACACATACCTGTCCCCAGGAGAAGCCCGGCGGCTTTCCTAGAAACCAAACAGAGCAAAAGTTCCTCCCTCCTCTCAGTACCGACCGAGCCCCGCCTCCGCCTCACGTAGGAAGAGGCTGCACGGCTCTAAATGGGTCCATTTTCACACTTTCACAGTTAAAGTAACACTCCGGCTTTCGCTGTGTACTCACCGAGGTAACCTGAGGTGTAGACGTTACCTCGGAAACGTTGCGGGGATTGAGGTAGAATCAGAATTCCTTTGATCGTTAGAGTAGGATGACAGTACGGGAACACAGGGTGGTGGTGCACAGGATCTGTTATTTGCAGCACTGTACCACTGGTTCTCAAACTTTTTCATATCAAGGACCCCCAAAATGATATGTATTTGGCCGCGGACCACCCATCTCAAAATATGTTCTTCGAGGGACCCCCCAGAAGCAAAAGATTTGTGTTAAAAATGTTCGCCTTAAAAAATAGCAGATCTACAAGCTCATAGCGTGGCACTTGGTGCTGCGCTATGAGCTTGTAGATCTGCTATTTTTTGAATAGCCAAAGTATAACATATGGATAAAGGGGTTAAAATGATTGTGATGCTTTATTAACACATTTTTCTGGGGACCCCCTGGTACCCCCACACCCCTGGGGGTCCCCGGACCTCACTTTGAGAACCAATGATGTATACTGTAGGATGGCCAATGACAGTACGCCAACATGGCCAATGACAGTACCTGACAAATGGTGCTTTCCAGTTTCCATTGCATTGGACCATCTCAACTCCACTCGCTTTTCTTTGTTTTCCTCTGCAAATAGAAGAGTGCCAAACAATGCTGAAGTTAAAGCTAATACTTAAAAGGTAGTTCACCCAACACTTTTTTTCCTATCTTTTACTCGCCCCATGGAGACTTGAATTCATGGATATGTTTTTGTCGCATTTCTAAGCCAAAAATGTGATGACCAGCGGACCGGTAGGCAGCGGTTCCGGTAGGAGACACAAAGGAGACTCTTTGTGTCTCCTACCGGAACCGCTGCCGGTCATCAAATTATTGGCTTAGGAATGCGACAAAAAAAATACATATCCATGAATTCAAGTCTCTATGGGGTGAGTAATCGATAGAAAAAGTCATTTTGGGGGTGAACTATCCCTTTAAGTTAAAGCAAATGCTATTACTAATGGTGTCTGGAAAGTGGAAACTATATCTCTTTAAACTGTACAGTAACATTTATTTTTTTTGAGAAATAGGCTATGCAGTTGATCAACTATTAAGTCTTATCTTTTCACATGTACAATGTCTGGTTTAAGAGGTTGTTAACGGTATTCGGGAACTTATATGCATACTGTATGAGTCCGTCCTGATGCAATGACGGAATCAAACTAGTGACGATAGTCTCTGGCCAATCGGGAGTCTGCTTTGTTTTCAGATCAACTTTTGGTATCGTCTCAGCTTGCTTGGAGCCTCAATGGAGGTGATATACCAAAAAGAAAGTACCAGGTAACTTTGCCTAATGGAACACCAAGGGGGATAGAGTCTATAGTCAAATCAGCCTGCAGTACACAAAGCCACTGAGTGAGCAAGACATAATGATAGACACTGGACTATATAGATCTATACTTTATGTCGCGCACATGCACACACACACACGCATGCACACACAAAGCGTTCTGCGGGCTATTGACCAAAGTCTTAACCCATAGCGAGATGAGATGTACACAGCTACAGTATATCTGAAAGGCGTAGTCTCAGGAAAGAGACTTTGTTAGTCTCTCAACCCATACACTCCACACGTATGACATTATTCAACATTAAATTCAGTTGTTATATTCCTATCAAATCACCCTTACACGTCTGTAATTTCAAGACAGTGCTGCTGTATTAGGTTACAGTTTTGGTGCAAGCGTTGCAGAATGCCAACTATACTCTGCATAAGGGGATAAAGACTTGGATAGGCCTATGTTGGTGTTCGATAGATAGATAGATAGATAGCTCTTACGTGTTCATTTAACGTTTGCATGCACCAGCAAAGTTGCACATCTGCTAGTTCCGGTACATCCCGTAAGCTGGAGGGGACAGGCGCCCAATAGGCTCTCTGCATTTATAACTGTTGTCCCAGTTTTCAGAAGGTGGCCTACCTGTTTCCTGTTCCAGTTCATTTTCCCATAGCTTCGTGTGATTGGCTCAGCGGCAGATCTGAACTAGAAACGCATACATGTGAATCTGCTGCTTTGAGCCAATCAAACAAAGCTATGGGAAAACGAACTGGAATAAAAAACCGGAATGCCACCTTCTGAAACCTGACAATACATGTTATGCTTATCCATACTACATGTTGTTTAATGTGTTCAAATGAAGCCCCCAGAACCGTAAACGCTACTGCGCGTGCTTCTACGGTCAGAAACCCCAGTGCGCCTGCTTGGTGCTCAAGTCTTCCGCATTTGGTCACCAAATTTTGGTGCCCAAATGCGGAAGAAAAGGGTACTTCAGGGTTCTTCATATATGCTGGTGAGCAACTTTCATTAAAATGAATAGGTGGGGGCGGGGCCGTCCGTTCTCTAGATATAATATAATAATAAGATATAATAAGATATAAGGGGCACCTGGCCTATTTTAGATATCAGGATCTGTTTACTGGTCGTCAGGCGGATTATTACACAGCCTACTGTCAAACATTTGTCACATGGGTAATCTGACCAGCTCACTGTAGAGCTACAGAACACTTCTTGTACAGTACATACAGTACATGTTATACTGCACATGACCAGTAAAAAGATCCTATGTATGAATACTGGATGTGTGTGTGTGTGTGTGTGTGTGTGTGTGTGTGTGTGTGTGTGCAGCTGTGCACAGAGGTGTAAAGTAACAAGTACATTTACTCAAGCACTGTACTTAAGTACAATTTTGAGGTACTTTTACTTTACTGGAGTATTTCCAATTTTCGATACTTTTACTTCTACTCCACTACATCTCAGGCAAATATTGTACTTTTACTCCACTACAATTATTTGAAAACTTTAGTTACTAGTTACTTTGTAGATTTAGATTATTATTACAAAACATTAACCACTTCAGCCCTATTTAAACTTTGTCTATTTGAAAATAGCAGATCTACAAGCTCAAGCTTGTAGATCTGCTATTTTCAAAAGATTCTTTTACATTTTATACATTAGGAAAACTTGAAATGGGACATTCTGCATAATGAGTACTTTCTACCTTAGGTACTTTAAATACATTTTGTACTGTTAATCAAGTGCATTTTGAATTCCGGACTTCTACTTTTAACAGAGTATTTCTACATTGCAGTATATTGCTACTTTTACTTAAGTAAAACATGCGAGTACTTTAACCACCACTGTGTGCGCGTGTGCGTGTGACTTGCACATGGGTATTGGAGTGCGTATCCTGTGTGCATGTCTGTACCGTCATGTCTTCCCCCCTCCTCCTAATCAGACTTGTAGGGACTTATATGCTGCTGGAGAAAGGACGACAGAACTGTGTTGTACTTGTTGGATGCTCAGTGGGAGGTGTGTGACTAAATAAGCAGAGCGACGCAGCACGGCGGCCCCTTGGGGCCGCGGCAGTGTCTGTTACTCCATGTCAGGGAGCCTTGTCTGTCTGCTGAATCTGCTAACACATGGGCATTCATTATAGATGGAACAAAACCCTGTATGTTCCACTTGGCAAACTTCCTCTTTCCGTCCTCTGCCGGCAGTGAGGTATAGGGGGCTATCGGGGAGGAGGGGGGGGGGTAAGGTTGGCGGTGGGGAGAGGTTGGAAGACGAGGTTACGAGAGAGCGGATGGTCCTTTAATTAGATTCATTGTACTAGCAACGGGTTGTTCATTGTATGTATCCCTACTCACACACCTAGTCCGCCCCCACCACTCCCCCCCCTTTCCCATACTGACAGCACCCTTGAAATATGGCACTTTTTAGCTTGTTTGCTTTCTTGAGCCGTGTCTTCCAGATTTAAAAGCATATTGGTGTTTATGCACTGAGAGCTATAATGATCCATCATACCATGTGGACGAGGGGGGGGGGGGGGGCGGGTCCTCTGCAACACTTAACCCATTAAAACCTGCTGGCTGAGGCCCAACAGTTTTCTGAAAAACTACAGTAGGTATGTTGCTATATCAGTGGTGCTCAAACCTTTTCGTGTCGAGGACCCCCCAAAATGATATGTATTTGATCGCCATTCCAGGGACCCTCAGAAGTAAAAAATATGAGTAAAAAAATTGCAGATCTCCAAGCTCATAGCGCGGCGCAAAGCTTGTATTATATGCTATGTTTGAATAGATCAAATCTAAAATGACACAGGTGCTTTCCCGGTTTTAATGGGATAAATAAGCTGCAATTTGGCCATCTGCTGGGATTCTTTCCGTCTCCCTGGAGACCCCCATCTGCCTTTACATTATCAATTACAGTTCAGCCGTGCCACCACTACTGAGACCCCCAGACCTCCCCCCTGCCACCACCCAGCCAATACCTGGCACCGTCACAACTCCAGCAACACCCTGCAATCTCCTGGAAACACTACACCCCCCCCACTCCCCCTCCACCCGACCCCACACACAACACACTGCCGCCCTCCAACACACAACACCCAACCCCTCCCCTCCTCGCCGGTTCTCACCAAATGTGGAGCATGTTTATCTGAGAGCAGATGTCCCTGTTACCTGCTCAGCCTGCATGGCCTGACTGTCTCTGCTCTTTCACTTCCTGGTGTCTTGTTTTTTGTGACGGGCCTAACCCACACAGCTTCTCTCTCTCTATATATATACACACACACCGGTATATAGATTTGCAATTTTTGAAAGAAATGTTGAAAATGTCTGCAAATCTTTGAATATGTATTTTTTAAACATTTGTAGAATATTTTGTTCCAGGGATCCCCAGAAGCAAAGATTTGAGTTGGAAATGTTCGCTTTAAAATATATATATATTTGCACACATTTTCACAATTTTCCAAAAATAGCATATCTACAAGCTCATAGCACAGCACTCGGTGCTGCGCTATGAGCTTGTATACTGTATCTGCTATTTTTGAATAGCCAAAGATATCTTAAAATGATACAGATGCGTTCCTGGATCAAATGGGTTAATTTACTGTCCCAAAACTGAATGTAACCACAGACACATCATGGATGTTGTCACTCACTCACTCACCACTTATTATGTCACAATGACCATCAGTGAGTAAGTAGCCTATATTTTGATTTATAGCCAGCCAGCTGAGCCAATCAATGTTATGAAGGATTATTGTGAAGCTACCCTGTGATTGCTTGTTATTCTGGAGAAAATGCGTTCTGATAAAGTGGACGATGCAATCATGAATCGTTACGCACACAGTCGCACGCCCAAATTTTTTATCTTAAGACAAAGCTGACAGGCTATATTTCATTTTTTATAATACAACTTTATGTTCAACCAGGTTTCAATCCCAAATAACATGCAATGTGACACGTTGTGAGCCTGTAAACCAGCTATTTGCCGATTTTGGAAAGAAATTGTGCCCAAAATAGGAACTCTACGGTAATTTAGCCAAAAAAGTATTTCCTTATAAGCACTGTTTTCTGTTGAAATAATAACATTTTCAAAGAAGAAATGTCAAAGCTCAACTGCCAATGGATATTGACTGTTAAGTTTCGAACCCTTTGCGCCCCTAGCGCAGACAGATTGGTTAACCCATTGGTTCTCAAAGTAGGGTCCGGGGACCCCCAGGGGTCCTTGGGGGGCACCAGGGGGTGCCCAGCAAAATTAGTTAACAAAGCATTTTTAACACATATCTTTGCTTCTGGGGGTCCCTGGCACAACATATGTTCAGGTGGGGGTCTGCGGCCACATACATGTCAATTTGGGGGAATTTGACATGAAAAAGTCTGAGAACCACTGGGTTAACCCATCAAAACTGGGAAAGCATCCGTGTCATTTTAGATTTTAGCCATTATATACAGTACAGCAGCAACATATGTTTTTCAGAAAACTATAGGATTTAGAACAAGTGCTTTAGAACAGTGGTTCTCAAAAATAGCAGATGCACAAGCTTGTAAATCTGCTGTTTTTGAACATTTTTGAAGAATCTTGAATGATTTTTATTTTTTCTAACAAATTCTTCTTTTCTGGGGTCCCTGGCACATAACATTTTCAGATGGGGGGGGGGGGGGGTCCACAGCCATATATAATTTTGGGAGTCCTTGGCACGAAAGATTTGATAACTATACTGGTCTAGAAGGCATTTGTAGAATCGGCCTCGGGTCCTAATGGGTTAATATGGTCACATGGGCCCCTGAGATCCTGTCCCATCCCTCATGGGTTAACTCTATTAATGCAGCTCAACGCTGTCTCTTTCATATTTACTAAGACACTTTCATCTCTGTGTGTGCAGTAATTGGTCTCCTAATGTGGAAGCGCTGAAGTGAAGGCCATTCATCGGGTCTGAAATTACACAGCGTTCTGCTCGCTTCTTCTCATAAAGACACTTCAATACTAACCCGCTTTTCAGGCCTGGGATTGTAGCTTTGAGCAACGTGCACTATATCATTTGTCCCGATGTCGTCCGTCTTTGGACCAAAAATTGCATCAATACACGGCAAGAACATCACACTGAGGACATAGCTAGCACCTGGGACAAACTATTGTGTTGCCTTTGTGCGAATAACTGAGAATGTGCGGTAAATTGGTTAGCACCGAGTGTGCTGAGCCTTTTCGCCATAATATGTCATCATTGTTTGGAATACACATTTAGTTTTTGAGGTTCCACATGCAGATATCTGCAGATCGAGCTTTTGCTGGTTATGAGAAACCTAAATAAGATACTTGGGATATGTTAATTGATTCATTACGAACGCATACTACTACTGTAGTTTCTCTGTCTGTGGACTTCAGTGGACAACTGCAACATTTGGGTTATTTCAGTTCATTCATAAGTGGTTTTTGAGAGTAGACAAATTCATGACGCATACTTACAGCGTGAGAGAGTGAAATAAAGCATTTGATTGTGAATTAATTGTGAATTAATCATCATGCTGTTGACAGACGTGGGTGAAAGAGTTGCCACAAATAATATGCAGAATTTGATTTCATTAGCTTGGAGTGCCAAGTGGGCGGGGTTAATAATAATATCGGCACAAATCGGTCACATGCTGACGTTACTGAGGAGTCACGGGTATTTAAAATGAAATGCACTTCAAGATAATTATAAACCCATTGATAACAGATCAGCAAAAAAAAAGAGGGGGAAAAAAAAGAAGCGTATTTCCTTTCTTAGGATTCCACTTGTTAAACACTGCTCCTATGCACAGACGATATCTTTAATTGAATAAAAAAACAAAACACAGCTTGGTGAAGAGTGGAAAGTGAATGTCATTAAATGTGGAATGTATAACAGACACCTCCCTTGGCCTCCCCATATTCGGCATTCCAGAGGAACGGCCGTGGATATTAATATTTGCTTTTCATTTCATGGAGCATGTGGTACACACCGTTCAAGAGGAGTGAAAAGGGGAGGACAGGCAGGTGTGACCTACTATTACACAAACCCACCTATTAAGAGAAAATAACTGCAAGAGTGCTTGACCTCACAACACTATGAAGGATAATTGTAATAGCGATTTGACACAGCAAAAAAATAAGAAATAAAATTAATTAAATAAGAAATTAACTCATTCGGTGCACCTAGTGCTGGCATTCCTAGCGTTTACGCTGTGCTGTTTAGAGCTGTAGAATCGACGAAGAGCACCCGGACGTAAACAATGGATGCGTGAACGACGGTGGATGGTCCAGGCTAACGCCTGGAACAATAACATCTCTCAAGCGAGTCGCCATTGCGGAGTGATCGCGCACCGAAAATGGCTCCTTTCTCTCCACTGTAAAAAGTTAAGGAGATCCGGAGGTTTTTATCAAGGAGATAGAATGGGAGCGGACGGAAGGGAGTTTTTTTGGCACGGTGATCCATCTGTCCCTTCCATATAAGAGGCACCGTGGGTGATTCCAAAGTTGCGCTAGCCCGCCCCTTGTGGGGAAAAAAAAAATAAGGAAAAAAATTGCCTCACAGAGATTCTGGTTATGGCACTCGGCGGGTGTCTTTCCGGTTTTGGCACCCAACGAGTTAAAAGAAATTGATGCAAATAACTATATTGAGGAAACATTTAGTAGGGCAAAAAGGCCAGGGTTTCCTTCATTTTGTTGTCACACAAGACTGCGTGACTGACAGGAGACAAGAAAAACGTCCTTGTCATGTCAAACCGCCGATGTGCATTCTTCTCAGACACAGAGGAGGCTGAGCTGGCACTCACCGAACCATGGAGGGGTGGGGTGGGGGTGGGGGCGGCAGGGCTTATTTAACACCCTGCATTACACTTAAGAGTCACAAAAGAGAACAACCGCCGCACGTAAAAAGAGCTATCACACATTTGAACCAGTTTGAGGAGGCCTCCTAAACTGAGAAGTTAAGCTTGAGTAACAGGAGCCTGTTTGAGCAGAGCTGACATTGAAAGTAGCAAACAGTGTGTGAAACATCACAAAGACTAATCAGTTAAGGATTCACAGAGCCAGAGAAGTCACACCCTCCCACCTCCCTCCTTCACCTACACAATTCCCCCCATACAGGACCACCATAATATCATGGTTCAAAAAAACCAAAACAGGGGGGGTGCATTTACTTAACCACTTAAAGCCTATATACTTCTTTGTATGACAAATAGCAAAAATAGCAGCTCTACAAGCTCACAACGTGTCACGGTGCTCAACTCTGTGAGCATTAAGATCTGCCATTTAACACAACCAAAATAGAGATGGCAGGATTAATGTGATGAACATATCTTTTTATTAAATCATTGAATTGTCAGTGTAGTGTGTAGTGTATTTCCCAAAAGTAAATATGTATGTATCTAATTAAGTCAGTCTGAAACAGAAGCAGGGACTAAACATATCACTACCAGCTATAAAAATGAATGCCCCCCACCCCCCCCCCCCCCCCCAACTCAAACTTTGGGAACCACCATAATGTGACTGATATTATACAGTAAGTTCAAACTTTTGGTTATTGTTTCTCTTGCTGTTGGCGTCTTCATCTCTCTCTAGGTTGTACATAATAGTAATATTAATAATAATAATAACACCTGGAATTTATACAGCACTTTTCTAAGTACTCAAAGTCACTTTACATAATGTGTGTGTGGGGGCCAGGGGGAGAGTAACAAAAATAGAACACCTTTATTACAGTAGGAATAAAACTCAGACAAGCAAATAACATGTCTCTGAACCCAAATCAGATAAATCTCACACATAATCTTACACTTTGCACTCCAATTGTTTCTGATATACAAACCCACTAAATTGAGGAGTTGTGGCAAAGACTATGCTAACCTCTTACTGTATATAAAACTACAGCCACATTTGGACCAAGCAAACAGAGCCAATTGGGTAACATATTGAGAAATGTTTCAGTGATCAAAACTAAAAAAAATAATGAAATCACTACTGATCCCCCCGTTCCCTATCGCAGTAATTAAATCCTGGTGGAAAATAAACAATTTTACACGTGAACGAAATGTGAAATGGGCGACTGGACAACAAAAGAAGGAAGGCCATGCCTTGCATTTCGACAAGGGGCCTGCTCATTCTACCACACTTCAAAGTGAAACGTATGATTGTGTTAAAATGTATCAGTGTCTGCACTCAATTTTGGTAATAACTTGTTCAGAGCGAGAGAGACACACACACACAGAGAGAGAGAGAAGGGATCTGGAAGCAATTTGTGATAGCACGGCCAAGTTTTCTTTTTCCTCCAGAAGAAAAGTTATTCTAACTATTGACCTTTTCCAGTACTTGAATGGCATTTCCAAGCATGCTGGGAGATGCCACTGCCGCTCTCAAACGGAACTTTTTAATCCTGTGCGTCAGTGTTGTTTTAGGCCCCCATCTCCTGGGTAAAGCACTTAAACCATTACTGTATAGCTCACACCGTTTGAACAGGGGGCCTTTCTTGCTCCCACACTGCTCAGGAGGACGGTTGCTCGTGAACCACACAATCCACGGCCAAAAGCACTTTGAGATAGATGAACATTTTATCTCAAAGTCTAAAGTTTGATAGAAGGTCTTCTTGAATTGCTGAGTCAAGTTTCACAGATACTATTTTTTTTTCTTCTTTGCAATTCATTGTACCCCCCCCCCCCCCTCTTTCACATTGCACTGTACCTCTACCTTCAGAGTAATACTTCTTTTTTTGGTATTACTTAGTGAAATAGAGTTTTCCTCCTCCAGTGGTCTATATGATGCATTGAGCTGACTGGGCTGGTAGTTCTCTTCCTGTTGCACTGCTGCTCCCTTGTGGTGCATCCACATTATGATAGGTCGACTGAACAGTGAGTACATGCATGTATATGTACCTGTACTGTTAGTCCAGAGTGATTATAGAGACAGGGAAACCAGTGGGACGCTTTTTTTTATTTATTCGTTTTATTTTTGTATTTAACCCATTTAGACCTGGAAAGCATCCGTGTCATTTTAGATCTTAGCTATATATATATATACATAGCAACATAGGTTTTTCAGAAAACTGTTTATTTAATTTTTTTTAGAAGGCATTTTGTTGCTGTCGGGCAGAAACTCTTATCTCGTAAATCAACACCCTACTTGATCATACTACAGCGTCACACAAAAGTACCTAAAGCAGCAGATCTACAAGCTCGAAACGCGTCGCTTGTAGATCTGCTGCTTTTGCTATTTTTGAATTTGAATCCTGAAAAGTAACAGTTTTGGATGGTTCGGGTGGTTTCCACCCGACAGAGACGATTTGTAGAATCGGCCTCAGGTCTTACAGCGACACTAGACTCTAAAAAGCATAAGTTAAAATGAAACAAAGTCGTTCGGTTCAGCAGTTTAATGTAATATTTCAGTCAAACCTTACAACTCCCTTGCCAGTGTGAGACCACACATTTTATTTGGCTTAAAACCCACTTAAACCCTACCTACAGTATATACTTAGTTGACCGGGGTCCCCCAGGGCTCTACACTTGGTCCACTACCCCCCCCCTTTACTACAACAAATCTACTATAAAAATAGCTGACCGTGGAGCGGTCTAGTATTTTCACTGAGCGCTCACCCCACTATATAGAGGATGCTAGGGTTCATGTGGTTTAGGTTTACTGATTAACCCGGGCATCACACAGGGCTGATACACCACCCAGTACAAATGTTCTACTCCTTAACCCATTTAATCCGGGAACGCATACTATGTGTCATTTTTTTAGAGTGCCGCGCTACGAGCTTGTATATCTGCTATTTATAAAAAAAAAAATATTGTGACATTTTGTGCAAATCTTTGAATATATATATATATATGTTTTTTAAAGCGAACATTTGTAACTCAAATCTTTGCTTCTGGTGGATTCTACAAAATGTCTTCTAAATCATAACAGTTGTTTTGAAAAAAAAACTTAGGTTGCAATAATATCAGCGGTTCTCAAACCTTTTCATGTCAAGGACCCCCCAAAGTTGATATGTATTTGGTCGCGGACCCCCATCTCAAAATATTTTCTTCCAGGGACCCACATGCAGAAGCAAAGAATTGAGTTAAAAATGTATATTCAAAGATTTGCACAGATATTCACGATTTTTATGAGCTTGTATATCTGCTATTGTTGAATAGCGAAATAAATCTTAAAATGACACAGATGCTTTCCCGGATCGAATGGGTTAACGGCGGTGCCCACCTCCACCCATGCTGCTAACCCCCAACCCCCCCCATCATCACCACCACCCGAAAGCAATCAGGTAAATCCCACATTAACTACAGGGGGGGGGGGGGGGGGGAGAGAACAGCCCATTAATATTTCACTTGTTTCCAGGCCTGTTTGCGCTATACATCAATGCCCGGCCACTCCTTTCAAAGCCATACATTAGAACTATTTTCAAAATACTTCATTGTCAGCCCGTGGCAGCCTCATTACTTATTAAGATAAGAGGAAAGATGCAGCCGGAGCACGTTGGTGGCTCAGCTTGCTTTAAAAGCCTCTCCTCCTGTTCCCTGTTTCCTCCTCCTCTCATCTTCCTCCTCTTTCATGCTCCTTTATGTGCTAAGTATATAATAAGTGGGATGTTACTTTAGTTAAGGGAGAAACTGCCATGCTGTGTATGTACTGTGTGTTCAAGTAAATGCTTAGCCAAGCACTGCATTAAAAGGGACTCCACCACTGTACTGTATATATATATATATATTCACCTATACAGTGTGTGGGATGGGATGACATGAGAAGACATGTATAGGCTTACATGTTTGTGTTTTACTGTATGTTTGTGTTTGCAATGCATCACATCTGTCAGTATTATTATAATATTATACAGACTGGGAGATAGAGCTATACAGTATATAGACCCACGGTTCAGATATGAAAAACTTTCAACGGTTGAACCGTCCCATCATCACAGTCATTTCCCCCATGGCTCATTGCACAGGTTACAGGAAAAAAAGTCTTCCTTTAGTTAAGGATTCGTGAAATGTACCCTAGTAGAGCTTCATAGAGATACATGGTGTTTGTCATGTCCATGAATGCATAACCCTGACATATAAGGCCTGTGTGTGTGTGTGTGTGTGTGTGTGTGTGTGTGTGTGTGTGTGTGTGTGTGTGTGTGTGTGTGTGTGTGTGTGTGTGTGTGTGTTTGTGCGTGCGCGTGCGTGCGGTTAATCCATTCAATCCAGGAACGCATCCGTGTCATTTTAAGATTTCTTTGGCTATTCAAAAATAGCAGACAAGATACACTATGACGAAAAATGTTCATTGACTACCTTTTTTCACTGACGAAAACTAAATAAAAACTAAGCTACTATGACTAAAACTTAGACTAAATCTATTGACAATTTCGTCAACAAATAAAAACTACACTAAAATGTTAGGGAGGGACGAGTGGAGAAGAAATCCAGTAGAACTGGATTTTTTGGTTGCGCTCAGGTGTTGCACTCTGAAAATAGCCGACCTACAAGCTCACAACGCTTGTGAGCTTGTAGATCTGTTATTGTCAGCATGCAACCAAGTGCAAAATCAGCCATTACGACGGCATCAAGGCACCGCCACAATACATTTTAGTCTACTAAATCAACTGTAGATTTAGTCGACTTAGCTCGACTATAATGTTATGATAATATAGTCAACTAAAACAAGACAAAAACTAAAACATTTCAGATGACTAAAATATGACTAAAACATAAATGGAATTTGATTCAAAAGATTATGACTAAAACTAAATCAAAATGTGCTGTCAAAATCAACACTGCTCTCACCTCCTTCCAGCTCTTCTCTCCCCTCGTCTCCCATCACCTCTGTCCCAGATGCTTATAGTTTACTACGCAGATAGATCTTGTTCTCATGTTTTGTTACTTAGATTTGTTTTTGTTTTTAACTTGACCACAAATGTTAAGAATGTGATTTAGATCAGCATGCTGTTTAGACGCTAAGATGCTAAGTCCATTGTTCACTCGTTATCCCAGTTTCTTTGAGACACTACATTTGCTCGCTCTCTCTCTGCATTCTATACTTATGTAACTATTTACCTTGTTTGTTTATTGACCAGAGTTCATGCTTACTCTGCTTATTCTGGTCTCACAATTGTCGCTCTTTAACCCAATAAAACCGGGAACGCATCTGTGTAACCACTTTAACCATTATTTTATACTTTGGCTATTCAAAAATAGCAGATCTAACAAGCTCATAGCGCGGCACCGAGTGCTGCACTATGAGCTTGTAGATCTGCTATTTTTGAAAATCGTGAAGATTTGTGCAAATCTTTAAATATATATTTCTATTTTTAAAGCGAACTTTTTTTACTCAAATCTTTACTTCTGGGGGTCCCTGGGACAACATATTTTCAGATGGGGGTCTGCGGCCAAATACATATAATTTTGACATGAAACAGTTTGAGAACCACTGATTATAGCAACATATATACATATTTTTTCAATTAGGATTTAGAAGACATTTGTAGAATCCCCAGAAGCAAAGATTTGAGTTACAAATGTTCGCTTGGAAAAATATATATATATTTAAAGATTTGCACAAAATGTTCAAGATTTAAAAAAAATTGCAGATCTACAAGCTCCGAGCTTGTAGATCTGCTAGCCAAAGTATAACACAATGGTTTAAGTGGTTACACAGATAAATACTTGCTAAATACATTGTAAATTGCAGGTAGCTGAAAAACAAATGTGTCTGTCTCTCTACCATCCATATCTAATGACCTGCACCATGGAAAACATGCAGAGCAGTGGAAACCATCTGAAACGATACGATAGGCTACTTCCAAAGCGCTAACCGAACCGAGGAGGTCGCCACGGGGTCAGAGAGAAAACGTGTCTGGCATCCATTTCCTCCCCAATGTCACAAACTCTGCTCGTGTCCCCATGACAAGGCAAGGGCTGAAGAAATGTGTGCAGCCCTTAGTGGGCAGTTAGATGGTATCGGGCTAAGAGGAATGGACATGTGGCTAAGATAACCCCCCCCCCTGCTTAAGTATTTCTGAAACCCCTAGGGCCTTGTTTTGTCATGCGTTACATTATAAAACTACTTGCAGGTTATATTCACACGACATCCATGGTTCGAGGACAACTGGTTCCAAATACTAGGGGGACAGAAGTATGCAGAGCTCAGCTGAGCGTGCTCTATACTGTCAATAGTTTCAGAGGAAGGTAAGAGGGGTGCAGAGTCTCAGTGAACAGTCCCAACTCTTTTACTTTTCTTTTGACCCATTCAAACCGGGAACGCATCTGTGTAACCATTTTATCCATATTTTATACTTTGGCTATTCAGATATAGCAGATAAACAAGCTCATAGCACGGCACCGAGTGACGCGCTATGAACTTGTAGATCTGCTATTTTTGAAAAATCTTGAACATTTGTGCAAGTATTTGAATATATATATTTTTTTAAAGGGAATTTTTTTTACTCAAATCTTTGCTTCTGGGGGGTCCCTGGAACAAAATATTTTGAGATGGGGGTCCGCGATACACATCATTTCTGGGGGTCCTTGACATGAAAGTTTGAGAACCACTGATATAGCAACGTATTATAATTTTTTTAAACGGTTAGGATTTGTAGAATATATAGAATCAAGATTTGCAGAAAGGTTCACGATTTTTCAAAAATAGCAGATATACAAGATACATAGCGCGGCACCGAGTGCAGCGAGATCGGCATGTAGATCTGCTATTTTTGAATAGCCAAATAAATCTAAAATGACGTGAGATGCGTTCCCGGATTGAATGGGTTAATTCTATTATTTACCGTAGCAGCAGTCTCTGACAAACGGACGTGTTTGGGCTACTCAGGCCATCATCGTCAACAAGGACAACTGGACCTTACAATCACAGTTAAGGGAGTGGGTAAATGCAGGGAATAATATAACCAGTACACTGTAATTGTCACTCTGTACTTACTTTTGGTAAATATGATGGTCCCTGATAATATATCAATAATAAAAAAATTGAAAAATTAAAAGTATAAAAAATATATATCCCATTTATCCACTTGACTTATTAATTCAACAGGCTCACTGGATTGTGAGCCTGACTGAGAGAGCCATCAGTCTGCCTAAAACAACATGGAGGTTTTAGAACTACCACAAACAGACACTGACTGTCTGCACTTCTCCTATCTGCCCGTGAGCTCTCATGTTGGGCATGACAGCCACTGTAGGATGCCTAGAAGTCAACCGCGTCGGGAGTCAGCACAAAACAAGAACGAACAAAACAAAAACAAAATGAGTAAGAAAAGTAAGAGCTAAGTAGCTTTGGGAACCAACCAACGGTGACCTGTCCTAGAGTATGGGGCACAGGCTGTATGTGAAGCAAGTACACTATGGACATACATGAGTAGTATATCGCAGGGATCCCAATACAACTCTTGATGCCGAGTGCCAAACAGGGATGCATTGGGTAGCATTTTTTTTGTCTTTGGTATGACCCAGTCTCAGGGCAGACAATCTAACCACAAGGCCACTGAGGCAACCACACATACTTCTTTACATACTCATGAACATGCATAATAGTATATGCAGTATTATGCATAACCCCAAACATGTTAAAACTTGAACTTACCAACTTGTGGCACTGTGTCCCATGCAGAGTTGCTTCCTGAAAGGACTGCTCCCGCCCTATGAGAAAAGACCAAACTTACTTCAGCGTTTCATTTTATTGGACAATTTATTTTATAATTTTTTAATATTTAATAATATTAAAGGGTTATGTGAGGTGTAAGGTCATACAAGCTAGCATGTAAGCTAGTAGTCGCAATAAATCAGTGGCCCTCAAAGTGGGGTCCGGGGACCCCCAGGGGTCCTTGGGGTGGTTCCAGGGGGTCCCCAGCAAAAATTGTTAATAAAGCATGACAATCATTTTCGTGCCGGGCTGCGAGTTTGTGCATCTGCTATTTTTTATTTATTTTATCTTTTTTTAATTTTTTATCCCAAGATTTCAAAACCTTTTTATTTTTTTAACATTAAAAAAAAATCTTCTCTTTTTTTTTACACAAATCTTCACAAATTACTGTATACAACTGGATCTGTGACCAGATGGAAGCAACCTATATCGTCAACAAGGACTGACTGGACCTTTTCAGGTGAGCGACACCAGTCAGTGCAAACCAAGTATAACGGCGCTTTTTAGATGGATAGTCTATGTAGGGCAACACAGAAGCTGAGCATTCAAGACATCTCAAAACGTAAAAATGCTCCTAAAAAAGGACAGGAAAACAGAAAATGGGTAAAAATATTTCAGTAGAGCAGCCTTCTGTTGACTTGTGTGCTAAACCAAGCCAAGAGCCAACGTGCTACTTAAAACAAAGCATCTCTAATTCATGCCAAGAGTTGGACTGTGTAGCCCAAATAATTTTAACGAGATATTAAGTACTTGTCCTCTAATCTTTAAAAGCTTATTTCTTTAATCAGTATAAGCTGAAGTGCTTACATATTTGCTTTAGAGAGTCATCTGCCCAGAAACAAACAATAGAGTGGTGGGATCGGGACATTTAAAATCTTGGGGCGCTTCACAGCCATTTCAATCTGTTATTTTTCGCAGAGGCTAGACTCAAGCTGAATTCCAACTCGGGACACTTTTAATCACAGGCCCCCTTATGCAATTTGATTACCACGTCATATAGTCTTAATGTCTCCCGCATGGCTCTGGCATGTCTCTGGGGCCTGGGCTCCATTAACCTATTCAATCCGGGGACGCATACTGTATCATTTTAATATTTCTTTGGCTTTTCAAAAAATTGCTACAAGCTCATAGCACGGCACCGAGTGCTATGAGCTTGTAGATCTGCTATTTTTGATACATCTTGAAAAATGTTGCAAATCTTTGAATATAAATATTTTTAAAGCGAATATTTGTAACTCAAAACTTTGCTTCTGGGGGGTCCCTGGAACGAAACATTTTGAGATGGGGGGCCGCGGCCAAATACAGATCTAAAAATGCTTTCTAAATCCTAACAGTATGTTGCTATATCAGTGGTGCTCTAACTTTACCATGTCAAGCAAGGACCCCCAAAATTATATGCATTTGGCCGCGGACCCCCCATCTCAAAATGTATTGTTCCAGGGACCCCCTAGAAGCAAATATTTGAGTTACAAATGTTCTCTTAAAAAAATATATATTCAAAGATGTGCACAAATGTTCATGATTTTTCCTAAAATAGCAGATCTACAAGCTCATAGCGCAGCACTCGGCTCACTCGCGCTATGAGCTTGTATATCTGCTATTTTTGAATAGCCAAAGCATAAAATAATGGCTAAAGCGGTTGCTTTGCCGGTATTAATGGGTTAAGAGCAAACCAAAACCTTGTCCCCACTTCACAGCATTGCCTTTTGGAAATAGGAGCACGTGCCATGCCCTCGGCTCTCAACAAGCCTGTTGTTTACTAAGTCTAACACATCATGGAGTCATTTAGGCTGGCTGTGGGCTTTTTTTATGAATCAGAGTGGCATCCATACTGTATCAGTTTCTGTGTAGCGCCCCCATTCTGCTCCTTTTAGGGTCACAGGAACATTAACCACATGAAGCCTATAGGCATGCCATAATAATAATAATAATACATTTTATTTATAACACACTTTACATTCTTGTAAATCTCAAAGTGCTACAGGGTTTAAAAACATGGCATAAAGCAAGCAACGGCAACCAAACAATTACATGGGACCCAACTAGGCTAAAGGGTCATATTAAAGACTAGGTAAAATCAGGGCATAGGGGGAAAAAAGCCCAAGAATAATTAAGAAAACGCTTTGTTAAAAAGGTAGGTTTTTAGTAAATTTTTTAAAAGCATCTGTGGTGACTGGTGCTCTCAGGTGTTCGGGGAGTGTTTAGGTCAAGCTCAAAAGAGAGTTTAGGTCAAGTTCAAAAGAGAGTTTAGGTCAAGGTCAAAAGGCATCGCGTTTGTCAGCTTGTAGATCGCCTATTTTCCCTGAACAGATTTGGTGTAGAAGGGTAGGGCACCAAGTAATAGACCCCTGGCTGTGGGAACCCTGGTCAACAAAGTATATATTGTAGGGTTTTAACCCATTAAGACGCAAAATGCCTACTAAATCAGTAGTTCTCAAACTTTTTCGTGCCAAGGACCATACATTTTGAGAGTGAGTGAGTGAGTGTGATTGTGTGTGAGAGAGAGAGAGAGAGATACAGTATACCCCCAGAAGAGAAGATTTTCTGTAAAATAAATATGACCGTGGACCCCCCCCCATCTCAAAATATTTTTTTCCAGGGACCCCTAGAAGCAAAGATTTGAGTAAAAAATGTATATACATATTCAAGGATTTGCACACATTTTCACGATTTCTCAAACATTGCCTGTCAGGCTACATTGTAGGCTACAATGTAGCCTGACAGCACGTTGCGGGTTCGAATCCCGATCCCGATGGCCTTTGCTGCGTGTCACTCTCCATACTCTCCCTATCTACAATAATCCAAAGATAAACTCGCTGGCCTAGTGGTCCAGGCGTATATCACATGCGCTGGTAATCCAGCTTGACAACGTGTTGCGGCCGGGTTCGACTCCCGATCCCGACGACCTTTGCTGTGTGTCCCCCCCATCTCTCCCCCCATTTCCTGTCAGCTGTCCTGTCAAAATAAAGGCATAAAAGCCCACAAAAACATCTTTTAAAAAAAAAAAACTAACCAAATGTGTAATCATGGGTAATTATCAGCTCCATTTGTCACTGGTGTCTTTTGTCATATTTTACTGTAATTGTTCTGTCTCCTGTACTATGTCTACTTGTCTTGTATTGTATTGATGTCTGTTTTTGTATGATATATCACCACTTTTTAACAGCCTGCTCAGGGACCACAGATGAAAATTAGCTTTTGGCTAACTATGGCTCATTTACGTGGATGTGAAAACTGACATGTTGATTAATGTGCACTGTCCCTGATAAATAAATAAATTAAATAAAATTCAGGAGGCAAAAATGCTTCGACTGCAACACGCACAGCTGATTAGACTCCAATCAGCTGTGCGTGATTACAGTAAGCCAAAGCTGCAGTGCGTGATCATGTGAGCTCAAGTACAAGTCTGTCTGAAACTAGACAGTGGAGGAAAAAGTACTCAAATGTTTAACTTAAGTAAAAGTATCAATACTGCAACGTAGAAATACTCAATTAAACATTTACTTGAGTAAAAGTACAATAGTATTGGTATGAAAATAATACTTAAAGTACAAAAGTATAAGTACTCATTATGCAGAATGTCCCATTTCACAAGTTTTCAAATGTATGAAAATCTTTGGAAAATAGCAGATCTACAAGCTCACAATGCGTAGCATCACAACGCATTGTGAGATTGTAGATCAGCTATTTTCAAATGGACGAAATGTATAGGGGTTAAGTGGGTAATGTAGGTTTTGTAATAATAATCTAAATCCACAAAGTAACTAGGTAACCAAAGTTTTCAAATAATTGTAGTGGAGTAAAAGTACAATATTTGCCTCTGAGATGTAGTGGAGTAGAAGTAAAAGTAGGCCTACTGAAAATTGGAAATACTCCAAGCAAAGTAAAAATACATCAAAATTGTACTTATATTTCACTTTCAAATACAATAAAAAGAATAAAAGAATATATAAAAAAGAAATGAAAAAAGCAATGAAAAAATTAAGGCCCCCTCACGCATTAGAAGGACATTCTAACGTGTGAGGTACAGTACTTGAGTAAATGTACTTAGTTACTTTACACCACTAAAACTATAGAGATGTTTTCACTTCCAGATATGCTATATGTGGGCTCTGGGGACTGCTAGGGGTCTTTGAGGGGGGTTCCAGGGGGTCCCAAGCAAAATGAGGAACAGTTTAAAAAACACTTATTTTCTATCAATTGTACACCCCATGAAGCCTTGAATTCATGGAGATTGTTTAGTTGTGGGCTCGCTGCAGCAGCATATTGTCACTATTTCTTTATTCTCTCCCAAAAGTATGGCACCTAATTACTCCCACATACTTTCACTTAGAAACTCCATTCAAACTGTAAAAAATCCAGCTTACTGTGGACATGGGTGCTTGTACTTTTCTTTTTGAAATAATTTGTAGTTTTTGAAATATTTAACTTTGAACACCCCAAAAGGTCAATGGGAAAGTCAATGTTTTTTTAACTGAAAACCCCTAGAGAGAGGACAGAGGAAAAATGCCCTGTGTTTTCGTAAAGTCACTGTGGCCGCATTTTTTACACTACAGACATGTTTTTTACATCACCAAGATGGCACGGGTCTGCTCTTTGATTTAAGATCTAAGCTGTGTGATGTATACATTTTAAGTTAAGACCATTCAAATAAACCCATGTCTCTCTTCACTCTAGCAATCAGTACACCTGGTGTTAGCTAGCTTGTCAGTCATTGGCTGCTCAGTGGTGCTGCAAAGTAACTAAGTATATTTACTATGCAAGTGCTTACAATGCACAGTTTAATTTTGAGGTACTTTTACTTTCCTTTCCATTTTTGTTACTTCTACTCCACTACAATTACAGCATATGACAGCTTTAGTAACTTGTTACTTTGCAGATTTGATTATTAATACAAAACCTACATTAACCTACATTAACCACATACAGCCGATCTACAATGAGCTTGTAGATCTGCTATTTTCTGAGAATTTAAGTACTTTTACTTTGGCACTCAAAGTATATTTTGATGCTAAAACGTGTGCGTATTTCAAGCTCCAAAACTACCACCCCCACACACACACACCACATACTCCACCGCCCCCCCCCCCACCCACACCACATGACATACCCCTCCCTCTGTCATACTTTGACTATTCGGAAAAAGCCGATCTTGCGATCTACAATGTGATGCGTTGTGAGCTTGTAGATCTGCTATTTTGGAAAAAGCTTGACAGTCTTTTGAAAGTGTGAGTACAGGGGGCGGCAGTGGCTCAGGGGTAGAGTGGCCGGTAGAGCGGCCGGATGGCAACTGCAAGGTTCCCAGTTCAATCCCGGGCTCCCCCAGAATTAGTGTCGAAGTGTCATTGAGCAAGACGCTGAACCCCTAATTGCTCCCGATGAGCAGGTTAGTGCCTTGCATGGTTTCCTCCACCATCAGTGTATGAATGTGTGTGTAAAAGGGTGACATTTTGATGGCAATAATCTTCAAGCTCCAATTCAACTCTAATGGTGTGTATTGGTCAACATAACTCCCCCACCCCCCTCTCTCTCTCACAAACACACATACACACACATATCCCTTACTACCATCAGCTATGCAAGCAGGTGTGTAACTGATGACAATTAGGAGAATGATAACAGGTGCTCCCAATCTGATCAACCGGAGGCAAGTCTACGCCCACACATAACAGAAAGACAGAGATACCAAGTCAAACTAAATTTGTACTTTTTATAACAATTTTTTTTTGGCTTTAAAGCGAGCCCACATTGTTTGTTCAGGAACAATATTTCTAGTTGTTGTCGCATTCCTAAGCCAATAATTTGATGACGGGGTCATCAGTCATTAGGAGACTCAGTAGACGCCGGCCATCACTCCGGTAAGAGACTCCTTGCAGTCTGTGGGAAAATCGGTTCAGGGGTCCTAGACAGTGGTGTAAATTAACTAAGTAAATGTACTCAAGTACTGTACTTAAGTACAATTTTGAGATATTTTTACTTCACTGGAGTATTTCCAATTTCTACTCTACTACATCTCAGAGGCAAATATTGTATTTTTACTCCACTACAATTATTTGAACACTTTAATTAATAGTTACTTTGCAGATATAAATTATGGTATAAAAAAACATTCATTAAAAACTTTAGCCCTATTTGAAAATAGCCGATCTACAAGCTCAAAACGTGTTGCGATGCGACGCGTTGTGAGCTTGTAGATCTGCTATTTTCAAACATTTTAGAACTTTTACTTTCGGTACTTTAAGTGCATTTTGATACCAATACTTTTTTACTTTTACAAGTAAAACTAGAAAAAGTGCTCCTCGAAGCACAGGTCTCCGCCAGGTCAGGTAGGTTATTGTGGCCTCCTGGTGGCGCTATAATAGGCCAAAGTGAAAAGGGTGCCATTTCTTCTTAGGCCTTGCACGGCAATCGGACACTCCATTCATGATTTGAAGCATTTTGTTCAAAAATGTGTTTTGCTAAATTAGACCTGCTGGTGGCGCTATAACAGGCCAATGTTAAAAGGGTGGCATTTGCTCCTCAACATAGTGTGAATGTGCGTCCAAAGTTTGACCGCAATCGGATGCTGCGTTCATGATTTGCGGCATTTTGTTCAAAACAAGGCACTACTGCAAACTTTAGATGTCAATCTTAGCCAATCAGGATGGAATATGAAAAATGAAACACATCCGTCTTGATCACATGACTGTAGAGATCATGTGTACCGATTTGCGTGACATTTCGATAAAATCAGAAGGAGTAATATAATAAAATGTGTTTTACATAAGTCGGCCTCCTGGTGGCGCTATAAAAGGCAGATGTGAAAAATGCAGGGCAAAGGTTTTTTCCTTGACCTCTAGGGAGTGCGCTTACAAAGTTTTACACAGATCGGTGCAGTTATAGGTCAAAACACAAATCGGTCTGTTATAGCGCCACCATGAGGCTGATTTGATTATTTTCAAGTGGCATTTCTTCCTCGGCCTAGTGGGAATGTGCGTGTGAAATCTCACGGAAATCGCAAGCTGCGTTCATGATTCGAGGCATTTTGTTGAAAACGGAGCAATCCTGCAAACTTTGGAAGCCAACCTTAGCCAATCAGCATGAAATATGGAAAATTGGACAGATCCGTGTTGATCACATGACTATAGAGATACTGTGTACTGATTTGCGTGATGTTTGGATAAAATCTGTAGGAGTACTGTCAAGAAATGTGTTTTGCAAAAAGCGGCCTCCTGGTGGCGCTATAAAAGGCTAATTTGAAAAATTTGGGGCAGAGGTTCTGCTCTGGCATCCAGGGAGTGTGTGTGCACAGTTTCGCTGCGATCAAACCAACGGTGCCGGAGATTAGCTGTACACAAAATGACAGAATGACGGACGGACGGACACACACACACACACACGGACGGACGGACAGGGGGCAAAACATACTCTCTCGCCATGCCTTTCGGCCTGGCGGAGACAATAATGTTTAATTCTGGACTTTTACTTGTAACAGAGTATTTCTACATTGCAGTATTGATACTTTTACTTAAGTAAAACATTTTAGTTTTTCCTTTTTTCCACCACTGGTCCTAGACATGAAAATGTTTGAGAACACAGCTGTAAAGAGTGCCGTGTTCTGCCCCCGAGATGTTCAGAAACCCATCTAGAGACCAATACTGATAGTCACTGTAGTCAATAACCAAAACACAATGTTACACTCAGAGCAGCTTCTCCAAAGACAACAAACCTTTGAAATGTTCACTGAACTTGGGAAAACAGTACATTTGTCACACCGCCCCAACACCAACCAGCCTTCTTCTTATTAAAGGCAAACCCCAACAAGCCGACCTATGGGAACGACAGGAACACAACTGATTAATGGGAGGAGAAAGGCTATATTCTTCAAGCCGTTCCCAAAGTGGACACTTCCATACTACCTTTTCTTAACCCATTATGGGGCCGGATCAAAAAAATCTCCTCTAAATCCTAACAGTTTTGTGGAAAAAACGTATGTTTCTATATCAGTGGTGCTCAAACCTTTTCATGTCAAGGACCCCCAATATTATATGCATTTGGCCACCGACCCCCATCTCAAAATATTTTTGTTCCAGGGACCCCCAAAAGCAAAGATTTGAGTAAAAATATATATATATATATATATTCAAAGATTTGCTCAAATTTTCATTATTAAAAAATATATATAGCAGATATACAAGCTTGTAGCGTGGCACAAAGTGCTTGTATATCTGCTATTTCTGAATAGCCAAAGTATAGAATAATGCTTTTTTAGCTAAAACCTAAAATTCCCGGTTTGAATGGGTTAATGGTTTGTAGAAGCCGCCAGACAGGTACAGTACACCACCGCATCCTCTGTTCCCAACCAGATTATTTACACAACACCCTTATCGGCCATCCCAAGTTGGGCTATTAGTCATTGGATGAGCGGATGACAAGTCCAGAAAACCAGCATTTACTATTACATGGTGATGAATGGAGAGTCGTTCCAGTGGCCATACATCAACGCAGGCAAAACCCCCCTAAACAAGATCTCCCTCCACCCATCGCCATAGGGAAGATGGATTTCATATTCCACTGTATGTGAACCATATACTGTCTTATGGTTATATATATTATGCTTTTATGATATCGACGCTCAATTATTCAACATGGTCATTGTTCTCTTTAACTCATTATTCTCTTCGGGAAACGCATCTACAAATGTCTTCTAAATCCTAACTGGTTTCTGACAAACGTATGTTGCTAAAGTATAATATCAGTGGTGCTCAAACAGAAGCAAATATTTGAGTTACAAAAAATATATATATTCAAAGATTTGCACAAATGTTAACGATTTTTCAAAAATAGCAGATCTACAAGCTCATAGCGCGGCACCAGGTGGCGCGCTATGAGCTTGTAGATCTGCTATTTTTTCGCCAATTTTAATCGCCAAAGAAATCTCAAAATAACACAGATGCGTTCCCGGTCTTGAAGGGTTAACCACATGAACTAACGGCATCCCCATTTTGAGCATGTCATTATAGGCAAATTTTATTTTAAATATTTTTTGCAAAGCTTTCAAAAATAGCATATATACCATCTCACAACACCATGTGATGTTACGTATAGGGAAAATAGTGAATAGCGGAAGAAATTGCAGATCTACGAGTGCATTGCGATTTGCAACACATTGTGAGCTTGTAGATTGGCTATTTTCAGGGCAAATTTGTCTTCGACAAAGTAGGCTTACGTGGTTTTAAAGGATAGCCTAATTTATAGTTCTATAGGATTTATTTTTTGAATGACCAACAACCAGTCTTGGCTGCTCTGGGGACCCATAGCCAACGTCGCTAGTTTTCATTGGGAAAATCCTGCCTAAGAATTCTAAGTTATTTTGAAAAAAATCTGCATAAATAGTAGACATTTGGCTTCAGGCATTTACAAACTAGGTAAATAGGACACAAGTAACATTAATCCATTTCGTGTCCTGAAGGTAACTTTTCAAGAAATAAATGAATAGGCCCTATGTTTGTTTAAACTTATCACTACTGGCAGCTGGATGAACACACAGAGACATAGAAATGGCAATTGAAGTTGTCGGCAGCACTCGCAAATAATGAAGTAACACTTTTAATAAGAAAGGCACAGCGGCGGCAGAAGAAAATGGATGCGTTTCAGCCCCAGGCTTTCCTCAGTGTTTGAGAAAACCTGAATGTCAGTGTTAACAGCAGCTCCAAGTAGGCAGCTGATGTGTTACAGCAGTAGTTCTCAAACGTTTTTGTGCCAAGGGACCCCCAAATTGATATATATTTGGCCACGCCCCCATCTGAAAATGCCTTGTGCCAGGGACCCCCAGATGAGAACATGTATGTAAAAAAATATATATATTATTCAAAGGTTTTCCAAACATTTTCGATATTTCACAAAAAAAATCTAAAATAGCAGATCTACAAGTTTGCGAGATTGTAGATCTGCTATTTTTGAATAGCCAACGACAACTGGATAACCGGATAAAATGGATAAAGTGGTTAAAATGATCCCTGGACCCCCCCAAGGACCTCTGGGGGTCCCTGGACCCCACTTTAAGAACCACTGCTTTAATGTATTTGCTTTTTGCTTATTTAATGGCCTTTCACACCGGGGGCATTTTTTGTGCGATTAATTTGCCCGAGAATTATTATTGTTTAACACATTGGGTGCCAGAGGTTTATTAAAATATTATACGTTGAGTGCCTGCATTTCTTCCATCCACTTGCGTTATAAGTTTCGTGCTGTGAGAAGCCCCGACGAGGAAGTGCATGTAAACAAAGCGTGCGTGCGAGACGGCGGAGGGTCCCGACTAACGCCTGGAACAATAATATTTCCAACGCGACCCTCCATTGCAGCGTGATCGCCGATCGAAAACGGCTCGTTTCCACCACATTAAAAAGAAATGGAGATATTAAGCTTTTAATCAAGGAGATAACATTGAAAACGCCGACCGGAAGGATTTTTGACATGGAGCCAGATCCAGCCTCTTCTTCTCAGAAACTCATTGGGTGATGTCAAAGTTTCGTTTTAGCGCCCCACGTGGCCCACATGTATAAAAATAGAATTGGGTCAAAAACGGTCCGGACCGTTTTCGGCACTTCTCGTTTGGACCCTCAAAAACGGTCCGGACCGTTTTTGGCATTCAATGTGTTAAAGTGGTTTGTGTCATGAACTCAGAACATGGATATCACACAGCCAAAAAGCTTTTTTTTACCACTGCAAATAAAGCCATCAAGCTGTATTGTATCAATGAGACATCAACTGTACATGAATAGTTTTGATGGGAATTACTTGTTTATTGCACGCCCTGAATTATACGTTGCACGTGCTGAAAATAACAGATCTACAAGCTCACAGCTTGTAGATCTGCTATCATTGGCACAGGACCCCAGCGCCAGCGTGTAAATGAGTCGAGCGTTGGTTTCTCAACTTAGCGGCCAACATGGAACTAGATCATATGCCAGGATCATTGGATGGGCTCGGCAGTGACCGTAACTGTGTTTGATCTTTTTACTTTGTGCCTACTAGATTCACTGTGTGTGTGTGTGTGTGTGTGTGTGTGTGTGTGTGTGTGTGTGTGTGTGTGTGTGTGTGTGTGTGTGTGTGTGTGTGTGTGTGTGTGTGTGTGTGTGTGTGTGTGTGTGTGTTTGTACAGGAGCGTGGCAGCCCCCACTGCACACAGCATGTATTGAGTTTTTGGACAGTCGCCCTGTGCTGGTATTCCCACACACACACACACACACACACACGCAGATTCAGCACACACACACAAGACACGCAGATTCAGCACACACACACACACACAAGACACGCAGATTCAGCACACACACACACAGAGACACGCAGATACAGCACACACACGCACATGTGCGCACGCCCACACACACAGATGCAGCACACACACGCACATGTGTGCACACACGTGATGCAGCACACACACACACACACAAACCACTGGTGCCATCTGCCATATGGTGCGGAGAAAGCAGAACAACAGAGGGTGTGATGGAAAAATGTTTGTGTGTGCGTGCATGTATGTGTAGGTATGGACTGTACAGTACATACCTACACTTTTTTTACTTAAGTAAAAGTATCAATACTGCAATGTAGAAGCACTCTGTTACAAGTTAAAGTACAAAAGTATTGGTATCCAAATGTACTTAAAGTACCAAAAGTAGAAAGTAGCTACTCATTATCCAGAATGTCCCATTTCACAAGTTTTCAAATGTATGAAATGTATAAAAATCTTTTGAAAATAGCAGATCTACAAGCACAATTGTGAGCTAGATCGGGTATTTTCAAATGGCCAAAATGTATATAAAAAAGTAACTAAAGTCTTCAAATAATTGTACTGGAGTAAAAGTTTAAAAAAGAAATGCCCCTGAGATGTAGTGGAGTAGAAGTAAAATTTGAGAAAATTGGAAACACTCCAGTAAAGTAAAAAATCCTCAAAAGTGTACTTAAGTACAGTACTTGAGTAAATGTACTTAGTTACTTTACACCACTGGTATGTGTAGGTATGTTGTACCACATACAGTACATCTAGACGGGCGGGGGGGGGGCACATGGCTGCAGTAGCAGCAGTCCGTGGCTCTCTCATGGCAGCCTGGGGTGTCACATCCATCTCTGTCTTTTTGCCAAATTTGATTTTAAATATTTATCACGCCATACATCTTGGCTGAAACAAATTACTGGCAAAGTGCTATTGTCTGAGAGACCTGTAGTAAGAAGGATGGAGGCGTTGGGAGGGAGCATCAATGTTTCATTTGGTGAAATATATGACTGGGAGCTGTGCAACTACAGCATTTTTTTTATTTTTATTTTTTTTAAACAAGACGATGATCCAGAAGTCGAACTTTCCGCCGAGATGGTGATCATATCCTGCTGCTCTGTCCAAACGTCCTATAAGCAGTGGTTCCCAAACGGTGTGCCGATGCAAAAGAAATACCTCAAAAGTGTACTCAAACAGTACTTGAGTAAATGTACTTTACAGTTACTTTACACCACTGCCCCTGTACTATGCAATAAGCTAAACTTAACAGTGACCACTACATTCAAGGGTAGAATCACCTGAGAGGGACAAACATGCTGATTCCAAAAAGTGACAGGGTCTTTTCAAGGCCTAATATATATCGTTGCTGTCGAGCAGAAACCTCTTAACTTCTTTACTTTTTCGTACATTAACGCCCTACTTGATCATACTACAGTACAGCGTCAGACAAAAGTATCAAAAGTAGCAGATCTACAAGCTCGAAAAGCGTCACAACACGATACACACACACACAGGTTTACCCATTCAATACGGGAACGCATCTCTGTCAGTTTAGATTTCTTTGGCTATTCAAAAAAAGCAGATCTACAAGCTCATAGCGCGGCAGAGAGTGCCACGGTATGTTTGAAAAATCGTGAAAATCTACGCAAACATATTTTTGTTGTAAACAACATTTGTACAGTAACTGTCAAATGTCTTCATTTTTCTGAAAAACTATTGTTGCTATATCAGTGGTGCTCAAACTTTTTCTTGTCAAGGACCCCCCAAATGTATATGGGGGCCACCAAACCCCATTAAAATATGTTGTTCCAGGGAGTAGGGACCCCCCAGAAGCAAAGATTTGAGTTGAAAATGCTGTTTCCAAAAAATATATGTATTCCAAGATTTAAATTAATAGGCCCTACATAGGGCCTATTACTTTATTTCTAGAAAAGTTACCTTCAGGACACAAAATGGATTAATGTTACTTGTGTCCTATTTACCTAGTTTGTAAATGCCTGAAGCCAAATGTGTACTATTTATGCTGCTTTTAAAAAAATAAGGCAGGATTTTGCCAATGAAAACTAGCGATGCTGGCTATGGGTCCCCAGAGCAGCCAAGATTGGTTGTTGGTCATTCAAAAAATACATCCTATAGTATAGAACTATAAATTAGATAGTTCGGAACACAAATGTTCAAGATTTTTAATAAATAGCCAAAGTATAAAAATAATGGTTATAGCTCAAATCTAAAATGACACGGATGCGTGCCCGGATTGAATGGGTTAAGCAGTATAGGCTATAAGAATAAAAAATCGCCACATCAGTATTACTGCTCCCAAATGCAAGGTTACGTTGATAACATTTCGAGCCACCAGGCTCTTCCTCAGCCTAATTTTTAGGATCCGACATAATGATCAAGGCTCAAGCCAATTTCAGTGTGAAAACAGTTGAGAAGCACCATCTGCAATGTCCAGTAAAGCAGTGGTTTTCAAACTTTTTCATGTCAAGGACCCCCAAATTTACACTTATTAGCCTAGGGACCCCCCATTTGAAAAGATATGCCAGGGACCCCAATAAGAGAAGGTTTTTACGGCTCTCTAGCAGTGATTCTCAACCATTTTAATTTCAAGGACCCCCAGTTTGACATGCATTAGGGCTAGAGACCCCCATTTAATGGCATTTCTATCTCTGGGACCCCTATTTATATTGTAAAAATCAATGTTAATGTAACTCTGAGTTACAGACCCATAAGGGTCCATTTGGTTCCTATCACTATCTATCATTTAGCTGGGGACCCCCTGGAACTCCCTCAAGGACCCCTGGGGGTCCCCGGACCCCACTTTGAGAACCAATGCAGTAAAGGGCCAGATAAGAAACGCTACGTTCTGGTGACTTAATAACTGCGGGCAGGAGGAGGATTTTACAGCAGTCAACTCTGACTTCAAATATACCAATATTACCCAGTGGTGGTTATGTACTCGAGTACTGCACTTAAGTACAATTTATTTTGAGATAAACTGGACTATTTTAAATGTAAAATTACACCTCAGAGGCAAATATTGTACTTTAACTTCACAACAATTATTTGAAAAGTTTACTTACTAGTTACTTTGTAGATTTCTGTTATTATTTTTAACATAAATTAACCACGTCAGCCGTAAATATACTTCTGCTATTTTGATAACATCCGATCTACAAGCTCACAACGCGTCGCAATGTGACGTGTTGTGAGCTTGTGAAATGGGACATTCTGCGTAATGAGTACTTTTACCTTTGGTACTGGAAGTATATTTTGATGCCAATACTTTTGTACTTTTACTCAAAGAAAGTTTTAATACCGGACTTTTACTTGTAGTAGAGTATTTCTACAATGTGGTATTGATACTTTTACTTTTACCCCACTGGTATTACTGAACTATAATAGTGTTAGTTATTACCTAGCACAGGGGGCTTCAACGTTCTTCAGCCCAAGGACCCCTTAGCTGAGAGAGAGAGATGAAGCAGGGAATGCCACTATATTGTACAAAATTGTGTTGCAGATTAAACTTTGTCATAGATTTCATAGATAGCTTCATAGACTACGTTATCATCAGTGTAAGTTGTTGGATTCATGTTAATGTTTTTTTTCAGAAATGTAACCACTTAAACCCTCAATACTTTCACTCCAGCGAGGCGTAGTGAGCTTGTAGATCTGATATTTTCAGGCTAACATTCCCCTCAGAATACGGATGCTAGGGTTCAAGTGGTTAATATAAATAATACTAATTTTTAAAAAAAGTTCTTATCACACAAGACTTGGCGGCCCCCCTGTAGTAACTCTGATGGACCCCCCTAGGGGTCCCGGACCACCTGTTGAAGACCCCTGACCTAGCAGTAATAACTGCTAACACTGAGCTGGACCAAATTCAGAGTAATGGCAGCCTTCCTCTGTGACAACAGAAGATATACTGCTGACCCGAGGACAGACTCAGGCTTATAGCAAAGCACATCATCCATAGCATTTTTATTTATTTATTTTGGAAACTGTATTGATCGCCGAAAGTGTTATTCTTTGCTGCCCTCTATATGAAATCCAAGCAGAGTCATAGAAACGGTGCCCTTTGGAGCTCCAGGTTCGGGTTATCTATCAGGTGGCTTCGGTATCACTTTGCCACCAATTTGGGAACACATTCGGTAAAAAAAGAAAGTTTTTAACCCATTTAATCCGGGAATGCATACAGTCATTTTAGCTATAACCATTATTTCATACTTTGGGCTATTCAAAAATAGCAGATCTACAAGCTCATAGCTCAAGCTTGTAGATCTGCAATTCGTTTTGAAAAATAGTTAACATTTTTGCAAATCTTTGAATATATATTTTAAAAAAATTAAGCGAACATTTGTAACTCAAATCAAAGATTTGCACACATTTTCACGATTTTTCTAAAATAGCAGATCTAAAAGCTCATAGCGCAGCACTCGGTGCCACACTATGAGCTTGTAGATCTGCAATTTTTGAATAGCCAAAGAAATCTAAAATGACAGAGATGCGTTCCAGGATTGAATGGGTTAAAGGGATTTCGTTTTTGCCTCTTGGGGCACCACCTCCTTTTTTTTGTGTAGAAACAGGGACTCGGTTTGGCTCCTCCCCTTTCTCAGTCCACTTCCTCCCGGGTGCTTCTGTGTTTATTCCTACTAACAACAACACTACACGTTTAGGGCAGTGGCAGGGTAGCCCGATGGCCCCCAGAGACTGCCTCTCAACCATAGACTGCAAAAAAATATGGACGCAGGGAACGGTCACATGACCCATTGGTTTCTACAGACCCGTTTTGAAGCGTCTTTTTCTGCGATTTCAAATCCGCCATCTTGGAACTTCCGGTCCCAAAAAGAAACCGGAAATGACTGGTATTATTGGCTGAAACCGAGAGTGAGGGTGGGTAGAAGGAGTGTAGCCTACCATTCCATTCGCTGGGGGGGACTAACTTGCGGACAGTAATGTTAATCTATTAATACATTAAAGTCGACCATACCAGGCCCAGACAAAAAAGGACAGTCATTGTTGCGTTTTAAAACAAAATGCCAGACGCCAAAGAGTTCATTAAAAAGGTTGATATTAAAAAAAGGCTATTTTTGCTGTCTTTGTGAACACACTAGTGCAGTGGTTCTCAACAGTGGTGGAAAAAGTACTCAAATGTTTTACTTAAGTAAAAGTATCAATACTGCAAAGTAGAAATACTCTGTTACAAGTAAAAGTCCGGAATTTGTTATTTACTTGAGTAAACGTACAAAGGTATTGGTATCAAAATGTACTTAAAGTACCAAAAGTAGAAAGTACTCATTATGCAGAATGTCCCATTTCACAAGTTTTCAAATGTATAAAACTCTTTTGAAAATAGCCGATCTACAAGCTCTAAAATGCGTCGCATAGTAGGAGTAAAAGTACAATATTTTCCTCTGAGATGTAGTGGAGTAGAAGTCAAAGTACAAAAAATTGGAAATACTCCAGTAATTAAATGCAAGCTATAATGTTATTATTTATATAATGACTGTAGTGCTAGGCCCTAGGTAAAGAGAGGCCTATTGGTCAAGCTGCACAGATAATGAAAATGTGCAAATGTAATAGGATTAGTTTTTAGTTTTCAGAGTAGTAAATTGCATGCTTGGTGCCCTTGATAGACGTAAAGCCTCCATTCATCACACAGCCAATCAAAGACACTGACTGCACACTAATGGACTACTGTCTAATCTGAATGGTAAATAATGTGAGTCATTACTTGTGCCAGCTTCTTGAATTAATTAACCAACTGAAGATGCAAGGTATTGTTGACCAACTATATATACTGAGTGAAGAATGGAACATACTATATCAGGGGTTTTCAACTGATTTTGACCCAGGGACCACCATCCTGACTAAGAGCAACCTGGGGACAACCACTATTGTGCGTGGTGGGTCCATCATAGACCCACCCCACACAATAGTGGTGGGGGGTTCATGCACCGCAGGGAGCTGGAGAAAATAGCTATATAATATCAATATAATATCTAATAAAATATACGTTCATATAGCGTCACAATCATTTGAATCCCTTTATCCATATTTCATACGTTGGCATCTTTGAATATTATTTTTTTAAGCTAACATTTTTAATTGAGAAGCACTGCTGTAGGGACCACCTTATACACAAATAATTACAGGTTTATATCCCTGGAGTAGGAACGAGGGGTAAGCACGCACATCCTAAAACAAATAAAAAGACTCTTCCACTGGGAGCTCAAACGGTGTGCGTATAGCCCTGGAGTAACACAGTGTGTCCCTGTCAATGTGTTCTTAAAGTAATACTAGGTAACTTTTTCAACCAAACTAAAGTTAAATTGTATATCCTTTGTGAGTGGCAAAAGTTTCACAACACCCACTCCATGAATTTCACCCCCGAAAGCCTTTTATACATATATTTTCTATTGAACGGTGATAGGGGTGTCTTTCCCACGAAAATGACGTCATCTGGCCGGAAAACGGAAGCGGAAATGCACCGGTTTCCTGTTTGGCCAGGAACTACGGCACCGGTTTCCTGTTTGGCCAGGAACTACTGCGCTAATAACAAAAAGGAAACTCACGCAGATTTTAAAAGATTGTATGATTTGAAGATCGAAAAACAACAGAAAAATAAAACACAGCTCACGGTAACTAAAGCTCCACTGGCTAAGAGAAACGATCCACAGATCGTATAAAACAATAAAAAAACGCTTTTTGAAACGCTTCCGTCTTCCGGTGAAAACGAATGGAATTCTGGGTAACAGAGGATATAAACGAACAGCCTGCAGTGGCGGTAATGACCAGCAGAGGCTGCTAAAAACCGTTATTTGTGGACCTGCACTGTATAACTTTAAGCAATGCTGGAAGAAGTACTCAGATTTGTTTTTGTTTTGATAAAAGTAGCAATACCACAATGTAGAAATAAATACTCTGTTACAAGTAAAAAGCTTTGACTTGAGTAAAAGTTTAAAAATATATATAATAAAAGGGCATCAAAATATACTTACAGTGCTAAAGTAAAAGTAAAAACAAAATGCAAAATTTGACAAATTGTCTTTAAGAAATATTGCAGATCTACAAGCTGACAGGGTGAGCTTGTAGACTGGCTATTTTTGAATAGCCGAAGTATAAAATAAGGCTTAATTGGTTGATGTATGTTTTGTAATTATCTAAATCGTCAAAGTAACATCTAAAGCTGTTAACGAATTGCAGTGGAGTAATTTTTTTTGCAATATTTGTCTTCGAGATAAAGAATAGAAAAAATGGACATACTCCATTAACTACAGTACTTGAGTAAATGTACTTAGTTACTTTCCACCACTGTCCTTCCTTGAGGCACATACTGAACCCCCCTCTCCCAGGTCTAGAGGTCGAGGTGCTGCTCCTGGTTATGCCTGCAGTCTGACCCCTCTGGTGAACATCTAAGTATAATGTTTCTTTATTTATTCATTCATATGAATACATATCCGTGGCTTGAGATTTTGGTGTGCCTTGGGCAGTGGTGGAAAGTAACCAAGTACATTTACTCAAGTACTGTAATTAAGTAACATTTTGAGGTATTTTTACTTTACTGTAGTACTTCCAATGTTCAATACTTTTACTTCTATCCCACTACATCTCAGAGGAAAATATTGTACTTTTACTCCACTACAATTATATGAAAACTTTAGTTACTAGTTACTTTGTAAATCTAGATTATTATTACATAACACACTAACCACTTCAACCATATATACATTTTGGATATTTGAAAATAGCCTTTTGGTACTTTTAAGTATATTTTGATGCCGAAACTTTTGTACTTTTACTCAAGCACATTTTGAATACGAGACTTCTACTTGCAATGTATCTACATTGCAGAATTGATACTTTTACTTAAGTAAATAAAATAGAGCACTTCTTCCACTGTATATATTCAGTAGTAGACGTAGCCTGACAGGGGGTGTTGCTCGCCTGGGGGAGTGCCACAACTGTACAACTGTAAAGGAAACAATAGTAATAACAGTATAAATACTAGAAGGTACTGTTCCTGAAGAAACAGTGTGGGATCGCTAAGAATGTTGATGGTATTGAGTATTGATAGTGTTAGTAGAGTTGAAGGTTTGAAAGGTTTAAAGGTTTGAAAGTTTTGAAAGGTTTGAAAGGTTCTAAAGCTTTGAAAGGTTCTAAAGGTTTGAAAGGTTTAAGAGGTTTGAAAGGTTTAAGAGGTTCTAAAGGTTTGAAAGGTTCTAAAGGTTTGAAAGGTTCTAAAGGTTTGAAAGGTTTGAAAGGTTTGAAAGGTTTGAAAGGTTTAAGAGGTTCTAAAGGTTCGAAAGGTTCTAAAGGTTCTAAAGGTTCTAAAGGTTCTAAAGGTTCTAAAGGTTCTAAAGGTTTGAAAGATGTAAAAGGTTTTAAAGGTTCTAAAGGTTTGAAAGGTTCTAAAGGTTCTAAAGGTTCTAAAGGTTCTAAAGGTTCTAAAGGTTCTAAAGGTTCTAAATGTTCTAAAGGTTTGAAAGATGTGAAAGGTTTGAAAGGTTTGAAAGGTTCTAAAGGTTCAAAAGGTTTAAAAGTACAAATTATTTCAAAAATTCTAATGGTAGCCGACATGTAGGCCAAACGTTGTAGAGTTGGAACAGAGTTTGTAGCTAAAATAATGAAGGACTAGTTTGCCGTCAAAAAACGAAAATAATGGATTTTTGGGCAATTGAAAGTGAAATATCTCTAAAAGTACAACTTATTAAAAAAAATCTAATGGTAGCCAATATGTCCTAAGTAGGCTGAACGTTATAGAGTTGGAACGGAATTTCGAGCTAAAAGTATGAATTTCTCCATTGAAATGAATGGGAGTTTTTTAGAAGTAAAAAGTGAAATATCTCTAAAAGTACAAATGATTTCAAAAATTCTAATGGTAGCCAATATGTCCTAAGTAGGCTGAACGTTATAGAGTTGGAACGGAGTTTCTAGCTAAAAGTATGAATTTCTCCATTGAAATGAATGGGAGTTTTTTAGAAGTAAAAAGTGAAATATCTCTAAAAGTACAAATGATTTCAAAAATTCTAATGGTAGCCAATATGTCCTAAGTAGGCTGAACGTTATAGAGTTGGAACGGAGTTTCTAGCTAAAAGTATGAATTTCTCCATTGAAATGAATGGGAGTTTTTTAGAAGTAAAAAGTGAAATATCTCTAAAAGTACAAATGATTTCAAAAATTCAAATGGTAGCCGATATGTCCTAAGTAGGCCGAACGTTGTAGAGTTGGAATGGAGTTTGTAGCTAAAAGTATGAAGGACTAGTTAGCCGTCAAAAAACGGTGGGAAGATATAATAATAACTAGACGCGTCGCAATTCAGGGCAATTGGTCAAAGTGGAAATGCTTTTGGGGATTTGTTGAGTAAAGCACCCTCGACATGTGATTCAAATTTGGGATTGACTGGACGTTTCGTTCGTGATTTGTGGCCTTTTTTGTAAAACGGGCTCCTCCCACTAACTTTGGAAGCCAATTACGGACGAACGGTAAGGACTATCAAAATGCCGTTTGGATATGTTTATCGCATGGGTCTAGAGATTGTGTGTACCGATTTTTGTGAAATTTGGACAAAATATGTGGGAGGAGGAGCTAAAAGTGTGTTTTGAAGAAAATTCAAAATGGCGGAAAATCTATCCTGCACAAATGCGTCATGACCCAAGGAATCTAGGGAAAAAAATATTGAACCTCCGGTTCAAGAGTTATAGGCCAAAACGTAAAGTGGGCTGTTATAGCGCCACCATGAGGCCGACTGGTGTAATTCTTTTTTTAATAATTTCGGACTAAATCATGAACCACCCCTCCAAATCTTGAAACTCTAGCCCTTACGGTTTCTGAGAAATAAATACTTGAATGGGAGTTTTCATTTTCCCATTAAAGTGGATGGGGAAATTTAATGCACTAATAAATCAATATCAATTAAACTATGTAACCAATCTCTTAGCAAAATGATAGCACACGATTCCCGGTGAGACCGGTCACTTTCACATATGGCACTAAATTGGGAAAAATAAACTGTGGGAGGAGTAGCGTGCCAAAGTATTGCGTGCTTCAGTTTACCAAGAACAATAGTCTGGTTGCCCTGTTAGGGCAACCACACTAACTAGAAGGTACTGTTCCTGAAGAAACAGTGTGGGATCGCTAAGAATGTTGATGGTATTGAGTATTGATAGTGTTAGTAGAGTTAAAGGTTTGAAAGGTTTAAAGGTTTTAAAGGTTTTAAAGGTTCTAAAGGTTTTAAAGGTTTGAAAGGTTTAAGAGGTTTGAAAGGTTTGAAAGGTTTAAGAGGTTCTAAAGGTTTGAAAGGTTCTAAAGGTTCTAAAGCTTTGAATGGTTCTAAAGGTTTGAAAGGTTTAAGAGGTTCTAAAGGTTTGAAAGGTTTAAGAGGTTCTAAAGGTTTGAAAGGTTCTAAAGGTTTGAAAGGTTTAAGAGGTTCTAAAGGTTTAAGAGGTTCTAAAGGTTTGAAAGGTTCTAAAGGGTATTTACTTTAAATAATTTTTAGTCACTTTATTTACTTTAAAGTATTTTTTACTAATTTTTATCAACTTTTAAGTATTTTTACTATTTTTTTCAACTTTTAAGTATTTTTACTCATTTTGAGTACTTTTAAGTATTTTTACTCAATATAAGTACTCTTAAGTATTTTTAATCAAGGTATTTACTTTAAAGTATTTTTAGTCACTTTATTTACTTTAAAGTAGCTTTTACTAATTTTTACAACTTTTAAGTATTTTTACTCTTTTTATCAACTTTTAAGTATTTTTACTATTTAAAAAGTGAAATATCTCTAAAAGTACAAATTATTTCAAAAAATTCTAATGGTAGCCAATATGTCCTGAGTAGGCTGAACGTTATAGAGTTGGAACGGAGTTTCTATCTAAAAGTATGAATTTCTCCATTGAAATGAATGGGAGTTTTTTAGAAGTAAAAAGTGAAATATCTCTAAAAGTACAAATTATTTCAAAAAATTCAAATGGTAGCCGACATGTCCTGAGTAGGCCGAACGTTGAAGAGTTGGAACGGAGTTTGTAGCTAAAAGTATGAAGGACTAGTTAGCCGTCAAAAAACGTGACCAAAAGTGTTGAAGATAACAGTAGTGTGATCGCTTTAGCGATCCCACAAATAGTGGCAATAACATTAGTGTGATCGCTTTAGCGATCCCACAATTATCATCAATAGTCAAGTCTTTATCAATTACAGATATAATATACAAATGACCATTAATAATATTCATTCATCCAAGTGAATCATTTAAATCAGTGGTTTTCAACCTTTTTCATGCCAAGGACCCCTAAATTGATAGACATTTGGCCACGAACCCCCATCAGAAAATGTTTTGTGCCAGGGACCCCCAGAAGCAAAGATTTGAGTAAAAAGTTTCGCTTTACAAAATGTATATATTCAAAGATATGCACACATTTTCAAGATTTTTCAAAAATAGCAGAGCTACAAGCTCATAGCGCGGCACTCGGTGCCGCGCTATGAGCTTGTAGATCTGCTATTTTTGAATAGCCAAAGCTCAGTGGTTAAAATGATTGTGACGCTATGTCAACTCATTTTGCTGGGGACCCCCTGGTACGCCCCCAAGGACCACTGGTTGAAAACCACTGATTTAAATGGTTTGTGCAGGCCTTTTTGCTTTACCTTCTACTTGCCACTGGATGGCAGACTTGTCTTGTACAAGATCATGAATTAATGTTCCAGAACTTCCAGTCAAAAAGGAGAGACCGGTCTTGAAAGATTAAATTGCTAGTGGTGGTCCACGGACAGCTTGTACATGTCTTAATAGTTATCAAATTGATGTGTCATATAGCCTTTACTGTTATCTAAGGTTTACTGATGTAGAGCATCATTATGTAGTTCTTTCTGTAGGTATAGCCTACCTGGGAAATAGCCGGCAACCACAATACAGTAATGTACTACTGGACTAGACATTCCAACATGGTCTGGATATTCAAATTATCTTCATGATCAGTATACATGCTGTAGCCTATACCTCTCCTCTCCTACCCAGTGATGTAAAGTAACTAAGTACATTTACTCAAGTACTGTACTTAAGTAAAATGTTTAGGTATTTTTTACTTTACTGGAGTATTTCCAATTTTCAGTACTTTTACTTCTACTCCACTATATCTCAGAGGTAGTGCGATTCCACTACATCTCAGATCTACAAGCTTACAACGCGTCGCACTTGTAGATCTGCCATTTTCAAAAGATTTTTATATATTTGAAAACGTGTGAAATGGGACATTCTGCATAATGAGTACTTTCTACTTTTACTCAAGTAAATTTTGAATTCCGTAATTTTACTATAGAATAGAGTATTTCTACATTGCAGTATTGATACTTTTACTTAAGTAAAACATTTTAGTACTTTTTCCACCACTGTGCCTTAGTACTGTAATAGCATATTCCAACACCCACACGATGCACTAGAGGGCAGTAGCGGACCATCACAGCCAGAGCAGTGCTGCATGGGGCCGGGCCAAAGCAGTGTGTAACCATTAAGTCAAGATCACTCCATCCACCCAAAGCTCTGGCTTAAAGCTTAATATACATCATTGATTAGAACTAACTGATTGCACAAATGATTGCATAAAGAATCACACCTGAATGACGCCATGATGCAACCGATGTGGTGGATGTGGTACTGTACGGTACATGAAAGCCCCTCTAAGACGCTTGGTGCGGTGTGGCTGAATGGCATCGCACCACGCCCGGCGCGCATGTCAGTACATTATTATTATTATTATGTATTGCAACTCCATCTGCAACTCCATTAGGCACCTGGAGCACTGGGTGGGTTTGGGGGTTGAATCATGTGACCTTAACGTTGATTATCCTAAAAAGCCCTCCATATTATAGAAGCTCCACGGCTCTGATAATCGGCTCGACTTGACCCGATGCACTAGATACATGCACGTTGGTAGTTAATCAACGTACTGCAATGCACTTCACATACAGCACCACCTATCTTCGCCACTCTCATATAGCTCAACAGCTTATTTATGAAGCTAATAATAATCATCTACGACTTGACCCCGATGGATGCAGTGGGCATAAAACCTAATAGAGAATCGAAGCCTTTGGTTTTCCAGTGGTTTTCAACCTTTCTCAGGCCAAGGACCCCGCAAATTGATAAACATTTGACCAGGGACCCACCAGAAGCAAAGATTTGAGTTTAAAAATATTTGCTTTAAAAAATATATATTATATTAAAAAATTCACATATTTTCAAGATTTTCCAAAAAATAGCAGATCTACAAGCTCATAGCGCGGCGCTCTGTGCCGCGTTATGAGCTTGTAGATCTGCTATTTTTGAATAGCCAAGGCTAGGTGGTTAAAATGATTGCGACGCGACGATAACTAATTTCACTGGGGACCCCTTGGTAACCCCCCCAAGGACCACTGGTGGTCCCCGGACCACTGTTTGAGAACCACTGCCTTATACGATTGGATTTGGGCAGAACTACAGAAACAAGGCTGAAATAAGGCAGCTTATTTATGAAGCTAATAATAATCCTCTCAACTTGACCCCGATGGATGCAATGGGCATAAAACGTAATAGAGAATTGAAGCCTGGATACGATTGGATTTGGGGCATAACTACAGAAATAAGGCTGCTTGGTTTACACCTGGCTAATGTCATGAAAAAGTGGATCGAGGCATGCAGAATGGGCTTCCATTACAGTCAGCCCCGCCGCATGGAGCTGTCATGTGCAAATACCCCACAAGCGCCACAAATGGAGAACTACAGCTTCATTAAATTTGGCAATAAAATATTTGTAATACCTCATTGGCTTCTAATGGCCATAATGAGGAGTATGACTGCGTCCAATCGGCGCACGTTAGATTTAATTTGTTTGGCATTTCACAGATGGGGAATGCATTCACACAACTAGCCGAGTACAGACCCCAGTAGTCATTACCAAAAACCTGGACACGGCGGAAGAAGGGAAGAAGAGTTCACCTCCGCTAAATTCTGTTGTCGCCACAGAATCCACACTTTCCAGTGATGATTTCCCAGAATGCTTTTTTATGGAATATCCAGAGGCCCGGTTAGTCTGCCTGTGCCTGCATGCGCCAGAATTCTCTTCTCAGCACCTCGTCTAACATACTAGAAATGCCAATGGCTGATTTCACCATATTGCGTTTCAACATATTAGGTTCCCGGAACTTAATTAACGCAATTCCATTCCCTATAACTATCTGCAGCTGGCCTTTGTCCAAAAGACCAGATAAGATTGGCCCGGCAGACTAAGCAATCCCAGTGAAAAAGAGATAGCAAGAGCGGTAAACAATGGAGCTGCTTGTCAGCTGGACACAGAGAGAGAGAGAGAGAGGGAAAAAAAAGGCGAATGCAGATAGAAAACACGAATGACACGTTGTTTTGTAACAGAATTTGTAATACATACGAGTGGAACGGCATTGCAATTTAGAGTAGTCGAGCAAATCAAATAAAGATACAACATGAGCCTCAACAGCTGATAAGCTCTGGCAAGGAGGGAATGGAGAGTGATAGCTCTCACTGCAGCAGCAGAGTAACAAGTACAACCGTAATTTAGAAGCAGCGAAATAGCTCTTTCAGACAGCAGCGACGAGCCTCAGGAACCGATTTATACTGTCGCATGCTAAAACAATTTGCAGACCTACAGTACAAGCTCACAGGGTGTCGCAGACGCGATGCGTTGTGAACTTGTAGGTCTGCTATTTTCAGTGCGCGGCACCGTCGCACGACGGAGCATAAATTAGGCGTCACACCTCACCCCTCTCGCCCGGATTGTAAACAGACACGTGGTTCTGTTTAATTCAATAAACAGTGACTACGTGCCACACATGGCTAGTAAGGATTGCCTCATTGGAGGGCTATTCGTATCGCAGTTTACAGCTCAAGTAAAAAATATTTCCCCTCCACAAGTCGACGGAGCGGTGAAGCTGCAGCCCCACGGCTGTGTGTACAGTAACAGCAACACACCAGCACACAGGCAGGCAGGCAGGCAGCACCGGAATGCTGGAGGACCACGATGGAGGGAAGGGACACTGAAATCACTGTCTGGGAGCTGCAGGAACAGGGAAATGCCAACCAATTGTGTACAAAGCAATTATTGCACGGTGGGGGAGTGTTTTGAAATGAATTAATTCTAATGCGTTTCAAATAGTATCGTCTCGCCATATAATACATGATACTGTGTGTGTGTGTGTGTGTGTGTGTGTGTGTGTGTGTGTGTGTGTGTGTGTGTGTGTGTGTGTGTGTGTGTGTGTGTGTGTGTGTGTGTGCTGTGTTTGACAAGTATGCCAACATTATTGTACGTAACAATGTTCTGCCTTATATGCACTTTGTATGTTTCCCATTATCTGACTGCACAGGCAGTGTTTATGTCCTTTGTACAAGGCATTCTTGTACTTCTGTTTATGTGGACATAAATACATATTTCAAGTGTGTGTGTGTGTGTGTGTGTGTGTGTGTGTGTGTGTGTGTGTGTGTGTGTGTGTGTGTGTGTGTGTGTGTGTAATGGAAACGAGATATTTTTGTGCTGTTCTTTTAGCATAACCTTTGACTGTACTGCCTGTACTGTCAATAATCGTGTTAATATATAGTATTCAATCAATAACACACACACACACACACACTACATTATATACATGTACACACACATACACATGTAGAAAGGTGTGATCTATGTGGTTCTGGATGTACTGTAGAGTATGCATTGGGAGCTTGTGGATCAGCCATATATCTTCGGCGAGCGACATCATTCTTACGACAATGTAAAACATCAGGCTTTATTTAGTGTTCAGGAAGGTAAAATAATGAAGACTTGCAGTGTGCGTATGATGGCGGCTATACGGTACAATGGACCACGCACACACAGCAACACGGAGGAGGATGGGATGATTTGAACGGGAAAGAAAACGTCTCTCAATTTGCTAATATCCTTCCTTTTTTCAAAGTACTACAGCAATCTATGCTCCGAGCGTAATCTAGCTGATCAATTATAACCCCTGGCTAATGTAAAGATGCTTTTCATAGGCAGCCCCTCCTCCCGCCCCCCCCCCCCCTCCCTCACTGCTACTCGCTAAGATAAATTGGCTGTGACCCCAGCATGACCCTGGCCGATGTTCATGAGACCATTAAATTTCCTGCAAGGGGGAGGTGTAGTGGGGGCTGTGTGTGTGTGTGTGTGTGTGTGTGTGTGTGTGTGTGTGTGTGTGTGTGTGTGTGTGTGAGAGAGAAAGACAAAGAAAGAGAAGAATGGAGAGCAAGAAAGAAGGAAAGAAAGAGATAGAGACAGATGAATGGTCCTATGAAAGATGGACTACAGTGTGTGAGTGTGTGTGTGTGTGTGTGTGTGTGTGTGTGTGTGTGTGTGTGTGTGTGTGTGTGTGTGTGTGTGCACGAGAGTCCATTTAACTGGTTGAATTAAAGTTGCAATCCGGAACTAATGTTAATGAATAAACGGTTATTCTAACCAGTGTGATTGGTAGAGTACGTTAATAATGACCAGTAACATAATCGGTTCTCAAAGTGGGGTCCGGGGACCCCCAGGGGTCCTTGGGTGGGGTACCAGGGGGGTTAATATAGCATCACAATCATTTTAACCACTCAAACCATATTTTATACTTGGCTATATACTTGGCTATTTATAAATAAGCTCTTCCTACCAAGGACACGTGGGATTGACGTCTTTCGTCTATCGTATTTAATAACTGAAAACAAAAGGTCTGTGTGCATGGCAGTGCTAGACTTAAGCCTGATTTATGCTTTGTCGTAACCACGGTGTTGCGTGCCAAGAATAGCCGATGTACAAGCTCACAACGCATCTCACGGCGATGCGATGTGAGCTTGCGTAGATCGGCTAGTACAAGCATTATTCCTGAGGTTCAAATGAATGTCAACCTACAAAAAACAGACACTTGTGGAGTTTGTATTACTAGAGCCACATGGAAGATGAGACAAAGCAGAGAGCAGCAGGTGGTGCTGCTACAGTGCGTGTGCGTGTGTGTGTGTGTGTGTGTGTGTGTGTGTGTGCGCACACACACACACACACACACACACACTGGGTCTGGTAAGTACCGAGCCTGAACTATGCAAACTACCAACGAAAGCATAGAACAAGCAACAACGGTTCAATAAAGTCATCCCAGTCCATATGAAATATCTTGCTAAGCTACAACCAGTGATTTATATTTTGATGATATATTCTGGCCTCAATGTTCCAGTTCTTCCCTGAGATCAACACAACATGTTCCTCACACACATCTCACATCCTGTGACTAACACACAGACAGGAGGCAGAGTGAGTTTAGAACACGAGCAAAGCGTGCGATCACCAGAGGAAATCACAGGCGAGGAGACAGTACCATATAATCAAGAGAAGATGGATCCCATTTCTTTTACCTTCTGATTGTTTTTGTTTGCCACTATCTATCTACCATGTCCCTAGCTATGTTTTGATCTTTGTGGCTGGAGATAAAGACTTACATTTCTTCTGAAAGTGATTCTTCCAAATTGTGCACGACACCATAAACATTAACACCACATAAACAAATTTTCATACATTTTGTCCCAACTCCCCTTTTCAAACCAGTCAATTCAATACATTCAACATTATTGCCATAGTTAGCCGATAGCAACGACAGCAAATATCCCTCGAACTGTGTAACACAATTGGTGCAGCAGTGTCAAGATTCTGCTCATGTGCGTTAGTAAACAACACATGTCTAATTCTTCTGAATCGTCAGCAGCATGCTGTGCATCCATAATGCCTGCTAATGGCCTGGATTAGCGCGACGGCATCCACGGATTTCTAAGGTCAGTTACTATGAAGCTACTGGACTTCAGAGGCTGTGACCTTGCCGTGTGCTTCCACTCGTCTCACAGTGGTGTAGCTGTATGTTCATGGAGCAGGCGTGTTGACACAGTGAGGCCCTGCCACAGCGCCTTGTCATGTTCACATAATCCAGAATGATGTCTGGTTAATTTGTTTCCCCATTCTAATGACCCCTTGCATTATAAATAGTCACCGCTGGCTTGTGCGTTATGCATTTTGCACCACCTCGTGCGTGTGTGTGCGCCTCGGAGGAAATTAGCATTCACATTTTGTAATCATGTCCCTTTTAAGTCCCATCACATGCAGGGACTGAAAACGAGGAGACAATTAACCTGCAACAGCTAAGTGGACGAGAGGATCAGACAAAAATAGCTCAGAGGAAGACGGAGGCACGTTGCATATTTGATGCGCTGTTGTAATTGTTTTGAGCCCGTGTGTGTGTGTGCAGAGAATTTAACATACAAATCAAACGGGCATTCAACACTATAGGTGTTCAGGTCACACTCTTATCCAGAGCTCATTGTTCAAGGACAATAATGCGCATGGCACGTTTTGGGGGATTTAACCTGTGACCTTGTAGTTATAAGACAATTTCTCTAACCATTAGTCCAACTTGCCTCGATGAATTGAATACACAGGACCACAATGGAAACAAGCCCTTAGGGCTTTTTGTGTTATCCTTTTAGCATCATTGTATAATCGTCCCACTGTCTCTTAATGTAAGCAAGAGAAAGTATATGATGTTCTTTAAAAAAATATCATATATCATATAAGTACTTAGGGGTTTGGCTAGATGAGGGATTTTCTTTTAAAACCCATATGGCAAATCTAGCTAAAACAGAAAGAGGGTCATTCAAGCTACAATCATGCCAATATTTGTTTATGGAGAAATTTTGTATATGCATGCCTCAGACAGGAGAAAGTTTCAGAACTCATCATTGTACATTGTACACCTCAGTAGGATGGTCTTCTCTGCAGGGCTCTTAGAAGGAAGCAACATGTCACCCTGTTTACATACTGTACAAGGCACTACTTGACAAACTACCCCTGTATTTGACAGAACTGTTAGAACCCAATACATCAAGTCATGGTACCAGATCTCAAGATAAGGTTATGCTGAAGGTGCCTACTACAACCAGTGCTAAGGTGGGAGATACAGCCTTCAGTGTGTATGCTCCATATGGAACGAATGCCAAGAAAAGTTGAAGTTAGATGTCCTTGTTTCTTTTGCTATCTGTGAAAGATTTTTAGCTGACCATAGGAAGAAGGCCTATGCGCGTGCTTGGTGTAATACTGTATGTATGTGGAAAATCCTCTCCTGCTCGTATGACATTTTTATACAACTAGATTCTGACAAGTCCGTGAAAAGACGCGCTGTGATTGGCCAGTAGTCACTTTGAGAGGCAGTTGGGACAAAAAAATTATTTACGATTCTGTGCCTATCGGTACATAACTCGTACGGCACTGAGTCGGCTCAAGCAAACTTCTCAACGTTCGGCATGACGATGGCTCAAGTTTGCTGACAGCGGGACCGCTTAAGCCCGATTTCAGCCCGATCTACAAGCTCACAACGCATCATGATGCGATGCGTTGCAAGCTTGTTGATCTGCTATTTTTCCTAAAGAACATCTGCAGAAACTGTTGCCCCCGCGACCTGACTCCGGATAATCGATTGAAGATGGATGGAAAAAACATATATTTTTGAATTTCCGCCTGTATAATGACCTGCCACAAATAGGGAGGCCAGTTCTAATAATAAATGTATGGTTACAGAAAGAAAACAAGTGTCTAAGTGTCGATCTAAAATCTGATTAATCTGCAAAAAAAAACATTCAGAGAAGGAGGAAATGTGAATTTTGAGGTTAAATGCGAAAGCTAGGGAGTTGCAATTGCCATCCCCTGGAACCCCAATAACAATTAAAACTATTTATTTTTCCAAAAGAACATACAAGGAAGAAGTATAATGTGTATTTATATAAGGATTCCATAATAGATTCTGAATGCCAAACAATGAAAATGCCTTATGTTAATGTATCAGGTTACATCACCCTGGCCTACATTTTAAGTACAGTATATTCCAGGCTTGTATAACAAAGGGTCCATGTTGCATGCAGTGAAGCACTATCGAGAAAGTGAGGGTTATTATTAATAAGTGAGGGAAAAAGAACATTACACCCGCAATCTGGCTCATGAGCCAACAAATTGAGCTTGCATGTACAAAAGGCACCACAGAGATATGTCATTAAGATATCCAGCATGGAGCACACACACTGTTAACAAAAAAGGTTCCAGAGGCAATCATTAAGGCATTGTTGTGTTTGTATATTAATCTAATCTTTTCGGTTCTGTGAGGAACCCTTTATTCTTTTTTTTTTACAACGATGTGTCATGTACCAGTGATTTCTAGAATCACTGGTCAGCATCATTTGTTGTGCTGCGCAGAGAACCATTTCACTTAAACCCCATATGGGTAACCGGAGTCCCTCAGGGCTCAATACTAGTATATTTTAAGTTTTCTGTTGTTGTGGGGAAAGCTTTACCTATCGACAAGCTCACAATGTGATGCAATGTGTCGCGTTGTGAGCTTGTCGATCTGCTATTTTCAGCTAAAGCTTTCCCCACACTAACGGTGATGGGGTTTAATTGGTTAAAACCCATATACTTTGTTGACTGTGTCACCCAGGGGTCTGTACTTTCCCCCCTTCTTTTCCCCCTTTGCATCAAAACTCTTCGTCCCAAAATAGCCCATCTACAAGCTCACGTATCAATGAGTTGTGAGTACTTGTACTGTAGAAGTACCACGTAAGGCCCCTGGATTCCAGTTTGCCTGTGTATAGGGCTGCATGATGTATCACATGCTTTATTGTCTGTGTGAAATGAATTTCCACGATAAACCCATCACAATTGGGCTGCAATGTCAGAATGGAGGAGATGCGTAAAGCCGGAAAGTTGAGAAAGCAGAGGAATAGACCTTTTCCACAAACATGACTGATATACGTCTGAATTTGGGCTGCAGCACACAGAATGGATTTGCTCCAGAGCAGATAGGATCATTCATACAGTGTCTGCTCGTAGCTAGGGTTGGGATCCGGAACCAGACGAATCGTCAGGAACCGGTTGTATCACACTCTGAGTTACAGACCTAGGGTCCATATGGAACCCCCTATAGGAACCGTTAAGGGATCGGACCGCTAAGAGGGAAGGGATCGGACCGCTAAGAGGGAATCGTTAAAATCCTAAAAATATCCCAACCCTACTCGTAGTTACTGATCACACATCTGCACACAGCAGAGATGATCGCTTGTAGGTATCGGAACAGGGCAAGATGGTGTCCAAAGTCAACCACTTAAAACCTATATACACTTCAGTGACTGGCGTTCCCCACGGATCTATACTTGGTCCCCTAATTTGTTCCCCCGAATCTCTTCACCGAAAGTGGCCAGCCTACAACCTCAAAACGCGTCGCAACACAACGAATGTTTGCCTATTATGACATGCCTAGAATAGGGATGCTTGGGTTTCACTGTCCTACTACACACAGGGTTGGACATTACACTACTCGAACACATCTGACCCAATAGGAAGTAAATAATGCCATCACATCAGCCAGTGCTACTGCGCTAAAGTGAACTGAGCCAAAACATTTTCCATTGATTGCTGCATCCAGAGAGACAACGCAACTGAGCATGATTGAAACGAAAATATCATGAACTGTCAAACAAACAAGACACGGTCTCATAGGGCATAGCAGTGGCGGCCATTTTCTGGTTCCACCCAAAAATAGTCAACTCATTTTTCCCATTGACATTTCCAAAAATATTGATATCAATTATTTTAAGCCTAGAATCAAGCCATCCAGGGTCCTGGTGAATCATGACCATAAAACCTTTGATTCTGTGAAAAAACTTTTTTGAAAACGGCAAAACAAAGAGTATTTATTAAATATAGTATATCATATAATTAAATATTAAATAAATAAATAAATCACAGAAAAAAATGTTTTATGATCATGATTCACCAGGACCCTGGATGGCTTGATTCTAGGCTTAAATGAATTGATATAAATATTTTTGGAAATGTCAATGGAAAAATGCATTGACTATTTTGGAGTGGAACCAGAAAATGGCCGCCACTGCTATGCCCTATAATAGCGTGGATTTCCTGTGCATCTCTGATGTCATTGGAATTGTTGTAAACGTTCATGGTTTGTTTGACGAGTACCCATTGACTCCAATACGCGGTTGCACCCCTCATCATGAGTACCTCTGAACAAAAACATCATTCATGATAACCTGCGACCAGCTCTTGGTTTGTGCTTGAACATTTAGCTGGGCAGCTTACACTACCTGTGTGGTCACAGCAAAAAAAATCTGATAAAAAGCATATGGCGAGCTACGCTCTTTCCTTTCCCCCCTACGTCCCTGGAGAGGCTAAGATAGAGCACCATCACAATGATCAGGAGGTCACTGACACTAATGCTGACCCCTGTATCTTTCAACCTAATGATTGTGAGCATCACAATTATTCACACCCTCTGAACCCATGACATCCTTTTATCTGCCCTGAAGAAAATGTGAGCAGAATCACAGCGGATGAAGAGAAGGAAGGAGGTTTGTTGGATATAGTTCATTTGTTTTAGAATACAAATTATTCAAATACCAATGTTGGGGGGAGTGTGTGTGTGTGTGTGTGTGTGTGTGTGTGTGTGTGTGTGTGTGTGTGTGTGTGTGTGTGTGTGTGTGTGTGTGTGTGTGTGCGCGCACACACAAACCTGGACATGTATCTGACACATTTAATGTGTGTGTGTGTGTGTGTGTGTGTGTGTGTGTGTGTGTGTGTGTGTGTGTGTGTGTGTGTGTGTGTGCGCGCACACACAAACCTGGACATGTATCTGACACATTTAATAGAGCTTCTTCTTCACTTTTTGGCAAGAGAGACATAAGAAAAAAAAAAAAAAGCAGTCATTAAATACAAATCATGTCATTGATATTCACCAGTGTTCCTTTTATAGCACAGCAAAACTCAAATAAAACAGGCAGTCAATCTGGTTGCCACAAAGATTAGAATGTTGGGGGAGAAAAAAAGCAATTTCCTAAAACAAGATCTAACTAATCAACAACTCTCATTTCCAGCCCATCTGATATACAAATTGTGCCTAATGAACCTTGCAAAATCAATTACCTAGGTAATACTTTGCATGCAAAGGCAAACCAAACACTGAATACATGATGCATACGTAAACAGACATTACTCACTGCAGATTATTTTGCTCCATTTACATTGCATTAGCGCGAGAAACAGCAAACGCACTAATGCCCGTTCCTCAATCACATCCATTTACATTAAAATGTAACTAGGCCAACTAAAGCACTGCAGTACATAAAGTAGACGGAGGCTGCAAAGGGCCATGGCTGCTGGTTTGGAATGATAATCAACATTAGAATGTCATGATATGCCTTACACAACATAATATATGCTGCAGTATAACATAATAATCAACATTGTATAATGAGATTATTATGTAATAATGAGATTATATATAAAACACACACTATGCTGCACCCTGGCCTACTCTGGAAAGATCAGATTGTGTTTGTTCTCAGTTAATAAGGTATGTTTATAAATAGCAGTACGGCCACCCTACTCACTGTACCTTGTACATGTATGTCTAAAATAAAAGCATGAATATATTAATTTTAATAGCTTAGTATTGATGCACAATAGCATGGTAAGTTTATACATTATGAAACACAATTTTATACATAATTATACAATATATGTTGCAGCCCCCCCACCCTACGAGGTGGGGGATTGAAGACCCCCTGGCCCCTGGTTGCTGGTTGCTTATTTCTCTCATAAAATCTGGCAACACTGCCAGAGACGATACATGCTGCCGTTTGGATGCCTCAATACAATTATACAGTGTGCTAAAAAAAGAATCCAAGCAAAAAAAAATGGGTTGGGAAAAAACCTGTGATATGTCTTCTTTTATATTCCTGAATTATCTGACAAAGGACACAATCGTTCAGAAATAGTGTTTGTTCACAAGCTGGTCCAGCCGGCTGCATAGACTTCAATGTATTTCACCAAACTTCCGGTTCCAGTTTTTGGCCATGTCCCATGCGCGTCAATGGCGTCTGCCCGCCCCCTATAGGCTGACCCTATCTTCTTTTCTAATTACCCTGGCTGACTCCAGGCTACATACCCTTTTGACCTCCAACCTCATTGTGAGCTTGGAGGTTCATTTAGCTGTTCTTATCATCAATGATGGACAAAACCTCCTAACACAACTGTTTGTTTTGTTTTTTCATTTCCTGATAAATTTACATCTTGGAGTTTGGTTTCTGCCCGACAGCAGAGATATATAAAATGGCGTGATGGAGTGAATGTCAATGCACTGTCTTTCAACCACGCGTCTTTTGTGCTTTCTAGTGATATTAATTCTGAGATGGCATTATACGGTAGTTTGCATATAGCAAAGATTACAACAGCACGGAAGGGTTGGCCACAAAAGTATTCACCATAGACTCTTGACTGGCAGGTGCCATTATTCAATGTTCCATCCATATTCAAAGACACTTTGCATTTTCCACTTCTGTTTAACCCATTCAATCCGGGAACGCATACAGTACCGTGTCATTTTAGATTTTTAGCTATAACCCTTATTTTATACTTGGGCTATTCAAAAATAGCTACGAGCTTGTAGACTAGCTATTTTTTGAAAAATCTTGAAAATGTGTGCAAATCTTATATTATTATTTCTTTAAAGCGTAATTTTTTTTTACTCAAATCTTTGCTTCTGGGGGATTCTACAAATGTCTTCTAACAGTTGTTTTGAAAAAAAAACTTATATATTCAAAGATTTGCACACATGTTCTATGAGCTCATAGCACGGCATTCGGTGCCGCGCTATGAGCTCATAGATCTGCTATTTTTGAATAGCCAAAGAAATCTAAAATGACACAGACGCATTCCCGGATTGAACGGGTTAGCATTAAAACTTGAGTATTAAATACACAGGAAGCACGAGAGGAAATATTTTGCTGACTCCTGAGTGACAGGTGCTGTTACTCCCTTTGTTGAATTATATTTGTTTCAACTGACATGATACTAGTTATCCCCACTTCAAGGTCCAATTTATTTTGCACACTCACCACACTTTTCTTTAACCCATTAAGACCTACAAATGCCTTCTAAATCAGCAGTTCTCAAACTTTTTTCGTGCACAAGGACCCCCAAAATTAAATATGTATTTGGCCGCGGATCCCCCATCTGAACATGTTCTGTGCCAAAGTTGATTACTTTTGATGCAGTAATGGTCTTCTTTTTAATAAAGTGTGCCTGCCATGCGATGGCAAAACACTTATCCTTCATACTTAATATTTATTCCCGCAAAATTCGCCCGGCTACTCCTCCCGCACGATTCACACAACCCCCGCAATATATATATATATATATATATATCAAACCGTGCGGTTCGGCCGGGACAAGTGTTACTATGGCGATGTAATACGCAAAAACAACGTAACCACGCCCCCTTTTGTCCCGCATTGAAAACCCACGTTAAAAAAAAGTGCCCAAAACGCTCTGAAACTTGAAATGTTTTTGTTTTGTTCTTAGATGCTCCTCTTAGTCTTTTTTGTTGTTTTTGTTTTGTTTTTTACCCCTCCTCCCCAATAATTGAATGATGCTGAATCGAATGGTATAGGTCTCGATTTGTCTAACCTTTGGGAAAGTGGTTAAATCAAGCATTGAAATATCCCCCAGAAATCTGAAAAAATGTTGAGGCCAAAATCGACCAACCCAAAAAACTGTTAGGAGCGCATTTCAGGTCATTTGGAGTCGATTGGTGGTACTTTGTAGTGACACTATTTTGGGTCCATAACATTTCACTGAGCTAGGGACTGGGCTTTAAACAGCCATAACTCCAGTTCGCAGCATGCTAACATCTCAAAACTTGGTTTGTGGACTTAGACCATCAATAAGGACGAGCTGTAATTGATTAAGCCCCGCCCCTCTGTCTTCCTATTGGCTGGCCTTTAAACAGCCATAACTCAAGTTCCAGCATGCTACAGGTCTCAAACTTGGTGGGTGGTCCCACAGACCTCAAATTTCATTTAAACAAGACCAGGAGACCTGGTTCTGCCAGACCCAGAATGAAGTCCTAGTATGTTACTTAATTACATACTTGTGACATAATAATTGTCATGAATGAATAGTTCGTGACGAAAGGGGACGAAAGGGGGACAGACTATTTTTGGCTGGGGCCGGGGGACAAAGTGACCATGCCCATGTATGGAGAAAAGATACAAAGCCTCATGTAAGCCGTCGGGCTTACATGAGGCTTTGTATCTTAATGAACACTTCCGTTTTTGTAGAACATGTGTGCAAATATTTGAATATATATCTATATATTTACATTTTTAACTCAAATCTCTGCTTCTGGGGGTCCCTGGAACAACATATTTTGAGATGGGCGTCCTTGATATGAAAGGTTTGAGAACCACTGATATTATTATGTTTTTGCCAGACCCAGAGGGTCGGCCTACATGAGGCTTTGTCGGTCTGTCCCTCTTTTCCTCGGTCTGTCCCTCTTTTCCTCTGCACACACGTCATGCGAAGTCCGGCCATTCAGATTTCAACCACTAGGGGTCTGGCAGTACCAGGTCTCCTGGTTCCCTTGTTTTTCAAAACAACTGTTAGGATTTAGAAGACATTAAGCAAAGATTTGAAAAAAGGTTTTTGTCTGTGGCCGTTCTTAGTCATGGCTGCCAGTTCCCACCTGATGTCATGTGGTAGTTCAGACTGCTTCACACTATACTGAATAACTGCAAGCTTGCATAACGACTTCAGACTAGGACTTAAGTCTAAGATGTACAGGGCAGCGCGTTTGTGGTATTCTCCAAAGACGATGATACGATCTCCCACGATGCAACAGAACATCCCCCAATCCGGGCCTTTTCCCTTGGGCTCAACCGTATTCCAGGAGAAGGTCTTTGAGTTGAATTTCCACAGATCATTGCATGTCTTTGAATGTCTGCCACCAAATATGTATAACTCTCCATTGTAAGCAAAGGCTGACTGACGCACGTGGACAGCATGTGGGGACACCCCTGGGGGCCCCGACCCACAGGTTGAGAATCAGTGCTCGTAATAGACAGACATCTAGCCTCTCTTGCAGAGCCACGCCGTAAAAACAATGACATTTGTATGGCTCTACAACACAGTACGCTGTTAGGAATGACTAACAGCATGTAACAGTACCGTTACTAATGTAGGCCTACATTATTGTTCGCCCACAAGGCTGCTTATGATTGCATATCGAAAAAAAAACTGAAGGCAAGGCAACGTGCACTTTGTGAGTCTGTAATTATAGGCACACGCACGTGGACAGCATCAGTCTCCTCGTAGACGTTTTCAACCACAGAAGAGCTACTTCCAGGACGCACAGGCTTTTCATGAAGCAGTCTGAGGCATAAGCCTAATAATGAAAATGAGGCTCAAGAGTGTACGCTGGCAGCCACTCATTTTTGGCAGTCGTTCAATTCCTTACCCCATTCCATTTCCCATAAAATGGTTTGTGACCAACAATATGCCACGCCTGTTAAAAAGTTGTTGAACTGTATACCAAAAGTTAAGAAGCAGATCTACGGCTATTCCACCAAAAAAGTAATATATACTGTAAGTGGAGGAATTTCAAGTTTCTGAGCAGTGGAGCTCAAATCTAAATCTGGTGTCATGAATTATTAAAAGGCCACTTTATGGAGCTTTCTTCTGCTGAGAGTATCCAGCGCTTGTACAGCACAAGCATCAAATCACACAGACCAGAGAATAAGACAAATTTAATGCTTAAAGTAACTCCACCAAAATAAAGTTTGCTAGTGTTGCCTTGATGTAGATGGTAATATACAGTTCTCACATGTTTGCTGATGTAATTGCTGTGGAACTACTGCTAACTCTGACTCCGTGATCTTTCCCATCTTCCTCAGTGTTCCTATCCTAAATGGAATGACGTTTTGTTCTGTTTTCAAACAGTTTGGGATTAAAACATATTTAAGTCTAGGGGTTCGAATCCACGGCGGTGCATCCGGCTTTGTCGAGTTTCTACACAAACACAATTGTCCTGTGTTCGGGGGAGGGAAGCCGCACGGGGAGGGTGAAATTTGTCACCGAACGTATTCCTACAGTCTGGGGGCAGCACCGGTCAGTGAGGAGCGATGGGTGGGAGGAGTGGAAAGGAGGCGCTGCATCCTCCCGGTGGAGGCTCCTCACTGGTAGGTGAGCCAGTAGGGTACAACAACAGGAGTGCAACGGATACGCTGCCCCTGAGCGGGCTGAAAACGTCTGCTCCGCTCACCGCTTGCTTCGCGCCTGAGGGCGGGTCGCAGATTTGTGCCACACTCGTGATTGACAGCAATCTGTCAGAATTGACTGCTGAATGGAAAATAGCGCATTTTGATTACAAAGTTTTAACGTCGTGGTTTTAGGTGTGACAATAACATTTTTAGCAAAGTGGTCTGTTTTGTGACTATAATGTATTATAGATTGGTTGTACACGATCAAGCTGTATAGACAGAGATGGAGCCTGTCTGTTTCTCCAGCCCATCTCTACGCACTGCTGGCTGGCAGCCGCTCCAATAGTACACTCCTACTAATGGGCATGGCCAAGTTGGTCAGCACAAAACCATGGTGTTGTTTATTCATACTGTAGGTGCTTAAGCCATTAACTCTTTTACTGCCAGAGTTAAAAATGTAATAGTGTGCCACTACTGCCGGCGAAAACGATTTTTACTGTAGCCTAACTTTGAAAAATCATGGAATATTCTCTGTGACCTCCGTCCTCACGGAGATCGGCTCATTACACGCACGGGGGTGTCGTAGTATAGGGGAAAACGAATTGTCTGCTCGGGGTAATCAATTGCACAGCTCTGGCCATTTGAATGAGGCTTGTTTTTGCCGTAAAGCAAGAGGAACGGAGATATAGCCATTTCCCCACAGGAAATAAACAGGAAGTAGTTTTTTTGTTCGTCATCAGGCAGTGAAAGCATCATTCATAGGGTAGATAACAGCGCCATCTGGTGGAAAACCACTGAAAATAAAAACTCGTCCAAACTCGTCGTTGGCAGCTGCGCCTTGGCAGAATTTGAATAAAAAAATATCACAATGTAACTATTTAATTAAAAATATATGTTAACCAGGTGTCCCTATTTTAAGAATTTGTCTAAATGTATTAAAAAAAAAAATCGAAAATAGCAGAAAAGCTCATTGTGAGCTGGTATTTTCACTCTAGTACGAAGAAGTATATATACACTGTAGGGCTTAAGTGTTTAAGATTTTTTTTTCCCCCTTCTTCTATTTTCTTTCTACAAAGCAAACCCTGATGATAGTGATTGTCTTTCCTCAGTGCGGTTGGTGGGATGTCTCAGTCAACACGGACATGCATGGAGTTCTAGGCTGAGGTAAGAAGTGTCAGTTCAGCCTCCTACTGTACCGTGATAGACGGCACCTCCAGGCTCCAGCACCAGTTCTGTGTCATGCAGCTTCCTTGTCAGTCTCATCAATTTTCATACTTTGTCTGAACATGTTGTCATATCAGGCGCTACGGCTTGGCCTACATTCTAGGCTACTACTATTACAGTATGGTACACAATGTACCGCCCCCCGACTAGTCTAGTGTAATTTTTGTGAGGCATTATATTTCCTCGCACTGATCAAGACTGACCCGCAAGCTTTTAAAAAACTAATTTGACACGACAAAGTTATACACAAAATAATGCTGAATTACTTCTAATGACAGTGATGTTTGAAATAATGTAATAAACATCCCGTTTAAGCTTATAAAAAATAACTGTTCTGCCAATACTAGCCCCTGCCAAAGAGGACTGACATTTTCATGGAAGCAAATGGCTGTTTGTGTAATGGCGTCAAACAGCCCTTTCTTCTGCATTAATAGGTGGACTTACACTCGTACTGTAATATCAGACTTAATGTTTGTAATTTTTGATTACAGTTTTTTATTTTATTAATTTGTTGTCCGTTTTCAGGTTCCAAGACCTTATGGTGCCTGACGGGAAAATTGGTCATCAGCAAAGCATACCACGGCACGTAGCCATATAATACTATGACATACTGAAAGACTGAGTCAGAGATGAAGGTTTTTAAGCATTTTAAGCTTACATAATGTGAATAGCAATCTGTGCAACTCTTTAACTTCTAATGAGAATGGAGAAAGAGGTGTGTGGCTCTCTCTCAGACTGATAAACTCAGCTCCCCACACTCTCGGGGGAGAAAATCATTTTCCAATGTTTATACCATTTAAAACCACAATAAATTAGAAAGATAGAGGGTGAGGGGGGGGGGGGAACCTGATATAATTTAGTTGCAGCAGAATCTCTCTCCACTAGACTGAATGTGTCTCTAAAATTCTGAGAGAAAAGTAGGTTGCTAAAATGCACTTAATTTGGCATGATAGATTGAGTCCATGCTTCAGTGACTGTAATTGAATCTGTGACCTATTTCTTCAGAGGAAAATTGTCTCTTGGGTTATTTGTCACCATACATTTTAATGGCATTCAATCGAATGTCGCCGAATTTATACGTTTTCATCTAATTATTAGCATTGCTCCCTTTGCAGATTATTTTTACTGTTACTTCTCTACACAGTAATACCTCAAGTCTTAACCCATTCAAACCGGGAACGCATCTCGTCTTTTTTAAATTTCAAAAATAGCAGATTTACAAGCTCATAGCGCGGCACTTGGTGCGGTACTATGAGCTTGTAAATCTGCAATTTTTTTAAAAAAGTTGTGCAAATCTTTGAATATCCACGTCTTCTAAATCCTTTTTTTTTGTTGAAAAAACGCATGTTGCTATAATATCACTGGTTCTCAAAAATGATATGTGTTTGGCCGTGGACCCCCATCTCAAATAATTTTGTTCCAGGGACCCCCAGAAGTAGTAACAGAGTTAAAAATGTTTGCTTTAAAAATATGTATTCAAAGATTTGCACACATTTTCCACGAAAAAAAATAGCAGATCTACAAGCTCATAGCGCGGCACAGAGTGCCGTGCTATGAGCTTGTAAAATTGTGGAAAATTTGCCAAATAAATCTAAAAATGACACTGATGCATTCCCGGTCTTAATGGGTTAAACAGGACCCCATCCATCGTTGTTGTCACGGGGTAGATTTGTCCTCAGGGTTCCTCTCACAGCAGCACGCTCTTAATTCAAAGCAGGCACGATGGAAATCAGGGATAATATTTAACAAAAACATCGCGCTGACTGAACCAACATTGCAGTCGGTCAGACAGGGCTATTTATCTAGTGCAGTACCTCCCTCTAAATCCCACTAGGGCTCAGCGACTGAGCCTGAAACCACATCACTAGACAGCCAGCCATGTCCAGTTGCTCCCGGACCTGTTTAACAGGACGTCTCTATTAATATGGAACACTGCTGAAGTTCACTGGTCTATTAGGTATATAAACAACATAATATTTCCACCTAACCATCAATCAGATGACCTGAAAGCACTATAAGTTCAAAGAGATTGATGCACTGAACACCGATTACGTCCAAGAATACCAGTATCACGCAGAGCCATCTGGGGAAGTCTTTAATCCAGACAAAACCAATGAACGATTCAAATCTCGTAAAGTACTTCACCATATATGCTTTTTCTAATACTTATTGTATCACATAAACACTCCAATAGTGTCAATGTATGTGTAATTCAGAGCAAAGAGGATTCATTCAAGCTGTAAAAAAAAGTCTAACATAGCCTTATACAATGTACTGTATGTTCACAAGCCATGTTCCTGTGACCCCTACATCTGCAGTCTCATTGCTAGTCTGATCCGTGTGGATAAAATATAGATTAAACATGATGGTACAAGTAGATATGCGAGACGCTGCACACTCCTCGCAGCCATCACAGTTGGTCCTGATATGCGAGGGTCGACCATCCTCACCGGGAGACGATAACGGGGGAAGACAGGTCTTGTCAAACGTTTTAAAGTAAAGCGGAGAGAAAAGTCCGGCTTTCTGGCTACGCCTGGGGCCATACAGGGCATTCTTCAGCTGCCTCTACACTAATAGGACAGTAGGCTAACTGGGCTCCATCTCATCGCAGTCATTCTGCCCAGACCAATGCATGTAGAACAGCCTAAACCACTGCCATAACCTTTTACTGTACTAGGTTTATTACATCCCATGAATTTTTATTCTTTTGTTGTTGTTTTCTAGTTGCAGTTTAAGCTGTTAATTTTTTGTGACACATTTACAATTGTGTTATTGTGTTACGATTATTGAGACCTTCAGACTGTGCACGGCTGCACAGATACACAGTCCCCATACTGTATATATGTGCAATTGTATTGACCTATAAAACTTATAGTGATCTTGATACCGATAGTTGTATACATTCAACAATTATTTGAGTATTCTTCTTAACACATTCCACGCCAGAGTTTAATATATTGTACTCACCAGTGCCAGCGATTTATTGTAGTTTTTTTGTTTTTTTCACGTCGCCACAGACCTCGCTAAATACCTTAAGATCGCGCGTTAAACTGTTTGTAGACACACAGGGTAGCTGTGTGAGTGGCCCAGAGAAGACCGTTTCAATCGGCGACATTCCATTTTGCAGTGTTTCTGTTAAACAGCGTTCAGCGAGGAGAAAAAAACTCCGAGATAATGGCGGATTAGGGGAAGCTTTAGAGTGGCGGCGGATGGGAACGAAAATCTCCGGATACGGATATTTCCATATCCGGGTGTGCTACAATGAAATGTGTCACTGCAAGAAAAAAGAAAAAAAAGACCACTTCGTGTAGAACTGCGCGACTGGCACGCTGCGCAATTATTTTGGTTCGCGTAGAACTACGCGATTAGCACGCAATGTGTTAATATTAAGACCCGAGGCCACACATTTCTACAAAATGTCTTTTAAATCAGAAGTTCACACTTTCAAGATTATTTTCAAAAATGTTCTAAAATAGCAGATGTACAAGCTTGCAGCGCGACACGATGTGACGTGCTGTGAGCTTGTAGATCTGCTACTTTTGAATAGCCAACGCAAAGAAATATAAAATGCTGCTTTCCCGGTTTTAATGGGTTAATGTGTTCACATGCACAGTAAAATAAATGCTGTGTTTATATCCCCAATCAGCAGTCAAAAAGCCAAGTATCAGGAAGTGCAAGATTTTCTGGCGGTTTCGATAGTTGATTTATCCTACATGCTTCAACCATCATATACCACTTTCTCCTGTTGTCATAAACTGTAGTCTTGGTATTGATCACATGCATCTTCACCACAATTTGTCATTGTGCCGAGACAAGATAGATGAAAAATAGGCCTAATATATAAATTGTTATAAATGTAAAATGCCAGGCTCCTTGGTGGCTCAACCAAGCTTGGAACATGGCATTTACAAGAGAAAATAACATACAGTGTCTTCACTAAAGTATTAAAAGGTCCCAGATCATAGCGCTTTTAGTCATGTTTGGATCATTACAGAGTACTGTATACAGTATATTATTAAACACACCCGTACTGATATTTTCACGGAAACATTTTCCATAAATTTGTAGTCAAATTTGTCTCGTTCTGCATCTCTAACTCACAGGTCAATTTCAGTTCCAACTGCTTATTAGTCATTAATATTCATTAGCTGACTGACATGACTGGCTGAGTGCGAGCAACACTGAAGCTAATGTTAGCTTGATTGCTGACTGTGCAGATGATAGATGTAACCTTGGTTACCCATTCCTCTTACAAACAGAAGGCACTGCTCTCCGAGTACGTATGTATTGTACACGCACACACACACACGCCCCAAGCCTTTTCGCCAAAATTACAGGGCTGCGCCAAAAAACCACTCTCTCTTTAGCTAAAAGCAGACAAGCAACAATTAGCTACAAACACATTAACCCTAACTAGTCAAATAATTACAATGCATTTAAAGGCCTGATTATATTTTGGGCATCCATGTAGCCCGCAAAATCCGTGGACATGTATGCGGTTCTGTGCATACTACAATTTGGTGACTGCAAGCGCACACACGTTCAAGACCTGCCAATGCACATCACTTAAGTTCAAGTTCTTTATTGTCACATAATATGATACAGCGGGTAGCGACATCACCTTACTCTACCTCTACTCGAATAGAGTGGCTATGTTTATGTTCTAGCACGTGTGCATTCAATATAGGCTACTTGTCTGCATATACAGTAGGCCTGTGAGGTCATAAAACATTTGGGAGGCACACGGATGTCGGTGCAGACATGGCGACTATAATTGCGTCACGCAGACCCTCGCAGATCCCCACAGCTACGCTGTCTCGGAATGTATAATTTGACCTTATAGGGATAGTTCACGCCAAATTTCTTTTAAATTCTATCCATTAGTCACCTCATGGAGACTTCAATTCATGGATATTCTTTCGTTTTTGTCGCATTACTAAGCCAATAATTTGATGACCAACGGACCGGTAGGCACCGGTTCCGGTAGGAGACACAAAGGAGACTCTTATATAAAACAAAAAAATGGCCATGATTTCAAGTCTCCATTGGGTGACTCATCGATAGAAAAAAAAATTGGGGGTGAACTATCCCTTTAACAGTTACTTACTGATTCCATGCTTGCAGCAAGGTCCCGGATCAATGGTATTGATCCCCTTTTTTTAAATGTATTTTTGACACAACTTCAGCATTGTAGAGTGCCAAGTTCAAGTTTATGCAGCAAGGCTGCAGAGTAGACAGTCAAATGAATGAACTACAAACTTTCCTCAACAGCGTGAACTCACTAGGTGGCCCCAATGTTACCTTCAACTTAGTTCTAACTTGTTCTGGCAGAAGTCACAAACACAAAACTATTAATCTCGTTTTGTGTTTTTGACAGCGAAACAGTCCTGCTCAGCCCGTATCGACGTCGAAACGGGATGAAATTCGGAATGCCTTGTAAAACTGGGGGGGGGGGGGGTCAGACATTTCCCTGTGTTTAAACATAAAACCTAAGGTTCCTACAGTATTCCTATTCTAGACAAGTCATAATAGGTGAACATTCGGCGACAATAGGCAAAAATGGCAATTCTGCAAGGTCACAACCCCTAGCGTTGCGAATCGTTGTGAGCTTGTAGATTTTCGCAGTTTGGCGTAAAAAAAAGTGTAGTTCAAGGGGTTAATCAACCCTTCTGTGTGCAAAAACACAGGAAAAATGCAACATAATGGGACCTTTAATCCCATAACATCAACCTACCCATGCCGTGGTGTATTGTTGAATGTATATATGCATTAGGCCTATATATAAAAAGGCATACTGAGGAGACTACTAATAAAAGGCACTTTAGCAATTACAGATAGTTTCGGTGACTGAAGAAGGTCCTCATCTCGCTCAATTAAGCTCAATCGAGAATGTTTTCTCTCCCTCGCTCGCGGAAAACCACTGTTTATCATTAAAGGTTCAATTGGTTGGCTCTCAGTGGAAATGTTATCCATATCACACTAATGAGTTCCAAGACGTTTTTGTTCCAATTAATGCCTCTAATTCCTGTTAATTAATTGTAGCCGAAGCTCACTCCCATCTGCTGAGCTCTGTGGAAAGTAGAATTGGGCCATTGTAAAAAAAAAATGGTGATAAACTTGCCATATAGGCATAAGTTTGCCCCCTAATTTGTTAAGCAAAGTGGATGAGCAAGCTGCTAGGTAGCACAGGAGACATAATCTTTGTGCCGCCATCCATTTTGCATGAAGAAATCATCTTGCAAAATGGCATGTTGTATTTTATGGAGATGTACCATTTGCAGTATGTAAAACAGTGTGTCCAGAATGTCAGCAGTTTTTGAAAAATATACCTAGAGTATTATTATTATACACGAGGACAACACTAATGACTCCAGCGACAGCGTGGCACCGTAGCAACGTGTCGAGTGTCCATTCTGTTTAACATGGTGATTCTTTCAAGGCCAAGTACTTAATTTTGCTCATGGTGTGCATCAGTTCAGCTCGCCAATTGTGAGATGTTTTAATCTTACAATTGAGCTGTTAGCTTAATTAACAGGGCTTCCTTTCCATAGAAAATTACACATTGGGAGGACTGAACAACTTATTGTTTCAGCATCAATCACAATTGTGCTATTGTAAGAAAAATTGGATAAACTCGGCTAAAACACTTTTGCTGCTTAGATAGAAAATTTGAACTAGCAATGTTTGCATTTTCATAACTAATTGTGAAGAAAAACACAATTATACTTGTATTGTATTAATTGTATAAAAATAATTGTAATATTACTTTTGTTTCCACTATTGTTCAGCCAACACAGGGCTTTATAAATCTAGTGTAAACATGTTTGCCTTAAGACAAGGATGTTTTAATCCTGCTTTGTGTAAAGTTATGTTAAACACATACTATATCCACCACTGAAAATAGCCAACCAGTTTCTAACTCTATTTCTATGAACTGTTCTATGAAGTATGCAAGAGCTGATTTTCCTTGAGGGAAATAAAGCTCATCAGAATGCAAAGACTCCTTTACACACCAGCATCACATCCCAAAGGAGCAAAAGCAGAGGACTAGAGAGAGAATCCAATCATGTCTGCATTTGTAAGTATTACAATTCCATAAGCATTATTTATTAACCACTTAAACCCTCTATTCAACTGCTATTCAGCTCTGTACTTGGTCCGCTCTCTCCTTACCTCTACACCAAATCTCGTCATCAAAAATAGCTGATCTACAAGCTCACTCGCTAGCATTCCGACACATTGCGAGTTACAAATATAGCAACATGAAAATCATAGACACGTCCCAATAAAAACAGTTCTTAATAATTCACTACAAGAACAACTTCTACAAGAAAGTAGTTCTTGGCTACCAGGAAGAGCAACTTCCAATCCTGACATAGACTATTACCTCTTTACACATCACCTTTCCCAAGCAAAAAGAGAAACAAAACTTAAATGTTAGCTCAATCTCATTGTAACTAAGATATTCTATAGAAATTCATATTTTTTTAAAGCCAGATTTAGATACTAGCAGCTGTGAACTTCCCATGTAAACGGCTAGCCTAGCTACTTAGCCTTGCAGCCGAGACTTCAGCACAGATGGTTTACGAGGGATGGGGGAGCGCTTGTTTTCCTTACAAGCCCCGCTGGAAGCCCTGCACGGCTGGGGCTTGTAAGGAAAACAAAAACGAGTGCTCCCCTTCCCTTGTTCCGCTACAGATACGCTGGATCACTGAAGAAACAAATAATGCACCTGTCATCTAAGGTGTAGATCGTTGGCTCTCAAAGTGGGGTCCGGGGACCCCCAGGGGTGTGTTAATATAACGTCACAATAATTTGAACCTTTTATACTTTGGCTATTCAAAAATAGCAGATATACAAGCTCATAGCGTGGCACTCGGTGTCGCGCTATGAGCTTGTATATCAGCTATTTTTATATTTTTTTAAGACTTTGAACATTTGTGCAAACCTTTGAATATATATATATTTAAGTAAACATTTGTAACTCAAATCTTTGCTTCTAGTGGTCCCTGGAACAAAATATTTTGAGATGGGGGTCTGCGGCCAAATACATTTTGGGGGTCCTTGACATGAAAATGTTTGAGAACCACTGGTGTAGATTATAGTGTCATTTGTGAAGTCTATTAAACGGAAACCAGCCAATCAGAATCAAGGATTGGGACTATCCGTTTTAGAATCTTCACCTATGGGCACTCGGGTGACGCAGGGAAAGAGCACCTTCCCACCACCATAGAATCTATGGGCTCGAATCCACAGTGGTGCATCCGGCTTGCCGAGCGTCTATATCAACACAATTTGCTGTGTTCAGGGGAGAGAAGCCAGGTAGGGATGGTGATATTTGTCACTGCATGTACTCGTATGGGCTGGCACCTGTCAGCAGGGAATGTTGAACGGGAGGAGTAGGACGGAGGTGCCATGTCCTCCCGGTCGGGGCTCCTCACTGGCAGGTGAGCGAGTATAGTAGGGTACAGCAGCAGTGGCAAACAGTGGGAGGAATTAAACGGTATAATGTCTACAGCAGCTATTTTTAGGGTAATAACATTGATTGTGGGTGTGTTTGTTTTAGGTGTTACTGTGTGCAAGTATGAACAGCTCCAATACAGTTAACGTAATACAGACACACAGAAAGACCTAAATGAAATACACCTACAATTGTTATTACCTTCAGCTGTGTTAAGGCTTCAAAATGGCTACTGTAAATAGGGCCTATTGGGAGAAAAAGAGGTCCAAATAATTGGCTACTCTAAAAAATATATATATATATCTTTTAAAAGACGTTTAAGCAGTAATAAAAACGTGACCGACAGGGACAAGGAAAGAGAGGGATTTACAGCGAAACAAATTTTAAGAGCAGCACATGGATGTTCAGCTTGAAATGGCAACAATTTTCTTGATCCATGTCTGCTTTGTGCAGTTTCTAGATTCTAGATTCTTAAGTCCTTTTGATAGAGAGCAGAGCCAAAGAAAATGGAGCTGAAAGAAGTCCCGCACACACACACGTAAGCGCACACACACACACACACACACACACACACACAGAGAACAAAAATGCCAATATAGATACACTGTAATATTCCACTTGACTGGTACCTCACAAGGAAATTATTGTGCTCCTCTTAATAATAAAAGGCTCAAAACCGCAGTGTAAGTGTATTTATTTTCTTTCCCCCGAAATGAACAGATTGTCACCACGATTAGCACTGAGGAAGAACAATAACGCACACTGTTGCCGCATTATGATCCGGGCTCCCCTCTGGAAGATTAGCAAAGCAGGGGAAAAGGCCCCATAATTATGCTGCCATTCCTGCAACGGCAATCTAGTCCAGGGGAGGTGTGCCATGATACCACCCAATGAAGTGACTATTACTTTACTGCTGTGGCACAGCTTTTAACACATGGCACCTAACCTGCCACACAACACAGACACACTGTATTGTTCAACCAAGGATTTTATGACACTAGGATAGTGCTCTAGAAAGGCAAAAGGTCAATACAAATATACTGAACGTATGTAAAGCTGCTACTGCACAACAAGAGATATACATTATTAACGCATAATAAGCTTCCATCCAGATGTTTACTCTGTACAATCCTTTCGCTCCAATTCAATTCAATGTTATTATAGTACCAATTATGCCATGTCCATGTCTTGTTTATGTATGTTTACTGTGTTTTACAGTTTTTAGGATCTGCTGTAACATAGATTGCCCAGTTTGGGACATATTAATAAAAACTTGACCTTAACTTGATTACCAAATCACAACAAGTTGTCTCAAGACCCTTTACATATAGAGCAGAGAACTGACGTTGAGCAAGCATTTATGGAACAGTGGCATCAAAAAAACGCTCCCATAACTGGAAGAACGTAATCATACAAATTGGTACACATCATCTCTGGGGTCATGTGATTAAAGGACGACTTCACCGATTTTCAATCTATCTTCATATAATTGGTCCTCACTAATACTCATGATAAAATGGTCCCATTTTTTTCTACTTGGTCTGTGTCTCATAGGAGGGCTGTGGACAGTCCAGAAACCCGTCTACCAGTGACATCATCGTTAGGCATGGTGTTTTTTTCCAACAAGATTTCACATTTTTTATTTAGATTTTTATTAACTCGAGAGCAATGGCTTCTTTTATTGCACTTTCCAGGAATAGAAAGCCTGCAGTTTCTATTAGCTTGGATTCCCCATTGATGATGTCACTGGTAGACGGGACTCTGAACTGTCCACAGCCCTCCTCTGAGACACAGACCGAGTAGAAAAACATTGTACCATTTATCATGAGTATTAGTGAGGACCAATTATATGAAGATAGGTTGAAAATCGGTGAAGTTGTCCTTTAAGCTGTATCAGTCAGGTTTTTCATATTTCATTCAGATTGGCTATGATTGACTTCCAAAAAAAAGGCCAGTTTTGGGGGAAGAAATCTGCAAATCATGAACTGATCCTAAATTTGTATCACACATTGAGGGGCCTCTAAATAAGAAAAAATAAATTTCACTTCCACCTACAGAAACATGCCCTCTCCCCCCCCCCCCCCCCAACACTACCACCAAATTTGGCAAAAATGTTCATGCATCATGTGGCAATGACCGTCAAATCCATATAATTTGCTTGTAATTACATTCACTAAATTGTGGGCCTATTTCTTACAAAAAAATGCCTTATATCATGAACGCAACATCCTATCATCCCCAATACAAATCGGAATCACATGTTGATGGGGCCTCTATTAAGCGCACCTCTATGAGACCCTTCACTTTTGCCCATAGGGCAACACAATCATGCATAGTCGCACCGTCTGTCGTACAAACTATTTTCCCTCCAGCTTCGCCGTGTCCTGGCGGCTGCACCCCACGACTGACACAGCCCTGGGTAGGCAACCCGGCCTGGCGGAGATCATTCCGCACTCCGAGGAGTGCCCTTTTCTGGTTTGATCCTATAAATCAGGGACATTTCTGTAGACTAGAGCATAGCCTCTGAATATTTCAAGGTTACATCACAGTCCTCCAGTTGTGGCATCACTGAGATGTCAACCATAAATCCTTCTGAATTGCAAATTCCTAGGCTCAACACAACAGTTTTACCCATGTGTTGTTGAGTAATGTGATCCATCTCAATGTACTAAAGGGTGTAAATCACCAGCTTCATTACGATAATACTGCCATATTGATTCTTCGGATAACAATATTTGCTGATATCACGCATTTTGCCACAGCACAACAATGATGTGATTAGATTCGGGGATGCACAATCAATAGGAGACTGCGTCTTGTGCGCAGCTGACAGTCATGTTACATCAGCTGATGAACAAGCAGCCAAACTGTGACTGACAATAATTCTGATTATCTAGCATATTAAATCAATGTCAAGTCATTAATTAAAATGAGTACACTTGTCAGTTGGCCCAGAGGCTCAAACTGCCAATGACGAGTTGACGAGTGTGTGGTGTTTTCAATGGTTTGCTCTAGAGGGCGCTGTTCCTACCTACGAGTGATCCTCTGACTTGACTTCTGGAGAACAGTAGACCCGGAAATAATGTGATCACAACAAACCCAGCCCTGTCCAATCTAATGTACAGTTTTCTTTGCTTTGCCACATCCAACTGCCCACAACTATGGAATGGATTATCACAGCGGCACACTTTTTTTTTTTCTCAGATTCTACGATACTCGGCTACGTCTTTTAAAGTGGTCAGTGGGTGGATCTTTGTGAAGAAAAATATTCTATGATTTTTCAAAGGTTAGTGAAAATGCTCGGAATCGCTGGCAATGGCAGATATAGACGATGTTTTAACTCTGGCAGTCAATGAGTTAAAACCACTGATTAGCTCCATCTAAATGCTATTATTTTTGCTTTGAGTTGACAGTTTTAAGTCATTAAGAAGTATTGCAACTTTATTTGTGTACACGCATGAACCGCCTAAAACAACGTGATCTACAGTTAATGGCTAATCCAACAATTAGGAAATCAATGTCTTTCTCACATGAAATCCAAATGGTAAAAAAAACATGCTCAACTTCGCTGAATGGAAGGGTGCTTCCAGCAAAGGGTTAACATTCTGACAGACATCAATAATAGAACTTAAGCCATCCTGTACTTTGTCGTACAAAGGTGTTGTTGCGAACCGTTTTTGGCATGCATCACTGCCATACAAAAGAGAATAAATTAAGCATTAGAAGATGAATCCACCCCTTTACCTGGCTGTTCCCTGAAAATTACTTAAGACACTCATATTCCTGTTGTTTTTTGTTATCGTTTCAGTCACACTCTGTGGGGATATCGTAAATTTTACGGATTAACCTTTAACATAAGTCTGTAGTGTTATGTATACACACCAGCGTGTTCAAATTAAAAACGTATAATTACTATAGTTTACCCAAGACAACTACGATATTCGCAAAAAGACAATACTACGCTGATGGCATTTTACAACAATGAAATTAAAAGTGTCAACACAAGTGCAAATCACCATAAATCTGGTCATGTGGAGCGTGTGGGGTACATGGACGTGGTGGGGTATAGTGAGGCACAGTAGCTTAGTGTCATGATTCATTGGTTACAGACCCCTTGTGAATACCCATGATTAATAGTACATGAATGTACATTTAAAGGGATATTTCACTTTCAAACATGTTTGGGGTCATTTTAACGTCTGTTTTCGATGAATCTATCGTGGTTAAAATGGAGTTTGGAGTTATAATGGGTTTGTATAGGAAGGGGGCATGTCTGATAAAATGATGATCAAATATTGAATCAAGCAACTTAAAAACTGTCTGGGGGGCTCACAAAAGCCTGAGTAGACGTTAAAATCACCCCAAACATGTTTGAAAGTGAAATATCCCTTTAAGTAGTTTTTATTGTTGTTTATTTATTTACATGTTTATTTGGAAGGGACAGCGCATATTAATGAACACCACACACAAAATGCTGTGTAAATACACCAGATTTAGCAAGAATGCTAATTTCCATCCGTAGTCCCCATACAGAAAACAAGAAACATTAGAAAGAAGAGCACGTATAAACATCACAAGGTTACAAACAGAAGAGAAAAAACAGTAAAAAAAAGGCCTAGTTTTGACCTAAAATACAAGACACTCAAGAAAACTAGAAAAACCTACATTTTAGCCTATTTAAAAAATGTCACATGTTCGATTGTCCATGATCCATCCTTTTAGTTGGACCTTATAAGATGTAAAGGATGGACACACTCTTATGCTAGTGGGTAGATAGTTACAAATTGCGCTTCCTTTAACCCATTAAGACCTGGAACGCATCTGTGTCACTTGAGATTTCTTTGGCAATTCAAAAATAGCAGAGCTACAAGCTCATAGCGCGGCACCGAGTGCCGCGCTACGAGCTTGTAGATCTGCTATTTTTTGAAAAATCGTGTTTTTTTTTGTTTTGTTTTGGGGTTTTTTCAAAAAACTGTTAAGATTTAGATTTTTTTTAAAGAATCGTCTCAGGTCTTAAAGTAATACTAGGTAACGTTTTCAACAAAACTAAAGTTAAATTGTATATCTTTTGCGAGTGGCAAAAGTTTCACAACACCCACTCCGTGAATTTCACCCCCGGAAGCCTTTTATTTATATATTTTCTATTGAACGTGTACGGGGGGGACTTTCCCGGGAAAATGACGTTCCTGGCCAACGTCATGACGTCGTGGCCGACGTCCTCAGGAACTACCGCAACGGTTTCCTGTTTGGCCAGGAACTACCGCGCTATTAACAAAAAGGAACCTCACGCTGATTTTAAGATAATGTAGGATTGGGAGATCGAAAAAGAACAGAAAAAGAAAGCACAGCTCATGGTAACTAATGCTCCACTGGCTAAGAGAAACGATCCGTAGATAGTATAAAACAATTAAAAGATCGCTTTTTGAAACGCTTCCGGTGAAAACGAATGGAATTCTGGGTAATCGAGGACTAGGGAAATTGTATGCAGTGACGGTAGTGACCAGCAGAGGTTGCTAAAAATCGTTATTTGTGATTTTGCATTGTACAACTTTAAGGAATTTTGCACAAAGGCTGTGCATCTAGACTGTACCTCACAATCCCCTCTGGTGACGGCCCTTGTACTGATGCCCGTGCATGCCGGGCTTCCGTTTTATAAATTCTCCCATAGGAGGCCGGGATAAACGATGTCAAGTTTTATACACGGCACAAGCCGATAGCTTCCAGTTATCAAGGGTAAAAAAAAAAACTATGGTACCTATGTGTTTTTCTATCAAATCACTTTATGGCTCTCTTATATAACTGTTCTAGAGGCTTGCGTGTTGACCAAAGACCAATTTGTGAAACAGTACTTGATGTGAGAGAAGATCATACAGTGCAAGTACGTCCTGGCAGCTCCAACTGTTAGAAAAGGCCTAATTAAATTACATTTCAAAAACACATTTTGTTTGAAATTTTGCAAGTTAAAGTTGGCAGTGTTGGAGAGCTTCTTGATGTGACTTTTAAAAGTTAGGGTTGAGTCCAGGATGAAGCCGTTGTCCCGGTTTGCCGCCCCGGCGTAGCGGCCCAAACCTCTCGTTATCTTTGAATGGCTTGAATGGTTTGAATATTAACTGAATAAAACAAGCCAGGTTCCAATAATGGTGTGGCTTCCCTTTGCAATCTGTAGCTATAGATTTTGCTGGTCATATCGCTACTACCCAGGCAGCCCAAACATGACATGGACATAGGTGTGCAGTTTCTCAATGAAGCGCCAATGATGTGCTGAAGGTAATAAACATTGATTGTGGGTGTGTTTGTTTTAGGTGTTACTGTGTGCCAGTACGATATGCTAACATGAGCGTAGCTGCTATGCCCTTTTGCCTTGCTTTTATTGATACCCGTCAGGTAAATTTACCACTTAGAATCCGTTTTTATTGTCAACAAAGCCCATTAAAAACTACGCACAAAGCAAGCAGCATCCTGGGTCTGTGTTAATGTTCTAAGCATCTTAATCATAAATATATGCATGCTTTTGTTACTGGAAATAATACAAATTGTGAACATAAAACATAATTTGCATAGGTTAATTAAAAGCAGTGTCCTACTTTTCTCCTGCATTGGTTGTGTTCATCGGAATACTAATTAAGGTGCAAGTCATTTATATGCAGTTAATAATGCTTTTCTTGAACCATTTCCGTCATGGATGTTACATACTGAACGGTATGGAGAAGTGTTCTTTAAATATAATAAATGGGCCACTCTATTCAAAGTGTCTTCAAATACAGGATGCATCTTGTGACATCTCATGGGCTAAGTTCCACGTGAAATTCCCACTTGAGAAAAAGTAATCTCTTATACCTATACTGTATGAATTTATGCACTGCTTAACACATTGACTGCCAGAGTTTATTCATAATGTACTCACCCCTGTGCCAGCAATTTGCGTGTTTTTTAATTTTTTTGTTTTGTAATTTTTCATTCAAATACATTCTCTGATTGTGTTGTCAAGCACCTACGATTGTTCCACCAGTAGAGAGCAGCACATCCAAACATTGATCACCTCGCTCACCCCCTCCCAAACAGGCCCACGTCATATCCGGTCATTCAAAGGATGTGACGTTTTCGACAATTCCCGGCCCGCTGATCGGCCTGAAAACGACGTGATACACTACGACGATGGCTGTTAGTCACCCGGACCAAAGAAAATAGAAGTTGAGCTGTCCGTTTGTCTTTTCTACCGTGTGAAAAAACGTGTTTTTCCTTATTCTGGCCGAAAATCACCGGAGAAAAACAACGTGACCCGGAAATGATTTTTTTTTTTTACATCCGGCTCCGGGTGAGTGTGACGTAAGTGGAAAACGAAAGTGTTGATGAGAAATAAACACAGCCGTGCGATCACAGATTAAACAATGAAAATTCAAAAGAACGTGTAAACAGGCTCTTATGAATCCTGGCACTCAAGCGATGGATTTGAAAGAACGTGTAGACGGGATCTTGGCACTGTATGTGTTAACAGCCTCACCCCCCAAACAATAGACACCTTTTCATTCCTAGTCCATCCATGCTCATCAGCTGTAAGGTGTACATGACTAGGTGAGTCATACCCTCTTATTTTTACAGTGTGGCTCTGCGAGAGGCTAGTCGTCCATGACAAGGTTTGTCTGTCTGTCTGTCTGTCTAGAGCTAATCTCACAAATCGCTAAATCGATCAGCACTAAAGGTTGAATGCAGGTTGCCAGTATCAGTTGGCCTGTTTTGAGAGCAATTTACATAAAACCCTAGATATGCTGTGAAATCCTGAGTGCTCAAACTTGGGTATTTTTGGGGGATAGAAGAGAGGTAGGGGAGACCAAAAACACAAAAAAAAGGAAAAGTTAAAATTCATGGTGTAGCTCCTTTAAATTCAAGTAGTGCCTCCACAAATTGACATTATGTTTACAATGTTACAAATATTTAAATTTATAATGAAGACAATGGGACTGTGATCATGCTGAAATCTCATGTGTCATAGATGACTGATGTCACACAGGCTTCTCATAAGTCGTCCAAGATCTATACAGCCAAGTCTGAGATCCACATTGTTTTTTTTTGTATATGTGCAATGGTGGCTTGTTGGACTGAGTTGTATACCACGGCACGATTTGGGTTCACTGGTGGTCAAGGCAAGTTTGTATTGCACATTTCAAACACAAATGATGACAAAGCATGAAAGCAAGGATCCTTGCATAAGGCATAAAAAGGCATTCAAAGATATAAAAGGCATTTAAAGGCATACATTCCATAAATAAAATGAAAAAAAAATCTATATAATGAAGTTGTACTCGTATATCAATAATGCTCAGTGATGCTGTGAGAAAATATATAATACTCTATTAAAAGTTGCTCCTTGGAATCAATATTAGCACTTTGGAATAATGCCACTGAAGAGCCAATGTTCATGAAGAACACTTAAGTTTTTATGGTGCGGCGCAGAAGGGGCCTGGCCGTCTATAACAATGGTTCTCAACCTTTTCAGGCCATGACCCCCCAAAATGATCATATTTGAACTGGGGACCGCCCAAAATAATAATATTTGAACTGGGGACCCCCCAAATTAATCATATTTGAACTGGGGACCCCTCCCCACCCTGACAAGCACTTGGAATTGTAGGAGTTGAGGCATTACATTTAGTTTGACTCAGTTCCACAGATAAATAGTGAAAATAGCATATCTACATGCTCACAACGCCTCGTGTTGTGAGGCGTTGTCAGCTTGTAGATCGGCTATTTTCAAATGTTTTGACTCTTTCTTATATTATATTATTTGACAATTTGGCTAATGTTTGACCAGTTTGTGTAGGATAGTTTGTTGATTACTTTTGATGCAGTAATGGTCTTTTTTCTTTCTAGTATTAAAAGTCCTTAAAGTGTCACTTAACTATTATCTGGGGACCCCCCACCCCAAAATCATGTGGGGACCCGCCTGGGGGTCCCGACCCACAGGTTGAGAACCACTGGTCTATAACCACTGGGTTATTTGTCCATCTCTGTAGCTCCGTCCACACTAAAGTAGACCAATCAGAGTGAGCTCTGATTGCTCTCACTGTCAAGTGCATACAGCCAACCACAGAGCTCAGCTCACACTGCTACACCAATCACAGCCCAGCTCACACAGCTACATGCATAGTGAACAAGGCCAAGCGCTTCAGTGGTTCTAAAACTTTTTTTATGTCAATGTTCCCTAAATTAATATGTATTTGGCCACGGACCCCCATCTGAATTTTCATTTACGCCAGGTACCCCCAGAAGAAGAGATGTGTGGTTTGTTTTAGTTTTTCCTAAATTTTCAAAGGGTTAGGGTTTTGAATAGCCAAAATATAAAATAGTAGAGCATCAAAATCAGTTTAACCACTTAATCCTAACTCATTTAGCTGGGGACCCCCTGGAACCACTTTGCGGACCTCTGGGGGTCCCCAGACCCCACTTTGAGAACCACTGCTGTAGGCAATGTTATGTTGTGAATGTTAGCATACAAAGGTTCCATTAGGATGTTAGTACATCATGTGTAATATATACGCATATCACTGTAGCCCAATGTAAGCCTCACTGTAGCCCAATGTAAAAAGGATGAAGGGGAATTTAAATAAATGTTTTCAATCGACATTTTAAGATGAAAGCTATTGGGGGATAAGCCAGATAACTACCAATTAATTTACTGCCTGAAAGCCTTTTCAATTGCACAGGGAAGCCACACCTTATTATTATTAATAATATTGTTAGATGTGTCGTTTGTTACAGAACAATTTCAAGGTTTTGTTTCCAATTGAACAACACAGGAAATGATAGAAAACATGTCTGCCTTGCCTTTACATTTGTATTATAGGCTGTGAAGTACTTTGAGCTACATTCTGTGCATGTAATGAAAGGTACTACAAATCAAATTGTTGTTTTAAATGTTACTATTATTACTGTTAAGTTATTGTAAGTGATCTTTTCTTGTTAAAAAAAAAGCTTTTTGTTAAAACGTTCTGCTCTATATTTCTGATAGTAATCATTGCTATTGCCTTGTCCAGCTCCAGCTCTTTAACACATTCCCTGCCAGAGGTTTTTTTTTATTTTACTTCCCCCAGTGCCAGTGTTTAAAATGTTTTTACACAGGAGCCGAGATACAGGATTTTAAAGTAATAAGTTAACCAAGGAGTGAATGGAGCTAGAAATCTTTGGATCGTGATATCTCTGGTTCTGTGTGGATAAATTGAAAAAAAAAGACCAAAACGGTTATACTCGTGGATGGATTTTTTTTGGCAGTAAACGGGTGTATTTTTCATCAACGGTTATACTCGTGATTGGCAGGTAAAGTGTTAATAAACACAAAATACATTTGCAGGTGGGTCACCAAAAATCAGGAGAGAGAACCTATTTATAAGATAATATTTCATAGTGTTCCAGTTTCACTTCCAATTTCACTTGTTTATCCTGTATCCTGTTCTCTCTCTTGATTGGATAGAATTGCTATCCCGACCTGAAAATGTATTTTCTGTTTACTAAAGATCGGAACGGGGACACATACATTATTGAACAAACAGTCTATAGCAATGATTACCATCAGAATATAGAGCTATTTAACACTCACTGTATTTTAACAAAAATAAATAAATATCACTTACAGCACTTTTAACGGTTCGTTTCAGTTGGTTTCATTTCAATTATTTTATTGAAACCAATAATTTGCTATCGATGACATGAAACCTTACCAGACTAATCACACTTACAAGGCTCCGATGAGGACATAATTTTTGATATGGTGCAGTATATCTCATGTGGTATATACTACTTGGAGGAGAAGGCTACAAGGGGGGGCAACACTACCTCCATTCTCGCCCCGGTCACCTCTTGTTTGTGCATTTCCAGCTTCAAAACGCACGATCATCATTCCTGCTCCATTTTTTATCACCCCACAATGTACTGCACCCCTCGCAAGAGCCACACTTTCATCTACTTCCAAATTCATGACCTCATCACAACACTGAAATTGATTTAACCCATTCAATCCGGGAACGCATCTCTGTCATTTTAAGATTGCTATGGCTATTCAAAAATAGCAGATATACAAGCTCATAGCGAGGTACTCTGTGCTTGTAGATCTGCTATTTTTTTAAAGAAATTGTGAAAATGTGTGCAAATCTAATATATATTTTTTAAACATTTATAAAATATTTTGTTCCAAGGATCCACAGAAGCAAAGATTTGAGTTACAAATGTTCGCTTGAAACACATTCAAAGATTTGCACAAATTTTCACGATTAAAAAAAAAATAGCCGATCTACAAGTTCATAGCGCAGCACTTGGTGCCGAGCTATGAGCTTGAATATCTGCTATTTTTGAATAGCCAAAGAAATAAAAAAAATTACAGTCAGATTCTTTCCCGGTCTAACTGGGTTAGCACGCTGTGGTATTCTTTTCGCCACAAAGGGCCATTCTGATCCTTATTTTTTTTTCATCTGTGATGAAAATATGATGTGCTGGATTTTTCTTTGTTCACCATTCAATTAGATTTGAAGTTGTGAAGACTTGATGGTGCATATATAACACGGGCAGTCGGCCCGATAAATCACTAGATGAGTACACAAAACGGAAACACAGACATATTACACAGCGTAAAAAAATTACTGCAGGCCCTTGAGTTACAATTAAAAAGCCAACATGAAGGGAGATTCATATCTTTTTCTAAGTTATAATCTCACAATAAGGTCCACGTGTTAAGCCTCTAAATAAAACATGCTCTTGAGCACGAGGAATTTGCAGCACACACATCAAGGGAGAAGCTGTATGAAAAAGTGCATATCGTGATCATTTGGAATGAATAAAAACAATGATAAACTAGAAAAAGTGCTCCTCGGAGCACAGGTCTCCGCCAGGTCAGGTACGTTATTGTGGCCTCCTGGTGGCGCTATAACAGGCCAATGTGAAAAGGGTGCCATTTCTTCCTCGGCCTAGTGGGAATGAGCGTTCATGATTTGAGGCATTTTGTTGAAAACGGACAAATCCTGCAAACTTTGGAAGCCAACCTTAGCCAATGAGGATGGAATATGGAAAATTGGTGTTGATGACATGACTATAGAGATACTATGTACCGATTTGCATGACATTTGGATCAAATCTGTAGGAGTAAATGGGTTTTGCACAAATCGTCCTCCTGGTGGCGCTATAACAGGCCCATGTGAAAGATTTGGGGCAGAGGTTCTGAATTGGCATCCAGGGAGTGTGTGTGCACAGTTTCGGAGCGATCGGGCCAACGGTGCCGGAGATTAGCTGCAGACAGATGGACAAACGGACGGATGGACGGACAGGTGGTAAAACATACTCTCGGCATGCCTTTCGGCCTGACGGAGACAATAAATGTTGCAATACCAGCAGGCCTGCTGCTGTGCTGTCAAGCACTACAGGTTGCAGCAATGGGTTTGTCTGATATGTTGTGTATTTGCAAATCCCTGCTGAAAGGCGTAATTAATCTTCTCATCTGGATGCTCTGGGACATCAAATAAAGGAGTTGGAAAATGACTTGTTCTCCTCACAGCGGTGCACTGAAACGTCTTAAACGGCGGGTGTAATTGTTTTTTCCCTGATTAGCTCAACGTGGTTATGTGTCTATTTATTTACATTCTCTGTTAACAAGGGCCAGCTTTTTCTGCTGACCTACTTTATTCCCCCCCCCCCCCCCCCACCATCCCCAACTGCAGAGGAGAAATCCCTTTGAGTATGGTGAGCAACCGCAGAACTGCTTGCACCGAAGAAGAGACACATTATGGTGTGATAAGAGGACAGTTCAAAAGCTCCATCTACGCCAGTGAAACGAATGGCATATCTAAAGTTGTTAACTCCCTCCCTTCGCTATCTCTAAGGATCCCACTGTTACAGTACAGTAATGCTACTATAACTAGACAGGCTGTGCTCTGTAGCGAAGGCAGTATGAATAGGAAGGATCGGTCTTGTAAGAGTAATCCATATCTTTGGGGAGTTTGTGCTCATGCAGTTACTCATAGACCAATATAATGTAAATATACTCAGAATAAACTAATATTTGATTATGCACCTGGGATGGGAAATGCCTGAGAACTCTCACTATTCCAGTAGGATAATTTGTAGGCCCAAAGCAATAATATAATTTTGTTTTTAATGAAGATTTCCTTCCCAGTGGCTGCAGTAAAAAACTGAAGATGTTAAGGCAATTAAAATAAGTACATTCTTTTGTACGATGAAAAACTAGGAAATTATGTGGATATTGGGATCCACATAGAAACGGTGTGGCACCAATGTGGCCTTTATGTGACCAGCCTGTGAAATCAGACATCTATGACGCAAGACTCATGATCACAGCCCCATTGACTTCCAATTTTATTAAATTAAAAGTTAAATATAAAGAAATGTGTGGAAAAAGTGAAGGTACTTCTGTGGCCAACTGGCAGCATGCATACAGTGTACACTACAGTAAGTTTGGTACTGATCGTTGCAGTGGTTCACAAGATTAGCTCCGGACGGACACGGACACACACACACACACAATCTCAGTGTCCAGGTACTTGAAGGTCTCGAACCTGGTCCACCACCTGCCCTACTCCAGCCTGAATGATAATATACGGCTATCATATGGCATCTCTAATTAATAATAACCTTGAAATAAGAATACAAATATTTGCAACATTACATTATATTAATTTTACTGGGGGTTGTGTTATTTCTTACTGATCCTCTGCCGTCTGCAGTAGGTGACGTTCCAATAAGGAATGTAGTGCCAATAAGCAAACGTAAAGCCAATGTCCCCGTGACAAGCAAACAATGGCTCTCGGAGAAACAATAATGCCTGTGCTCTGCAAGATTTTTTTTTTATTTGTATGCAGAAACAACGGGGCACACGAAACAGGAGGTTGCAGGCCCCCCCTCGCTTTATGTGTCTGCAGTTTTAAATCCCCCTCTCCAAACCAATAATTACACTACCTGCCCTAGTTTCAAGGGTTCAAAAATAACTTCTGAATGAGCAGATGTTTGCATTTTAACTGCAGCTGTCACGGGCCAGGGCGGCTGGGAGGCTCATAACATGCATACTTGTTGTAATTGAGAGGTAGTTCTGCTTGTCAACTGTAGCAATACATCGGTCATAGCAGAGCTGCTGCTGCTGCTACAACTATATAGTATTTATTGATAAGGGTAGTGCAGGATTTCTCAGCATCCTTGCGAATAATTTGAACTTTGTCATGGAGCTCTGAGCTTTTGCCGTGCTGTCACAGAAACTGGCCATCCTTCATCACACCATGTCTTAACTGTTCTGTCATGCCCACACTCCAAGGTCCAGCCAATGGTGTAAAGTAACTAAGTACTGTACTTAAGTACAATTTTGAGGTATTTTTACTTTACTGGAGTATTTCCAGTTTTCAGTACTTTTACTTCTACTCCACTGTATATATCAAATAGTGTACTTTTACTCCACTACAATTATTTGAAAACTTTAGTTACAACATTTTGATTATTATTACAAAACATACATTAACCACTACAACCCTGTATATACATTTTAGCCATTTGAAAATAGCCGATCTACATACAAGCTCACAATGCGTCGCATCGTGAGCTTGTAGATCTGCTATTTTCAAAAGATTTTGAAACTTGTGAAATGGGACATTCTGCATAATGAGTACTTTCTACTTTCGGTACTTTACAGTACGTACATTTTGATACCAATACTTTTGTACTTTTACTCACGTAAATTATGAATTCCAGACTTTCACTTGGAACAGTATTTCTACATTGCAGTATTGATACTTTTACTTGAGTTAAAAATGTGAGTACTTTTTCCACCACTGGGTCCAGCCACATTTGGACGTAAAGGCAGAACGAGAGGAGTAAACGCATGAAAAATATGAGCCACATAATTAACCTCATGAACCCTAGTGTCCCTATATTCTCGGGCGTGACATGATAGGCAAACATTCGGCAAAAATAGATAAACAATCTGCAAACATCTACAGTACAAGCGAGTTTGTAGATTCTAGGCTCTGAACTGAAGTACAGACCCCTGGGGAACCCGGTCAACAAAGTATATTAAGTTGGTTCATTTGTTTGTTTGTCTGAGATCTGTTTTGTTGCTTTACAGGCAATTACACTTTTTTGAATAAAGTAAACTTTGAAGCAATACAGTAAAAGTAGCCTACTGTAAGTACTTAAAAGAGCATAAAACATAAAAGAGCATCTGTAATTTGCAACTGGACCTAGAAAAGTCTTCTAGCTTGCCAGAAGAAATGACCCCCCCCACAGCTTTTCTGTAAATATACTGTTACTGCTCCTAGTACTGATGACATCTTGTATAGTACAGTATGTCTTTATATGTCTTGATGAATTGAATACAAAGGACCACAATGGAAACAAGCCCTCGGTGCTTTTTGTGTAATCCTTTTAGCATTATTGTATAACTGTAAAGTACCTCTGTATTTTTTGCAAACTGTTAAGTATTCAATCAATCAATTAATTGTTAATTCTCTTACATAATGACTACTGAATAAGAGAATAAAAGAGTAACTGCTGAACATAATTGAACACATCTGTCATAATTTGTCTTTATAAAAAATAAAAAAATTTAGAGGAAGTCACCTTGTGCCTTAAATATCGGATAATGATTGTTATATATATTTTTAACCCATTAAGACCAGGAACGCATTTCAGATTCCTTTCTTTCAGACCCCAGAAGCAAAGATTTGAGTTACAAATGTTCGCTTTAAAAATATATGTAGTAAAATATTTGCACAAATTGTCACAATTTTTCAAAAATAGCAGATCTACAAGCTCATGAGCAAGTAGATCTGCTATTTTTGAATAGCCAAAGAAATCTTAAAATGACAGAGATGCGTTCCCGGATTGAATGGGTTAAATATAGAGACAGTAGCTGGTGTTGCAAGTCACACACACACAAACCAAGCCTCACGATGATGCAACCAGATCTAAACAGTGAGAGCTGAACCTGATCAGTCACATCCCTTGGGAATCCCTCGCTGTGCCAGAACGGCTCAAGTTCACAAGCAAACAAAGAGCCAAGGACGCAAGCCACCTGCTGCTGTGCCAACAATACAACAAGCGGCCACTACAGGTCACACAATGCTAGCACACAGAGGGACGGTTTACTACTCGACATGGCCACATTTCCATTGATCTGAACAAAAACAGAGCCCTGCGCACCATCAATAATTAACAATCACTTATAATTGCATGGCTTTCCCCTTTTTTTCTTCTCAAATCAAATGATCTGGAACACCATGTCATGAGGCTTTTCGTCTTGAGTGACCAACCTTGCTGTGCAGGTTCATTCTAGTCAAGACAGATAGCTTTGTTTTTGACCTGTTAAAAAGGTTAAAAACATTATAAACATCCTGTCCTACAGCACTGCAAACACCTTTCGAACATACAGATTTAATATAAAAACCAGTGGTGGAACTGGAAAGTACATTTACTCAAGCACTGTACTTAAGTATAATTGTGAGGTACTTTTACTTCACTGGAGTATTTCCAATGTTCAATACTTTTACTTCTACTCCACTACATCTCAGAGGCAAATGTTGTACTTTTTACTCCGCTACAATTATTTGCAAACTCTAGCTACTATAGTTACTTTGTAGATTTGGATTATTATTGCAAAACATACACTAACCACTTCAGCCCTATATATACACTCTGGCTATTTGAAAATAGCCGATCTACAAGCTTACAACGTGTTGTGAATGCGACGCTTGTAGATCTGCTATTTTCAGAGGATTTGCATACATTTGAAATGGTACATTCTGCGTAATCAGTACTTTTACTTTTGGTACTTTAAGTATATTTTGATGCCAATACTTTTGTACTTTTACTCAAGTAAATTTTAAATGTATTGATACTTTTTACTTAAGTAAAATATTTGAGTACTTTTTCCATCACTGATAAAAACCACAAACTGACACAACATCCTGTATTATTAACTTAACGTGGAAACGTAAAACTAATGTGTGGTCACAGACTAGACACAAAGAGCTGAAATTACTACTTTTATTATGCGTCTCAATGCTATACAGACAAATCCATACAGGCTAGCTACTGTTGTTAATGCACTAGACTACTGCAGCAGCAGGATTGGGGGGGATGGTCTCGCCTTCACCACTTAGAATTTAGATCTGTGCTGCTGTCATACCCAAGCTTTACATATTACCTGCTATTTTAGGCTGCGGTGACAGGGAACACGATCCTAAATATCAATGCCCCATTCAGTGTACATTCCTCAGCTGCTCCCAGCCCAGACTAATGAAGGTGCACAAACTGAGAATGTGCATCGCCGAGCGGCCAGCAAAAATAATCTGCTGTCAACTATCACATACCACTAGGAACCAAATAAATAAATAAATAATAAGGTCAACGGTTTCACTGCAATGCCTAGAGCAGACTTTACTAAGAAAATGGAGGGGAGGGGGAAAGAAATGAAAGCCAAAAACAACTTCAAGTTTACTTTTGTGGTAATGTTGCTGTTATGTTGTAAAATATCACTGTGTGAAACATACAAGAGCATGCTGTCCATTGCAGCTGTTTTTTTGTGTGTGTTATAAGTAAAAAAGTAATGAAAAACAAGTTCAACAGGGAGTGCAGTGAGGTGGGTTTTGGGTGGGTGAGATTTTCACTTAAGTGAGACTGAGATATCACCTCACTTGGCACCGGCAACTGAACACACCAATATAAATTCCTAGCAGAAAAAATGTCTGCAGCTGGTCCAGATGTGTTTCCTTTTTTGTTAGTTTTTTTTTTGTGTGTGTCCCATTTCATCTATAAAGTTCACCAGGTGCTAGAAAACCAGGTGCATTGCTGTCTCTCTGACTAGCATTATGCAATTCAGGACCATTCGAAAAGGGCAACTCAGACTGAGTACTTCCAGTGGTCACTTCACTGGCAAAAATGTATATTGACGTTTTTTTTTTAAAGGGCATTTCTTCAAAACGATAAAACCCTACTTAATAAGCACACAATCCAGTGATATTTACAAAACTATAGTTTTTATTGGACTAATCCGTTTATCTTAAGAGTTCAAGAGTTCTTATTTTGTATACATTTTTGTATGTATTTATGTCCCAGTTATGTTGTTAGAAAACAAAAGCCTTCGGCAGTCAAGCTACACTGTTCAGAACATATACTGTAGGTTTCGAATTACTAAATTCAGTACAGTGACTGTGGCTTTTTAATAATTAATTTGAAACAGAGCATTACAACAGAATACCTAAAGCACTCCAAGCTGTAGTAAACATATCCCTTACAGAATCAATTACAGTGAAGGCCGTGATCAAAACACAGTTCAGTATTATGCCACCTGAGCCTGTGCAGTGTGTACTAATTCTCAATGCAGAATGTCCCTGTAAATAAATGTATGATTTTGAAACCTCCCATCTGTTATTATATCAATATAACTTTACTTTGGTGTAGCAGTATATGAGATGAAGGCCTAACAATAAAACCAAATCTTGAAATGTTGAATGTCTGGAACTTTTTTCCCCTTTTAAATAACTTAATTTAAAAGGCATCTTGTAAGTGATACCGTTTGATACCTTGCAATGCGTTTGCCAAACTGGGCTCTGCAACGCTCCACAGTGTGGCAGATTGATGGGCACACACAGCAGCAACCCCGTCGCGTCTATTAGTGCCCATATATTAGTGGCTGGCAGAGTGTCAATTTAACATAGGAGGGAATGAGAACATGAAGTTGCACCTGCTTCTTTGTTCTCCGCCCTGAGGGGAATCTTTGTGTTGGTCCCAAAGCAGTCCAACCGTACAGTTTTTACCACACAGCCACTGAAAATTAATTACATTTACGTGCTCCTCCCATTTACAGTTGTATAGAACTAGGAAGTGTTGTACAGTAAATGTCACAAGCTTCTTATACTGGTAAGCTGGGAAAGATAACAAGGCTGCAGATTAATATTTCAACAGAATTCAACGGTTAGAACTTCTTCTTGTCTGTTTCACACAAATACTGCTGTAGGTTCTCTCACTCACACACAGAAGAGGTAGGCACTCTGCCAACAGGGCCCTCTCTGATTGAGAACATATCAGTTAAAGTAAATTGGACACACAATTAGATGGCTAAAGTGGGCAAACATGTCAGAGATATACTAAAACCCCACCCACACCCACACTAGTGTTGATTTTGACAGCACATTTTGATTTAGTTTTAGTCATAGTCTTTTGAATCAAATTCCATTTAGTTTTAGTCATATTTTAGTAATCTGAAATGTTTTAGTTTTAGTCTAGTTTTAGTCGACTAAATATCATACGATTATAGTCGACTAAATCTACAGTTGATTTAGTCGACTAAAATGTATTTTGACGGTGCCTTGATGGCGTCGTAATGTAATGATTTTACACTTTTGTTGCATGCTGAAAATAGCCAATCTACAAGCTCACAACGCGTCGCAGCGCGACACGTTGTGTGCTTGTAGATCTGCTATTTTCAGAGCGTACTACCCGAGCGCAACCAAGCATAAAATGACTTGTCTTTTAGTTTTACTGGATCTCTTCTCCACTAGTCCCTCCATTTGTCTAGTTTTTATTTGTTGACGAAATTGTCAATATATTTAGTCATAGTTTTAGTCATCATAGCTTAGTTTTTATTTAGTTTTCGTCAGTGAAAAAAGATGGTCGACATTTTTCGTCATAGTTTTAGTCGACGAAATCAACACACACATACACTTCCATGTCCTGACTGTATAGTCAGTCATGCCCTCTTGGGGAAAGTTGGGAACTTGAAATCCAAGGATAAACATTAGCTGTAACAGGACTGTTCTACAAGGGGTGGGGGGGGGTCTCTTCAAAGTGAAAACGACTTATGTCATATCATCATTAAAATCTCAAGTGTTTTGCCAAGTATTTGGGCGCCCTCGCGGCCCACAGGTTGAGAACCTAGTAGTCATACAGTATCTTCATTCACAGTGAATCTCATTCTCTGGTTACTGTAGCGTCGGCCTCCTGTGCAGACAGAATGAGAAATGTGTTCCAGTGAGAGCACCAGGTGGGTTCTGGTGAGTGGCTATCTGTGTGGTATCTGGGGAATTGAAAACTGTTTTAGGCTCTGTGATAAAAGACAAGGACAAGAACCACATTCAGGGTATGCAGATGCTGAGCCAGTCGACACCAAGATTGGGAGATAAGATGCAAGTGGAGTTACGGACAAATCATGTTCCATTTTCTCAGCTCTTATATATGGAGAGATTTCTATCCGTCTCCGTCTGTCCCTCCCTTCACATCCACCCCCGACTCTGTCTGTCCCTCTTTCCCCCCCATCTATCCCATTCTGTCTCGTATGTCTAACAGTCTGTCTGTTTTTCTTCGTCTGTCTGGACAGACAGACAGAGTGATTACAATTAAGGCTCCTGCATTTCATGCTAGGACCCAATTACATTTATTTATCAAATAATTTCCTTAGCGATGCATCATGTAGCATTTCTAAAATTAGCTATGTATTACTTTGTTCCATATTAAAAATGAAAGGTCGCAGACAGTAATTGACTGCTGGGTAATCATATTAAGCAATTTCAGGATGTCTGTTTGGATTTAGACAACTTGTGATGAGCATTTTACTTTCATTTTGTCCTTTTAATACATCATTTTATGGTCTAATTTAATCACTGATTAATCGACAAATTAATCAACTATGAAATGAATTGTTAGTTGCAGCTCCAATACATACAACCCTGTTTTCAAGTGTTGTCAGGCCAGCGGCAAACCAAACTAACTAAAACTAACTAATGACTTGGGAACATTTATTTTTTCAAATAACCCAAACTTTCTAACGCACATCAAACACTAATACTAAATTACCTCACTGCTAAATGCATCAGATCTGATGAGATTCATCATTATAATGATGCTGACCTTGCAAGGTTCCAAATCTAAGCATAATACTTTGAGCAAAAAGTAAAAGAGTAGATTCATTAAAAAGAAAAAAAGGATAGTTATAAGAAATTATGATTAAAATCCCTGGCTGACAAATTGATGAAACATTTATGGACTGAATCCATTGCTTTGACTTTGGGGAAGGGAAACTCGGGTTCATCGTCAGCGCAATTGATGAGTTTGCAAGTTTGACACAGCAGTGGAATCGGTAGGTGCGCTAGTGCTTGCACTTGGAAATAATGCATGTTGGATGCCGAAAAGAAGTGCTGGTCACTACCTATAGCTACTGTACACGCCTTAACAATCCAGCATGATTCTAATCTAAATCATGAGGATAATAAACGTATCTAAACTGTGAGAGCATTTATTGTTAAACTGATAACATAATCCAGCGGTAATTATTTTTTAGAAAGATGGCAATTTAATAAAATACACTAATGCTGGCCTTACACCAACTGACTTTTCAATAACTTTTTTTCATGACGCGTCTTGGTGTGCTCCCGTTAGCTCGATCGTTTGGTGTAAGGCAGTAGTCTAAAGCAGTCTGTCAGTGTTTGTCTAGTCTTGATCAAACATGTTTGATATTAATGAAAGTTGTTATAGTTAGTCTTGACTAAAGTTCAGTGGCGCAAATGTTGTGAACAATGAATAGGTGTCCTCTCCAAACAGGAAGCAGCAAACTGGCAAACAATACCTGTATATCACCATAGTAGCATATATGCGTATAGCTGCAGCTTCCTCCTTCTCGTCTCATACAGCGTGCACGTGTGTGTGTGTGTGTGTGTGTGTGCACGCGCAAAGAGGGTTTACTTTGTAGCGACGTTCACAGATTCAGTCCATGTACAATCACAGTTAGCTCTTATCCCTAGAATAACTGATAGTCCATTCCATATACAGCCATAACACACACGTCAACATGTTCTGAGAAATACATAGAAGACATTCCCTATATGATCTCCCCACATGTTTCCCTATTATGATCTCCCCACATGTTTCCCTATATGATCTCGCCACATGTTTCCCTATATGATCTCCCCACGTTTCCCTATATGATCTCCCCACATGATCGGTTCAAAATCGACAGCAGATCGAGTATATGATACAGCCTCTAGTACAGCCTGTGTGGCTGATGTTTCTATTCTCTATAGTACTTTCAAACGATTAGAAAAAAATAATGACATGTGCACACAGTGGCTGAAAAGGCTGCTATTTTTGGTTAATTACGTGTTTTCAAAAGACTGGAAAAAGAATGATATACAATCAATGTGCCTGTTGTATGGCACTGTTCTCACTGTAATAGGTACAGTATGTCGAAGGCAAGTTGTTGTCGCATTGTATTTGTACTACTATGCATTACCACTACTGAAGACCAGATGAATACATTTTGCAAGAATTACACTGCTGTATTGCTTTTATTCAATGTAAAACAACATTCTCTGTAAACACTGCTTCTGTGTCTGCTCCAGTTAATGGGAAATAATCCGACAGGGAATCTTGTCCCAGTTTTTCTCAAAATCTTATAGTCTGAGATAAATTGTCGGATGGGAGACTTGGGGTCTTTTCAAAGTCTTCTAGTGTGAGAGGGTGTCAGACTTTTAAAAGCCTTCAATCTTCAAATCCTTTCAAAGTGCTGTAGCGTTTGGGAGGCTTAATGCAACCTGAAAATACTGGAATCTGTTTTATTAAAAGTTATCACAACAGATGATCTTCCGAATTAACACAATGACATTTTGTTATAATTTTTTTTCAATTAAAAGTGGTGTATGTGATATTTATAAACACGCATCCAAAAGCAATTTCACTTCCACCCATAGGGGATGCAACAAATTGTACAAAAATATTTACAGAAGTACGACTTTCTTTTTACCAAATAGACACAAATGTTCTCGTGCCTCATGTGACAGTGATCGTTTGCCTCTAATTAGATTCACAAAATTATGGACGGGAACTATTTCTTAGAAGAAAAAAAAAGCCAGGTATCATGAACGTGTCCTGGCGGCTGCACAGTGCACCCCACGACTGACAGCCCTGGGTAGGCAACCCAGCCTGGCGGAGATACTGTATGTGCTCCAAGGAGTGTACTTTTCTAGTGTTAAGTGTGTTAAGTGTAATGGACAACAAAAATGTTATTATAAAAACTGGTAAAGACAGAAAGAACAAAACTAAAGATGAACATTAAAGTGGAGAAGCATGACAGGCTAACTGTGGCAGTTGTAACTCATCTCTCACAGCCTGGGAGTTAATTGGGGCGAAGGCCATGAATAATACACAACGTCTCGTAATTCCCTGATACAAATATACAGACGAAAAGGAATCAGTAATAATCTTCAATATTTACAAAAAAATGGAAAGCAGCTCCATCAATAAACAATGAGGAGGAACGAGCTAGAATGAGCTGCGGCTGTCCTTTCTGCCAATTCCAGCTGAAAAGGAGAAACCGCGGCTTGTTGGTTAGCATGGTTAGCTAACATATAGGCCTAGGCTACATGGAAACTTTCATATGCTAGCAGCTATTTATTATGTGACCACCATGCCGGCTGGCTGGCATTGAGCCGAACAGCCCCACACCCGCACATTACATTATCAGCTTTTTTTATTACATTGTCGGCTTTAATACATTTGATTTTATTATAATTATCTGAGCCATTACATTATTAGCTTTTACAAGGGACAACCCACCACAAGAACATTGGCTTTTTATTGCATTTTATTTCGCCAACTCATTCTGTGTGCCCCTATCAAGTCTACATGGTTGTAAAAAATAGGCCTAAAATGTGTCTCTTTCTGGTAGAAACCTCATATGTCCAAAACTTACTTTTCAGTATTCAAATTCAAAAACAGCTAAAGCAGCAGATCTACAAGCTCAAAACGCGTCGCTTCGCGCCGCGTTTCGAGCTTGTGGATCTGCTACTTTTGTGCGACGCTGTGGTATGATCAAGTAGGGCGTTAATTTACGAATAAACACAAAAAGTTAGAATATGGAAATAAGAGGTTTCGGCCCGACAGCAACGACATAATATTTGTTTACCGCTTATTTGGGGCTGTAATGGGCACTAATGCATTAGTCAAACTTCCACATTGTCAACAGATTATTGCTGACATCCCGCATCAGCTATGGTGACAGTTTCAAGCTGCACAATACTTTTTGAGTGCTATCAGTGCTGACAGGATATTATGTTAGTGATTGTGTGGAATTTGGAGAAAACACTGCGCTGGGTAATAATTAAACCACTTAAACCCTATACTTTGTTGACCCGGGGTCGCCCACGAGTCTATCTTTGGTCCCCTCCCTTGAAAAACAGGTGATCGTACGTACAAGCGGGGAAACTAGGATGTTTCAGGGTGAATGTACCTGGTAGGGGGAAACGGTGTGTGCGCTTATGTGGGTATTTTGGCTAATGAGCAACTTAGCATGAAAGGAGCATTGGTACCAACAGCCCTCTGTGATGTGTGACTCACAGAGGTGTCCCATTAAGACCTGAGGCTGATAAAAAAATCTAAATCCTAACAGTTTTCTGAAAAAACTTATGTTGGTACAGTGGTGTGTTCAAAACCTTTTTATGTCAAGGACCCCAAATGTATATGTAATTGGCCGCGGACCACCCCATCTCAAAATATTTAGTTCCAGGGACCCCCAGACGCAAAGATTTGAGATAAAGATTTTCACTTTAAAAAAATATATATTCAAAGATTTTCACAAATGTACGATTTTTCCCAAAAATGACAGATCTATATAAGCTCATAGCGCGGCGCTATGAGCTTGTATATCTGCTATTTTTGAGTAGTCAAAGAAATCTAAAATGACACAGATGCGTTCCCGGTCTAGAGTGCAGTGACGACTTCACAAATTAATTACTTGCAACCCTGTGAAAAAGGAATCAATGTTTAGTAGTTTTGCACCCACAGTTTTAATCGAAGACTTCAGTGAAGATTTCCTCGGGTGCTCATGTTCCAATTATGGACTGAATGTTATTAGTGTTATGAAATTATTTGTCATTATAAACTGTACAGTTCCCCAACATCTATGGCCCAACGTCTGATAACGCCACATCACCATGACCTGCAGTATACAGTGTGCAGGCTCACCCATCTATAGTCTGAGGTCACATCCAGTATCATTTATGACACACAGTACTATAAAGTCTAATTGGAAGTTGTAGTGTGAACGAACACACACACACACACACACACACACACACAATATAAGTCCTGAGTCATCACTGCCTCTTTGTCTCCAGAGTACAGCCTGCCTTTATGGGAGTGACCTTGTCTTGTTAAGCTTCACTTCCACAATACAACTAGCAAAACATACACAGTCAGGTGTATAAACCCACAATATGTCCTGATGTCTTATTACAGGACACACTACCACTTACAGTATACAAGGCATGACATCTGCCATGCCTCTCTAGGGGACAGATAGAGGATCCCAACCAAACAAAACCTTCCTTGGAAATAGGTCGTTTTTGTCTTTTCAAGTATATAGATGGGTTTCCTGTTTGTAAACATGAGAGGATGATGCGCGCGCAGTGGCGGGATGAGCCTGTAGAGGGCGCTATTACCCGCAGCAGCTCTGGCCATTGTACATTCAGAAAATAAATGGTCTTCACCGGGTTTAATGAAAGTAGATTAAATGATGCAGTTTGTAATATCTTCTTTACTCAATAAAAATGATTTGTCGAAAGTTGGATCTGTTTGTATATAATAGCAGCATTATGCCTATTATGCCTATAATAGCAGCATTATGCCTATCTAAATCCCGAAAATAACGAGAGAGTGAATGGCGCTTCCGGTTCGTTCTCCCCCGCGCATGCGCAGATTGCGCACTCTGCTCTGTGATGACGTCGCGCGGAAACCCATCTATAAGTTCAATTCTCACATTTCCGTGGTGGTAATTGCATCCACGCAGATGCTTGCAAAAAGACCGGGCATTTGCCTGAGAATGGAAGAGCAAGGATGCTAATTATAACCTAATTAGCCAGCTTACCTTGCCTGCATTAGAACAGTGGGCTGGCAGTGAGTGAAGCATTCATGCTTAGCTGGGTTTTAGTCAAGGCAACACAAATGAGCTGAGAGCAATATCTTTTTTTTTACAAAAGTGATAAAAAGGAAAAGGGTCTCACCATTGTGCCGTAAACAAGCTGCACATGTGTTTATTTCTCTTATCCACACACGGCTGAATTTAAATCTACTCCAGTGATAATACACCTGATAATACACCTGAATGAATCAATCAACAGTACGCATGTAACGATTCACTGTACGATTCGAATCACGATACTTCACGATTTTTTTAACAAAATTAGTTTCCAGAGAAATTACAGAAAAATCTTTGTTTTGCATCATTTCTCTTAAACAAATCAAGTATTTTCTTCTCTCTCTTTTTTTTTTTTTTACAATACTGTGTTTTCTCTTATCCTCTTTTCAATACAGTAGCAACTGACTGAGAACTCTTTTTTTTTTATCAATTCTCTTACAAAGATCCTGCATTTTCTTTTTTTCTGCTGTTTTTAATCGCGATAAAAAAAATCGATTTAAATTGTCACCAATTTGAATCGGTTTGAATCGATTTACGATAAATCGATGCAGTCCATAAAAATCGATGCAGTCCATAAAAATGCAGTCCATGTCCCTCGTCTTTAGCCCCCCTCCCCCCCCCCCAACCCATCTTTCCTAAGTAGTTTGTAATTCACCACTGGATGGCTGAGAGCACTGTCCAAGAGCTGGCTCCGCTTGTGTTATGTTATGCTGCATTAGAATCAGAGATGACAGCTTGGACAAGTTTGAGGCAGATGGCTCTTAACATGGCATCAGTTACAGGTCTTACAAGGGGAGAGACCCTTTCATCCTTTGTTTGCCCCGAGCTTGTTGCCACACAGAGGTCATATCATTAGAATCCCATTTTTCACCGTCACCATTAACGGTGATTTATGCTTAAGTTGTGTGCGCTGGTGTCACACACACCGAAAATAGCAGATCCACAAGTTCACAACATGCTCACTACAAAGGTTGCAAAGCTTTAGTGAACAGCCAGGCAGATGTCGGGTGTGTTTTTGTTGTTGGTGTTCATTGTTTGAATGGAGCTGATCCTCTCTTAGGAGGAGTAGTTCACTGTCAAGTGGATACATTAACTCCCCAATTGGATTTCTACTGCATAAACCCAAATAACTTGTTAACATGAATATTACAAATTAACATCATTAACCTGAACGTTTCATCAAATGATTGTAGAATATAAAGGATTGTTTCAGGACTGCTTTCAATAATTAAGGATTCCACTCCATAGGAAGGAAGTGCATTCTTCATTTATTTTTCCATAGTGTCTCAGTTTGAGAAGAATCCTAGTTAACACTCTTACTTAAGCTATAATAGATAGAAAATGATAAAATGTGGGTTATGAGAAACTAGCAATTTCTATAGCTACCTAATTCTCCATACATTTTAGTTGAAATCTATATTTTGCTTCTCTATTATTATAGAAGGGGATCATAATGCCCATTCAAATGTGGTCTACAAAAGTCTAAAATGGTGGTGTTTAGTTTGAAAGGCAGAGACAGAAGAAAACAGAGAGATAAGCCTGTTTGTGACACTTGACCAAGCTACCGTTTCCCAAACAGTGCTGAAAATAACCCAAGAGTCTAGCTGCAGCACTCAGCAGAGTACCGCATGTTCCAGAATGAACCTCTCCATTGTGTTCATTCTTAAAGATGCAGAGAACAATGTCAACCGAATGCTCCGTGTAGTTTTCTACACAGCTATCCTCACCTCCTCCATAACGGATCTGGTTTGGGTCAGCCACCCTGCAGTATCTCATCTGGTTTAGTGGAGAAGATCATCAAGACTGCAACCTTAGTCCGTCCACTCTTCATGGCCTTTTCATCTATGGTGCCAGTTCGATAAGCAGGCGAGATCATCACTGACCCCTCCTCACACCCTGGCTAACCATACCCATACCATCCCTGATCTCATCTGTTACAAGTAAAAGGCCTGTGTTCAAAATGTTACTTGAGTAAAAGTACAAAAGTATTGGCATCAAAATGTACTTAAAAGTACCAAAAGTAAAAGTACCCATTATGCAGAATGTTACATTTCACAAGTTCAAAATGTATAAAAAAATCTTTTGAAAATAGCAGATCTACAAGCTCACAATGCGTTGTAGATCGGCTATTTTTAAATGGCTGTAATCTATATAGGGCTGAAGTGGTTATGTATATTTTGTAATAATAATCCTCAACAAAGTAACTTAAGTTTTCAAATAATTGTATTGGTGTAAAAGTACAATATTTGCCTCTGAGATGTAGTGGAGTAGAAGTACAAGTACTGAAAATTGGAAATACTCCAGCAAAGTACCACAAAATGTTACTTAAGTACAGTATTTTAGTAAATGTACTTTACACCACTGCCTGCCATCCTGAATGCAAGAACGGACCATTGGTGCTAAAACAACCAGTTACAAGAACAGTCTTTTACCATGTACAGTTGAATGCTTACTAATAATAATACTTTTGCAAGGAGGAGAGGACACTGGAGCAGCTCGGACATTTAAGCCTTTTTTATTTAAGGTTCTAGTATAGTAAACAGGTGACTGTACTACTATATACTAGCACCTTAAATAAAAAAGGCTTAACTCCTCTCCTCCTCTGCTGCCGTTTTGTCCCGTTGAGGCGTGGTGGTATTCCTCTTCTAATAATAATTTAGTTCCCATTGGGGTATTTTTGCTATAGTGTACATCTGCACACATGTGAAATGCGCAGTGGTGGAAAAAGTACTCAAATCTTTTACTTAAGTAACAGTATCAATACTGCAATGTAGAAGTACTCTGTTACAAGTAAAAGTCTGGAATTCAAAATTTATTATGTAAAAGAACAAAAGTTGGTATCAAAATGTACTTCAAGTACCAAAAGTAAAAGTACTAAAATGTTTCAAAATAGCAGATCTACGAGTTCACAACGCGTTGCGACACGTTGTGAGCTTGTAGATCTGCCATTTTCAAATAGCCTGGTCAAAAAAATAGGGCTTAAAGTGGTTAATGTATGTTTTATAATATAATCATTTATATCTGCAAAGTAACTAGTAACTAAAGTTTTCAAATAATTGCAGTGGAGTAAAAGTACAATATGCCTCGGAGATGTAGCGGAGTATAAGTCAAAGTACTGAAAATGTTAAATACAAATTTTAAATATAAAATTGTACATCAGTACAGTATTTGAGTAAATGCACTTAGTTGCTTTATACCACAGGAAATGTGACCTCTGTATTTACCCATTCCAACTATTAGGAGCAGTAGGGACTGTTAATACGGTGCCCAGGGAGCAGTTAGGGGTTAAGTGGCTTTCTCAGGGACACTGCGATACAGACTGGGCAGACAAAGGGGGGGGGGGGGGGGGGGGGAGGCAAACGAGGAAACTTAGGTTCTGATTCCCAGACGGCCTCTCTACACATTGGGCTATGACCGCCCCCTCTATACAACTATGCCACATCTGTTTCAGATTGTCCCCAATCTCTCCATCTATCCCCTTTGTGACTGTTTACACCCACAAAGTGCAATATCTGCAAATTCTGTGGATTTCACTGCATTATATGCTTATATCCTTCACGCAGATTCTTATCTTGGCACTGCAATACCCTACAGATAACGTCTAGATTATGTAAATATGCACCCACGCCTACCTGTTCGGGCACTTATGCATGTTTCATACTTTTTGCAGTCTGTGTGGACTTGCCAGGGTGCCTATACTTACAGCCCATTTACAATTCAACTTAAACTTCAATACTTTATTACCATTTTGATGAGACATTGATTGTAATTTGGGTAGGTGTAAGCTCAGACAAAAACTTTAAAATAAATCCAATTAAAACAAACCACAAAAAAACTCCAACTTAATAAATTAGACAAATAACTAGCGAATTAAAAATAAAACCCATCTAGGGGATTCAAATTATGTTTTTAACAGATGAGGAGATAGGGAACCGTCACTGTCCCAGGATATGTGCTGTTACAGAAACCAGTAGTTCTGGTCTTAATGCACTGTAGTGCATTGGCAAGGTGAGAGGAGTCCCTGATTATTACAACGCTTCGGTCGCACTGACATTCATCAGGTTCTCTCATACCTGATGAAGGTCAGTGCAACCTGAAACGTTGGATTTTCTGCATTTAATTGATGTTTGAAAAGCCAAGACGGTGTGCAGGATTCTTTTTTGTCTTCTCACACTTTTGCCGTCTACTACGCACCTGTCCTATCAAGTAGGTGTGCAAAATGACTTCTTTTTCACCAAACCCATCCTTAGAAATTAGCCACAATCCATCTTGAGCTGATCTTATCTACTGAGCTATTGGTTAGCTAAAAATCCAAGTGTAAACGCAACCAAGACACATTAAATTGGGGCTGGATTCAAATATGCTTTCTCTCAAGCCACCTCTGCTTTCAGGCACAAGTTGGTCAAGTGTTGACCAAATGTTTACACAAATGCAAGCATTTCCATTTAATTCAGTTGGCCCACTCAGTGACTAAAACAAACAAACTAATTAGTGAAGATAGATTCTATAGTAGTTTACAGAGACATTATGAACAAAGTTTGGGGAATAAATAAAATATAAATGTTATATGCTCACATCGTGTGTGTAAATGAAAACCTTTAAGACAGGTCCTCGGCGTGTAAACCTACAGTACACATTGTAATTTAATAACATGCCCGCGTACACATTTTTTATCAAAGGAGCATGGAACCTGCTCACATAATTCTTTGTGAACCAAACGTTAGTGTGAGAAAGCCATTCAGCACTGCACCATAGAAACAAAACAAAGGAGTCTTTATAAGAAAACGTAACCAAGCCAGCTAAGAATCTTTTTTGCTATTCCCACTTTGCTCAGAATAGAAGTAGGAACAAGTGGGGTTTTTTAAAAGATGGCAAATAGTGTCTTAGTTACAGGAGAGCCTCAGATAAGGAAATGGGCCTGGGTAATTATGCCCATGCTGAGTCAGGATGAAAAGAGAAAATTCAGCAGCTGCTGCCCTCATGAATAAGCTAGAGTTGCACTGCTGGCTGAAAAACATTTAGCAAACTATATAGAGAAAACCGCTGTTGTATCACTTCACCATTATTATGAAAGGAGAAAGAAAACTGTTGAAAAACCCATTCCCCCGATACCAAATACACACACACACACACACACACACACAGTATATATTGCCTTAAATATCATACACACATGCATAAAAAGCATATACACACATAAATACATACACAGAATTGTATCTATGAAAAACTTGACATGACAAATGAAGCCTGCCTCTTCTTCATCAAATTTAAAGGCGTTATTAACAACAGTATAAGCAGGGAATCGGCCATTTGTCCTTACACACAAGTAAGACGCGCGAACGCGGGAAGCGAACGCAAAAAAAAAATAATAATAATGAAAAGAAATCATCTAAAAAAAAGTAACCAATAAAAAAATATATAAAAAATAGAAAAAAATTCTGCGTTAAAAGGAGCATCTTAGAAAAATAGAAATTCACCAAAAAAAAACTTTGAATGTTTTTGAACAATTCAACAAAGTGTTTGAAGTGCCTGTTTCACCCACTTCCGGGGGGCGGAGCCAAAATCCGAGGCCGAAGTATTTGTTCGTAGACCCCCACTTAGGGGGGGTAGAAAAAGTTTCGGAGCGAATCGGGCACTTTTCATTTAACATGGGGTTTCAATGGGGAGTTTTTAGGAGCCTTCTCCGGGGCGTGGCTTCCGGGGGAAGGGGCGGGCTTAAACGCAACCTTGACAGGTGTGTTCAGTTTTCAAAGACCTTTCATTTGATGTATGGTACGTCTATATTGGACATTTACTTGGCTGCACACAGGGCTGAGGATTTGAGCCACACTGCACACAGAGACACAGACAGAGACTGCACACAGAGATACAGAGATACAGAGACACAACCCAGGCAGAGTTACATAGTAAGCTCCACTTGGTCGGAGCTCAACACATTCCTACAGCGCACCTCCACTCAACACATTGCAGCAGAGAGTTCACATAAAACGGACAGGTTCAAACGATTGCAAGTCCTTCTTCTCCAGGCCATCGGTGTCAAACAATGACAGACAATTCTCCCAGTTGCTCTCTCTTCTCCAATTCTCGATATAAATTGCTTTGGACTGGAAAAGATATCGTCTGGCAGGGGCCTAAAACGAGCCACACACACACACACACACACACACACACACAGCAATACCATGAAGGCGATTGGTGCCGAGCTGAGCAGAGATTTCTCTAATTGGCCATTCTGTTGTATAAGAAATAATTGGCTCATTTCGGTCTGCAGAATGATGACTGGAAAATGCATCCTGAAAGGGGGGGGGGGGGGGGGCTAACGTTCTTTTGGGACTAATCCAGGAGTCATTCATATTTATTCTCCGAGCTTCAAGATAAACATAGATTTCCTTGTCTCAGGTGTCAGGACTGTGAAAGAAATGGATGATTAATGATTCGGGTTTCTCTTTTAAGTGCCATTATGCATTGTCATTCACAGCTTTTATACCCTCCACTAGTGCTGCAGATCTCTTATTCTAAAACCCCCGCTGCCTCCCCAAAAAAGACAGGACGAAAATCAATCTGTCCACCCTGGTTTACGCCGCTGGGAGGAGAGGAGCTTCAAACGCCATGGATATAATTTGAAAGGAAGAACAGTGTCACCCGGCTACAGGCCAGTATTTACTGGGCGATGCGTTTTAACTAGCCTATGTTTGAGTCACGAAACAATCAATAGACTTTTTGATGGTTTGCAATGACAATCTTGTTTTTAAATGTTTTTTTTTTAAAGATTTTGTGTTTGCTCATATTAGTTTTTAATTAATGTAATCTACATACGATCCTCTGTGCATTCAGTCATGGCTAACACACCCGTATAATTCAGTGTATGGGTTCCTGTTTGCTGGAGTGGATCAACGTGCCCACACAGAAAAATAATGGTTCTTTGAAAGGCTATATGGTTCCATGAAGAACCGTCATCTATACACCAGTGGTTCTCAACCTGTGGGTCGGAACGCAATGTGTTGTGGCGAAGAGATTTGGAGAATACCAAGTACAGGCCCCCGGGAGACGCCGGTCAATGAAGCACAGTATATAGGGTGTAAGTGGTTAAGGGTTCTTTAGAACCATTAAAATAATAACCCTTTTTGGTTCTAGGAAGACCCTTTCGGGAACCAAAAATGGTTCTTCAATCTATGGCATGACTTAGAAAAATTAAGGTGCCAGCTGGAACCGAAACTGCAGGTTCTTCGGGGTGTATATGTCATGGGCTCAAAGCCGACCCCTTCATTTCTCTCCGGTGTCATTTGTCCTACATCACTGTCCATCAACCCCAAAAACCAATAAAAGGCTCAGGGAGCGTGTTAAATCTCCTGCATAAAAAGGCTGTGAAAATATATGGATACAATTACTTTTTGCTGAGCCGTCTATTCTGTGCACAAAAGGAATAATTGTTAATTAATATTTCCAAGGGGTAGGCAGAGAGGCACAACATTCTGTGTGCCTGCCAATGACATTGGCCTGCTGGAGTCCAAGGTCAAAGATTCACCATCGTCCCACTCCCAAAACCCTATTGACTATTAAGGACGGCTGCGAGTAATCGATTACACCGATTATGTAAATGTGTCGATTAACATATCCATAGATGCAGTTTCTCTTTTTAAAGAACTCTTATGAAGCACAAATACTTTTGTATTGAGCACGCTTACTTTCTACTACATTGCCTTAAACCATCTATCTATTTTCTACATTGCCGCCAGAAATGACGTCAAAGCACTGTGCAGTTTTCAAAACGGTGGCAGTTTCAGCTCAAATATAAATGTTTATACTGAAAAAAACATTCTATATTTATATACAGTTTATATTTAAAATATAAACAGTATATTGACAGTATAATATAAACTGCATATAGAGAGATGCATTTTGTGAAAAAGAGATACATTTTGTGAACATTTTTAAAGCGGCACTAGGCTATATAACTTTTTTACTAATAAAATGTAATTTTGTCCAATCTGTATGGTAGAGTTAGCCTGGTAAACCCTCCCTCCGGAAATCTCAATTCCATTTCAGGAGTGAGTCTGGCCTGATCCGCCTGTCTGCAATATTGGCTGTGCTGGAGTTGGGCGGGAGTAATACCGTTGACTGACAACCCCTTCAGCCAATGATAATTTTTCCCCTTCAGCCAATCAGCAGTTCACCAGTCTTAACTCATTGGCCGCCATTATCGCATTAACGCGATCTAATAAATAGCGCGCTTGGCCGCCAGGATCGCATTAATGCGATCTAACGTCTTTATTGATCTTTATGCTCTGATCACGCTATTCTGTTATGAATCAGGCTAAGTTTCGGGTTCCACTTACTTCAACCACCACTGCATCCGGTTCCATGACTTGGGTTCCGTTTTCGGTTTTACATTTTTCCCCCCAGTCATTTTCGACCATAATAGGGAAACAAACGGTTTTTCACACGCTATGAAAAGCGATCGGAGACCTCCCCTCCTATAATCTATGGTCTGGGTGACGAACAATCATCCCCGTTGTGTATCACAAAGTAATTTTCGCCGATAACAGAATCTGAGACATTTCACTTCCGGTTCATGTGTTTCACTGTGTGAGTGGGTCTGGGAGGGGGGCGAGTGTGATCGAGAGGCGATCAAGCTTGGTATGTGCTGCACTCTAGTGGTGGAACGACCAAATCGATTCAAGTGTCAAGGTAGACTTTCTAGATGTGAATTAAATAACAAAATAACGAAACAAAAAAACACGAAAATCGCTGGCAAGGGCTGCTATGAACGAGGTTTTAACTCTGGCAGTCAATGAGTTAATGTGACGCGACGGGACTTTTGAGACAGCCATACCCAAAATGGGTTGCCTTTTTCGGGTACAATGGTGTCACTGCCCGCCCCTACCGGTTCTCTAATTATTTTTTTTTAAATAGGCTTTGTCATGATTAATTGACCACATATATGAAGTTAAACAACTAAATTCTATCCAAACGATATCTTCAAGTAATCAAGTAAATTCCGTGCCTCAAAATAGAAGTTAGAGAGCTTTTTGAAGTAAAAAAATAGCGGAGAATTGGCCGCACAAGAAAAAGATGGCTGCCGTTCGTGTTTTGGGCTCACTCGAACTCGCCACCTGATTGGCCAACGTAAGCTGTCAATCACAGAACAATGAGCGACGACGCTGATAGGCCCGGCCGTTTGGCATACAGAGACAATATTGCAGAAAGGCGGATCATGCCAGACTCACTCCTGAAATGAAATGGAATTGAGATTTCCGGAGGGAGGGTTTACCAGGCTATGGTAGAGTATGTTAATACAATATAACTTATACAATTGGGATGGTTGTATTTTGTCTCCCTGCTCCTCTAGAGAGCCTCCTAGATCATGTCAAAGGTCATGTCTCACCTATAGACACAGGATATGAAACAAATTTTCAAGATTCCATTTATCCCCTGAGCAAGCAGGCAGGCTAGATTAGCTCAATGGAAAAATGTCAGCAGCACTTGCGCAGGAAACCGGGTTCAAATCCGGGATAGAAGAGGAAAGTTACATTTAATTGCTGAAACGCATGGGGGGTGTTTTTAACTTTGTTCAAGTCATGAAGTATTAAAGGATGTTTTAAATCTATTGCAGTCTTGAGTGCCTCAGATGTTTTTTTTTGTACGTTTGAACGACTAGGATACCCAAACTGAAGAGCACCAGAGAGACACCTTTTGACACCCAAGCAGCATTTGCCCAATGCATTTGATTGTAACTTCAGCCTGCCTGAGTGTGTCCGTGGGCAAACAAAAGGTGTTGAGTGTTATTAATGTGATTGTCTCCCTCCTATAAACTGGAATTTATACTTTTGGGCAGAGTGCTGTTTGAAGCCGGCTTATGCTTTCTTCAGAGAATGAATGGTGGAACACACACACACACACACGTAAGTTGCCCGTTGGGCAATGCTTCACAACTGTCTAAGAGTGCAGTTATACATCAAGTCTGCCCCACACAATAGTTCGTCAAAACTATTTAACACTGGTTGCTTGTTTCCAGAATCTGGCAACACGAGTTGCCAGGTTCTGGAAAGAAACAAGCATCCAGTGTTAAATCGTTCGCCATTAACGGCAGGCTCGCAGGAATTTTCAGCGCATGTTTGACTATCATGAGACTCTACAATGAATCGTAGTAGAGAAAAAAATAACATTGCGTCGGTTATAATAGACGAACTTCACTAACCCACGCGCTCCCATTATAACAACGGAGGGTGTTTAAAAAAAGACGACAGGGGAATATATGGAAAAAAAGAACGCCACTTTTTACGTCGCTAGGTGAGTAACGAGACATGAAAGATAACACTTAATTTGTCCGGAATTCTCCTTTAACCCATAAAGACCTGAGGCCGTTTCTACAAAAATTGCAGATGTAAGCTCGCTTGTATAGCTTGTATATCTGCTATTTTTGAGGGCCTCTCTGTTCTAAACCCTAAGAGTTCTCTGAAAAACCTATGCTGCTATATAATAATAGCTCAAATCTAAAATGACACACATGCATTCCCAGTTTTAATGGGTTAACGCATCTGTGTCAGTTAGATTTGAGCTAAAAAGCATTATTTTATACTTTGGCTATTGAAAAATAGCAGAAATACAAGCTCATAGGCACTCGGTGCAGCGCTATGAGCTTGTAGATCTGCAATTTTTTAAGATTTTTGAAAATGTGTGCAAATCTTTGAATATATATATTCTTTTAAAGTCAACTGGAGGGCCATGGAACAAAATATTTTGAGATGGGGGTCCCAACCTAATACATATAATTTTGGGGGGTCCTTGACATGAAAAAGTTTGAGCACCACTGATACAGCAACATAACTTTTTTCAGAAAACGGTTAGGATTTAGAAGACATTTGTAATATCGGTCTTAATGGGTTAAGCATACGTTTGGCAACTTGGTCAAAATAGCCTGATAGTTTAGGAGGGTGAGTCAGAGATCTATACATTTAGTTTGGAACACTACAATAGTCATAATACTCACACAGTGTTCTTCGGTTCCTCTGAGACATTTACTCAAGTATATACCACATTGCACCCACGCTGGGCAAGAAAATACGTACGATGGAAGCCCCTATAGACGCTCTCTGCATTAGGTTGTGACCAGGCTTTTCTCCTCGCAGATGAGCAAAGGCTGGGAACGAGGCTACATTGCACCAGAGAAGTCAAAGAGCAGGGGCAGTTAGCTGAAGGGCCCTGGGAGCAGGTGTACATGAAGACTTCAACGCTTGCTATTATGCTTGCTGCTATAGGAGTTGTGCCTGTGACCTTCCTGTTACAGATTAAGACCGGGAATGCATCTGTGTCATTTTTAGATTTCTTTGGCTATTCAAAAATAGCAGATATACAAGCTCATAGTGCAGCACTCAGTGCAGCGCTGTGAGCTTGTAGATCTGCCATTATAAAAAATAGCCAAAGAAATCTTAAAATGACACAGATGTATTCCCGGTCTTAATGGTTTAAGGTGCTTGCACACTGCACAATTTTGGCCGTCCAATGCGTTTCATTACATTAGGGGTACAACAGCTATATTGCTTATTTTATTTGAAGTTAGAATGGCTTAAGTTTAGTTAATAGTTGTGATTTATATATTACTATGAGGTGAGGTTCAGTTAGCTTTTGGACTGCCACTGCCACTTCTGATTAAGTAAAGGTGTTGAATCAGTACGTCTTTTTACCAGGTATCTGTACTGTGTGTGTACTTTTTTCACCTCTGGTCAGAAAGTCATGTAATGTACAGTGCAGGTCTTAAGTTCCCATATATCAAGCTTGTGTGTGTGTGTGTGTGTGTGTGTGTGTGTGTGTGTGTGTGTGTATCGCTGGGATCAGCTCTTCGACGGCCATCCTCGACCCTGTCACACTGAATGACCCAAGATGCGTATATCATACACCGCTATCAGGCAGTGTGTGGTCACCTTTATGGGACATTGTCTCTCTAACCACTAGGCCCCCAAACCGCCAAAAAGCCCAGACAAACAGGTTGTTAGGAAGGCTAGCTCGTAACATTCCTGTTCTGTCCTGACTATTCCCTACCGAGGGTATGTGAACACCTGCTGTCCGTGTACTATTGTTAAGTGTGCCTAGAAAAACAAAGAGATGTAGACTTCCATTGTCTCAGTGGCTATTGAGAGGAATGACTTGAAATAGCTCCTGCACTGATACTCTCTTTGTGCTTTGAAAATTACGGACTTTATCGTGTATTTTTTTGCAGGTCCATTTGTCAATATGCAAAGCGAGTGCAAGTCTGTGCATGTATGTGTCACTCTGTCCACCATGTCTTAGTATGCTGCATCTAAGGTTGGAGAATGTGAAACTTACGTCAATAACCAATGCATGTAAAAAAATATATATATCCTCAGGGAGTCTGAGCTAATACAGTGGTGAGCCATTGATTTACAGCAGAGTCCTCCCATACAGAGCATCGTAATACGGGGGTAGGGTTTAACATCAGCTATCACGATGGCCCCTAATGTCCTCAATATTCTGCTGCTCCACAAGTCAAGTGCAATATACTGCAGCCTGCATAAAGTACTGTCTAGCTGGTAAATAGGGTGGTATGTACAGTAATGTGCTCATCTCCCTGTTGACACCTCAGGCAACAAAATATTTGTTTTTACTGTCAGACTGCAGATAGCTGAAGCTGAAGTTCAGGGAGGGTTCACTCGATCCGGTTTTGCCTACATAAATATGCATGTGGCAGCGCCATATTAAGTAAACCAGAATTGACCTGAAAACATTAGAGGATATCAACGAGTCAAGGTCATGTACTTAGGTCAGTGTGGGTTTTGTCTGTGGGTCAAGTGCCGTGGTTTAATCCTGCACTTGCTTAAAATACAGTACTTTTATACTACATTTATTTTGGCCAAAAAACTAAACAAAAAACAACACCACATGGTTTAGCTCTGGTCGCGGTCCTTGAGGTGTGATACTCATCCTACCGTATCTTGTTCTTATGTTTATCTTTACGTTTCCTTTGTTTCAGTAAAGCACACACACTTGCTTGTTAGAACTGGAAGCACTTGAATACTTGAATAAATTAAGACTGGTGATTGGATGGAAAGGTCTAACACAAAAACGTTAAAAGTGAAATTATGAATACTACCATTTTCTATTGGCCAGAACTTCAATTGATGATAGTACCACCATCGTATCCGGTGTAATACACTTCACAATACTGTATGTAATCATTGTAATATTATTACACTGATTACGGTCAGCGCCCGAGGAATTCTTAGGAGTGCAATTTTGTTTAAGAGCTCATGACTAAAAATAGGCCCAGGAATCTAACATTACAGTCCTCTGCCTTAGATTACTGTAGGCTCTTTGAAACTAAAACATCAAACAGTTAGTCCACATGGTGCTTCTATAGACACTCTTTGTTGTTAAAGCTGACCTAATGCTTCATTCATACTCCGTCTTAGGAAGGTGATGCACAACAAAAATAGCAGCTCTCCAAGCTCTGCGAACATGTAGATCAGCTATTATTTTTTGCCATGCAACGTCGTCGTCGAATGACAGAGGTATAAATTAAGTAAAAGCCAAATTATTACGCCAACATTTCTTTATAGTTGCATAGCAACTACAGGCCTGAATAGGTCCAACCCAGCGAAGCGGGGCTACATTTTATACCATGGGATTCATTCTCAGAGAGAAAAATCCCATTGACGTCCAGAGAGAAAGAAGGAGAAGAGGGGAAGAATCATGAGTAATGATCTCTACACCATTACCACCAAGTGCAGCAGACACTATGGCAGGAGCCAGATGGTAAATTCAGTCTGACGGATGAATAAATACACGTAGCAAAGAATGTAAACTCAAAAGCCTACATCATCATGTGTAATGTTAATGAAATGAAGGAAAAGTAAACACAGTGTTTGAAAGATATTCGCTCGTAGGACAAATTACAGGTGTAAAGTACTATAAAAAAGATCAACATCGTTCATTTGGATGATGCCTCCATTCTTATTCTGACACTTCAGTAAGCTGCTGGAGTTGGCCAATGTGTTTATATAACTTGGCTGTTACAGAATTACTGTTGAGCATCACTGGTCATTGTGTCACTTTTTAAAAAGCAGCATGATACGTTAAATTTCATTCCAGTTTTGTTGCTATACAGTAACTACAGCTACTGTATGCTGTCCTGGGTAAACTGTACTTAACCCATTAAAACTGGGAAAGCATCTGTGTGATTTTAGATTTTAGCGTTGACTATTAAAAAATAGCAGATATACAAGCTCACAGCGCACCAAACTTGCAGATATCTGCTATTAAAAAAAAAGTATAATAAAGTGTGAGAACTACTGATTTAGAGGGCTTTGTAGAATCGGCCTTAATGGGTTAAAGCAGCAGAACAATGATACCGCAACTTCAGTTAGACAATACATGGGCCAGCAGCAACAATGGCCCACGGCCACGGGCCAGTGGGGAAAGGTCACTACAGATTACAGTACATTCCATGTGCACACACACACACACACACACACACTGCACTGAATGACGTTAACATACTGTATACTGTAAGCCAACAAGCTAGTGTAAAATAGCATTATTTCTCTTCTTATAACGTGCAATACGCAAACCTAATGTAAGGCTTGTAATGTATGGCATTATTGGTTGTGTTGTAATGGAGCTGAAGATATAATGGTACTGCTGAGGAGAGGTGTACTGTATGCTGGTACCGCAGAATCCCACAGTGTACTGTATATTCCAAAGGCATGTAGAGAAGGGAAGTGGGCATTTCTAAATGTCTAGAGAAAGAGTTGTGGGCACCATTTGCCTGTGTATTGCACACACAATAGCCCACACTTAATACCTAAAAAAATAAAACCTACAAAAAATATTCTAAACAGGACTATGCATCAGCTATCACACCCCCCCCCACACACACACACACACACACAGAGCTTCAATGGAGCCAAAAATCACAGCTCACCAGAGCATTGGAAGTAGGGTATGGGGGATGTAATCAACATGTAGTAACACGGAAGGGTATGATCCCTCCTCATACTGTCTGTCACTTTCCCAGTGTCCTCCTGGCTGCCCTCGTCCCCTGCTAAAGATACACTGCCATATCCTGGGCGTTTAGTTTAAACTCTGAGAGTGTACCAAATGTACCCGCGAGGGTGAAATGAACACTGTGGGATGTTGCAGTGTTACTGTAGTAGCCTCTCCTCACTCCTCTGTTCGTGCCTGGTCCCTATAGCAGATGGACAGTGAGCTCCAGTCGGAGGCAGTGAGGCGTGCAGGCACTGCAGGCCCACACTGTACAGTAAGTGCTGCTGGTGGAGCATAGTCAGATGGAGGCAGAGAGGGGTGGAGTGGGTGGGGTAGAGCAGAGAGAGAGAGAGAGAGAGAGAGAGTGTGACCGAGCTAGACAGAATAATAGACAGAGGAATGTAGGGCTGGGCAATTAACCGCAAATATTATCGAAATATATATTTAAGAAACAATGACAGAATAATCGAGTGTTATATTTTATTTCTTATATATCAACGAATCAATCAATATTTTTGTTTTAATCGCTTGGTCTGATTAACCACCTCACCCTGTGTTATACTTCATTGTACGATTGTGACGTCGGTACAAACCTAGCGAAAATAACTGATCTACAAGCTTACCAAGGGTCGCATCGCAAGTCGACGCGTTGTGAGCTTGTAGTTCTGCTATTTTCAGTATTTGAAGAAAAAACTAGAAAATGTGCTCCTCGGAGCACAAGTCTCCGCCAGCAGACCCATGCTATTTCAATAGCACGGGTCGTCTTGGTAGAATGCGCGTGGTTTTTGGTGTTCTGCAGGGGCGACTGAATATGTAGTGTCTGCATCTAAAAAATGTTCTTCTTGAAGCAATGTGTCATATGGGAGTCCTCGTAATTGACTGGTTTGTTCAAATGCTTGTCTGTCTTCTTCATCTTCATTGTCTTGAACAGTTTCAGCAGTTGATTGGTGTGTTTGATCTATGTCAGTTTTCTCTAGTGCTACATAATGTATTTGATCAAGGTGGCCAATTGTTACAGTATTAAGACTTCGGCCTTGTTGTGGGATCAATTCAACTCTATAGTCCTCTTCTGTGTTACTGTTGTAGATGAGTATGCTTTCTTAGCTTTGGCCTTCTGCGCCTTTGCTTGACCAATGTTAGGTGTTCTCAGAGGGACACACACACGCACGGACGGGTGATTTGTACTGGAAGGTACTGTTCCAATCAAGACTGATTGATCCTGTCTTACCTCACTTCAAAAACATAAATGACTTTTTTATTTTGTCATGCGTCCCTCTAGCCAATCAAAGGCATTGGTGTCAACATATTGACACGTGTCACGTGAAGTTTGACCAATGTTAGCTTGGCTAGGAGGGAGGTGAACACACAGCGGGACGAAGCGAAAACATACTCTCCGCCTCCGGCGGAGACAAAAATGAAAAAAGATAATCGTCCGTTAATCATAATCGAGGCAAAAGAAGCAAGCATGATATGGATTTGAAGTCATATTGCTCAGACCTAGAGGAAGGAATCCCTATTAAAGTATGTGGGGCAGGAGAAAGAGAGGGAAAGGAAGAGAGGGCTAGAGCAGTGATTCTCAAACATTTTCATTTCAAGGACCCCCGGTTTTACATGATTTTTATCTCTGGGACCCCAATCTACACAGTAAAATCCCCAATGTTAATTTAACTCTCAGTATGTACAAATGAAACGGGTCCATTCGGATCCATTTGTACACGCTCAGAGTTACAGACTTGTAAGGGTCCAATTGGTTCTGAAATATCAATCGTCATTTAAGCTGGGGACCCCCTGGAACCGCCTCAAGGACCCCCTGGGGGTCCTCGGACCCCACGTTGAGAACCACCGTTGTATAGAGCGAAGCGGAGCGGCAGCGAGGGCTCTCAGGTTGAGCGTGTGTGCTGCTGCCGTTCTCTTCACTCCAGATGTGCAGCCTTGCTCTTTCAGCATTTTACCTAAGAGCCTCTCTCGCTGGAACAATGGTTCAGTTTGTTTCCCGGCAAAAACATCGGCTGTTCGTCATTAATCGAGTTCACCGCAACCCCCAGCTCAATAAAACCCACTTATTTCATCCATCCACCATTCAACCATCTGTTACTGAATAATATTTTTCTTTTGTTTTTCCCTCCTGATGGATATGATTATTACCTCACTTAAACACAATGCTCTTTGCATTTGCATGTGTCCCCATTTATCAGGTTTGTAACTTTCCTGATAATCTGTGCTCAACTGTTAGTCATCAAAATTGACAGTTTCATTGGGTCACATGAAACAGCCATTGACGTTAAAAGGCACAAACAGTGATACAAAACATTAACAAACGGGTAGCCCCCACCACCAAAGATCATAAGGAACTAGAAAATGTGCTCCTCGGAGCACAGGTCTCCGCCAGTACTGTTCCTGATTAATCCTGTCTTACCTATTTATATTACATATTGTCACGTGTCACTTGACCAATGTTAGCTTGGCTGATGGAAGCTCACTTAAAAAAATATAGATGAATTTTTGAAGTGACACACCTATTTATAGGTTTTTATTTCGTCATGCGTCTCGCTAGCCAATCAAAAGCATTGGTGACAACATATTGTCACGTGTCACGTGAAGCTTGACCAATGTTAGCTTGGCTGAGACGGGGGGACACACGGAAGGACAAGAACGAAAACATACTCCACCTCTGGCGGAGACAAAAATAGCATGCATCCAGGCAAGTTATGTTTACAGGTGCAATTCCAAAGCCATTGAGATAGCAGAGTTGTGGCAATGAGGGCCGTTGGAGTGAACGCAGATTGCACAACTCTTTCTATGTCAATGGCTCTGGGTGCCCTAGTAGCCAAAATATGGGGCAAATATGGAATAATGAAAACTGATCAACTGCTGGCAGAACTGAACGTACCAAAAGTAGGCGGTTCAAAGGCCAGAACGATATTTGTGCCAGGTTTGGGGGCAACTGGACTACTGGTATGCTAGGAGAACCATTCTGGACACGTACAAAATCCACCCTTTCCTAATTGTAGGATAAGGATTCTGCACAAGCCGGCCCAGCCTTATACTGGGGGGTTTTGAAATAAACTCTTGTCTAAGCTGTGTCTTCCATATACTGACCTATTCATGATGAGTTTCAAAAGGCATACAGCATTTTCAATCTACTGTACCAATCTAATTATAACACTAATGTATCATTATGTTCAATTAACAGCTTAGGACTTTAAACACCATTTACATCAGACAGCCAACATGCACACTGATGTCAGATATATGAGGCTACATTGCAACCACCAGAACAATGCAGGTAACATGAAACATCTGTAAGTGTAACGGCTGGTACCCACCTCACTATCCAAAGACGCTCTCTCAGCTCTCATCAAATCCCGTCTATCCTTGTGACATGGAAGCAGTGGTTCTTCATACTGTAGATCGGGGGTCTTCAACGTTTTTCAGCCCAAGGAAGGACCCCTTAGCTGAGAGAGAGATGACATACATATTGTATAAAATTGTGTTGCAGATTCAACTTTTTCATAGATTTCAATAGATTGGTGATAGTGCTGTCAAACAAGTCTATGAAGCAGTGTTGGATTGATGTTAATGTGTATTTTCAGACATTTAAAAACTTAAACCTTCAATACTCAGTAACCTTGACTTGGTCGGCTCTTTTTTCCCTCTACACCAAACCTCTTTGCTGAAAATAGCCTTGTAGATCTTAAAGTTCTCTTCAGAATAGGGATGCTGGAGTTAAGAGGTCAATGAAAAAACTAAAATCCTATCACACAAAGATTTGGCGGACCCCCTATAGTAGCTCTGAGGACCCCCTAGGGGTCCTGGACCCCCGGTTGAAGACCCCTGCTGTAGATGATCATTCTAAACAGCACAAAGCATAGTTAAACTAGTTAAACTGTATGTGTAACTGCATCTAAATATTTTAAGGCAGAATAGACCATGGCATGCTCTAACACAGGGGTCTTCAACAGGGGGTCCGGGACCCCTAGGGGGTCCTCAGAGTTACTACAGGGGGTCCACCAAATCTTTGTGTGATATATATTTTTTTACCTTAACCACTTGAACCCTAGTATCCCTCTACACCTATACCTCTTTGCCAAAAATAGCAGATCTACAGTCACAGCTTGCAGGTCGGCTATTTTTGGCAAAGAGGTAGGCCTATAGGTGTAGAGGGGGGAAAAAGAGCAGACCAAGTAAACCAAAAAAAAGTTGAATCTGAAACACAATTTTATGCAATATAGAGGGGGTCCCTGCTTCATCTCTCTCTCTCTCTCTCAGCTAGGGGGTCCTTGGCCTGAAAACGTTCAAGACCCCTGCTCTAACAGTTACAGCATGGGTAAATATAATCAAATCCCAGCAGTTAAGAGTCTAACTGCTGTTTCACAAGTGTTTTGATTCTATTTACCCATGAAGACACATTGTAATATTGCATATTTTTTAACACATTCATTATAAACGTCCTCGTTGGCAGCCATTTTCCAGTCATCTTTTTAAGTGTCCATGAAATATCATATTCATTCATGTCTATAGGCTGCCAATCCCTATTCACAATTTCAGGACATGTTGCATAAATGTCTTCATAACACAAACTAAGAAAACAAAATAATAAGTAGCATAGCGTAGGCCTACCATGTGCACCTTCTGCCCAGAACATTCAGGAGTTGTTCTTATTTTTTCATTTCATTTTACAGAGACTCTTTGTTTTGATGTTATGAAAGAGCTCATTTCCCGCTTGAATGTCACTAATTCTTCTGATGACAAGGCATGTTGCTACATTGTTGCCACTGTCTGCAACAAAGCTCATAACAACAACAGGTGTACTCAATGGTCCTCTGATTAGCATGACGTGATATCTATCTGCCTGCACAACGCAGAGGCAGCGTTGCCAGATTTTGCGATAAAAACAAGCAACCAAACAAGCCCAAAAGGAGCGACGGGGTCACACTTTTAAACCTATATAATATACAAGTACATGTACATCGGCTATTAAAAAATAGCCACTCCATGAGCTCACAACGCGTCGTGTGGCGAAGCAACGCGTTGTGAGCTTGTAGATCTCTTTGAAAAATAAGCAAAAGGCGCAACCCACAACTACCAATATTTAGAATAAGGCCAAAGTCGCTTATAATAAGCAGCCATGGCGACCCATTGGCTACAATTCAATGAGCTGAACAGTAATGTCGCTATATTACGCCAACAATAAAAAAAAATACACCCAACAAGAAAAATTAAGAAAATTATAAAATACTGCGACAGCTACAATATTTAGGCTAATAATGACTCAACAAATATTTCCCACTAACAGAAATCGAGTTTATTGAAAATAGGCCAATTAGGGTGCCATGTAAAGAGGTCAGATGGGTGGACCGCGTGCATTTTCAGACCATATGTTTATTTGAATTTTTTTACATACATTTTTCAAAATGTTCATGTTTTATTATAATCATAGTCTAATGCTAATTATTTGGGGGCCCACTTGCAATATCCTGGCCCCGGCCCACAGGTTGAGAACCAGTGGTCTAGCTTGCCGACAAGAACTGATATTCAAGCTCATATAACTTGAAAATCAGTCATTTGGATGCAAACATTAATTATTTTTCTTTTGAATTTAATTTGAATGAAAACATTTGGGTGGTGTCATGGCTGGACTCCATCCACATATATCGGGCTATAGTTGTTCATCACATTTCCTTGCCAGTCGGTTTAGCCGTGGCCTGGATAAGAACCTGGATAATTATTATTATTATTATTATTATTATAGCGCTTCCCTTTGGCCAATTGGAGTAAGATTTGTTTCAGCACTATTTGGAATGACCCTGTACCATGCTGCAAAGTTTCATAACAATCTGACTCTGCATTTACGTAGTTAATGTTCATTGGCTCATAGAGGCTTAATTCTTTCACTTAAACCTATTTTTAAAAGCTGAAATAGCAGCCCTCAGAGCAGTAATATTATGATTGGTTATGCTTAGTTGCACAATCAATGGGGTCAATTACTAAATGAGGTTCAAGGCCTTTCACATCTCCAAGCTGTCTTTTCATGACCTATTTCTATTTTTCAAAGAACAAATTGACACTATGTGGTCTGTTAACTATAATCCTAATTAAATGTATGGATATCTGAATATACAATTCCAGCTACTTATATCCTTTGCACATGAACCCTAGCATCAAGCTAAACACATTGTCAGCTTGATGCTATAGGGTTCTAGAGCTTGTAGATAGTCTATTTTAGTTGTACAAATAATTATATTTGGCTTTGGTTAAGAGAGCGAACACACACACACACACAGTTTTTTATATAAATCGAACCCTGGTTATTCAGATACATTTCCCCACAACAGTGTATTGTTGACATCATGCCAAGATTCGGCATTTCACTGTACTAAATATAATTTCATAGTAAATCTGTAGTCCCCCCTCTAACCCCTAACACTAATCCTTCCGAGAGGAAAACCACAGTAATTGTTTATAACTGTCATTACCTATTGGTGATGGACAGTGATGGATGGATGAGAGAGATGAGAAAGAAACACTTCTCCCTGCTGGCGTATCCAGACAGCTAATTCTGCTACAAAAGGTTGGAAAATGTCACCAGTTACATCTGGGTTGTAGGGATAACGAGCAGCATGAAGCAGCAGCAGCAGCAAACACAAACATAAATAATGTCCTTACATGCATCGTGTGCACGTGCAGTACATGAGAATGCTTGCAGTCCACACACGGGTGTGTGTGTGTGTGTGTGTGTGTGTGTGTGTGTGTGTGTGTGTGTGTGTGTGTGTGTGTGTGTGTGTGTGTGTGTGTGTGTGCACTGTGTGTATGATGCACACAAAAACAAATCACGTCAAATAAATGCTTGATTATAATGTATGAAATGTTTCTGATCAGTCAGCTGAAAAACTAATTTCATTTTCTCATTAGAAAGTCTGTGCCTCAGGCCCATTCTCATGTCAATGTTTATTACACTGAAAACGGAAAATTAAAATCATCAGCCTGGTCCGAATCAGAGCTGTGAATCACTATTTATGACACAGAGCAGGAGTAGAGAGAGAGAGAGATAATACAAAAGAAAACTACAATTGTAGGAATCCATCTAATTTTTTACTGAGGCGATGAATCGTCTGCCCAAATGACCTTTTCTCCCTCTGAGATTCTCTACTGTGTAGATTTCATCTTGTTTTTTTTGTTGTTTTACTCTTTTTTTATATGGGAATAGGTCAATTATACTGTAAAACTAAATTGTCGGTGAATCTAGCTCTTAATAACTCGGTTAACATTGATTTCTGTTTATTTAAACTCACCCCTAGATTGAAGAGAAACATACAGTATACATTTTGATTGAAGTATTGGAATAGATTGCAATTGTTTAACCACCTCCAGCATCGGTATTGTGGGGAAAGCATTCTCAGAAAATAGCAGATCGACAAGCTCACAATGCGTCACAACGCTTGTCGATCGTTTATTTTCAGAAAAAGCATTCCCCACGTAACAGAAAACAGAAAAGACCCTAGTAGCTTAAGTGTCCCGAGGGACTCCTCGTCAACCATATAGGATTTTAAGTGGTTAAATTCCTCATTTTATGCTTGCTCAAAGAGGAAGCGCTTTCATTTGAGCCATATACACAAAAACATGATCCGAGGAACGAATTCTAGACAAAAAGACCACAGACTATGGTCTTTTCTCTCTCCTCCCTAATTCGCAGTATATGAAATAACAACAAAGGGCTCCAGTTTCCTTCAGAGAACCACAACATGTCATACTGGTGCAAACGAGTGCAACAGTTACATCAATGATCCCACTGAATGTTGCTCCACACTGGCTCTGCTTTCCTCCCACTGCTCACTGTCTGGAAGAGGAAATTGTGTCTGAGAGCATCTTCCTCAAATCTATATCTAGGAATTGTATTTACATACGAGACAAAATAACAGATACAGTAAACGGTAAAATCTTACTGTTATTATTTAGGTATTATAGCTGCCGGTCCTATCCACTTCAATTTAGACTGGGTACAACAAAATACTAGTATAGTTGAATTCCCATTGCAGTCAAATAATACAGAGTGCAAAGGCCAAAGCCACTACAGCATACATACCAGTGGTGGGAAAAAGTACTCCAATTCTTTACTTAAGTAACAGTACCAATACTGCAATATCGAAATACTCTATCTGCAAGTAAAAGTCCAGAATTCAAAATGTACTTGAGTAAAAGTACAAAAGTATTGGCATCAAAATGAACTTAAAATACCAAAAGTAAAAGTACTAAAATGTTTGAAAATAGCAGATCTACAAGCTCACAGCGCGTGAGCTTATAGTTTTCATATAATTGTAGTGGAGTAAAAGTATTATATTTACCTCTGAGATGTAGTGGAGTAGGAGTAAAAAGGACAGAAAGTGGGAAATACTCCAGTAAAGTAAAAATTCCTCAGAACAAGTGTACTTAAGTACAGTACTTAAATGTACTTAGTTACTTTACACCACTGATACATACATACATACTGTACATACAGTACGTATGTGGTTACACCATTGACCGTGTTTAGTATTCCTTTTGCATACTGTATTTCACTGCATTTCCTCCAACTGTTGTGTCTGTACCACAGACCTAATGGAGCAAAGCAGCAGTTCTATTCACATTAGCCACATTGCATCTGGTCTGAGATGGTCCACTACACTAGTCCTCCTCCAGTCTCACTGTAATCTTGTAGGGATTTCCAGTCCAAAACGCGCCTTCCATCACCTTCGTATAGGCCTGTAAGAGCGAGTGAAATGTTACACTCTAAAGCAATCAGTGTTCATAGTGCAGAAACTAATTCAAGATTCAGGGTTTTTAATTGTTACATCTCATACGAGTACAATTATTTTGTTTTGGCAACTCAAAATTGTAGCAGCAACAACAATAACAGAGAAATAATACATACTGTACTGTAATAGCAACAATAGTAAGATTAAAGCTGCAAGCAGCGATGACCGGGCCCTCGCGCCTCTGTCCACCTTAGGGGCAAATATCAACCAATCAGAACAGAGAGCAGAGCTAAGTAACTCTAATGAAGGACAAGGACTCCCATTGAAAATGGCAAAAACTGCACTAAAACGCCACAATAAATTCAAAAAGCCTGACTTCCTGTTGGGTTTAGGTCATGGTCCAAGAGACTTTATTGTAAGTCGGGACATGATACAGGTGTGTACCAATTTTCATACATGTAGGTGAAATCGTATTGTGGGGCTTCAACTTAAAAATTTTGTAGGGGGCGTTATTGAGCCATTAGGCCACGCCCCTTTTTGAGAGCAATAAATTACGATTTTTGCCACTTGTGATGTGTATGCAAGGTTGCGCAACCTTTTTAGTACGTGCGATTCATTTGAGCATAGAATAATAATAATAATAATCCTTTGTATTTCAATTGGGCTTCGCACTGGTGCAGTGCTCGGGCCCTAAAAATAGCCCAAGTATGTTCATTAGTCATAGCATACTTTTGATTGATTGATTGATTAAATACTTTATCAACTAGGTCGTTGAGGTGCTGTGTGCATCATGGTTCATCTAAATAATATCCATACGTGCACTCTGTGCAGTGTGTGTCAACAACACTACACCTACACATTTGTTTATCATTCTTCATATTATGGTTATGCAGTTCAGTCACACCTGCAGTCAGCCATAGACCAAGGCCTCCACACCACATCACAGAAACATGTGTCCTGACCTTTCCAACCAAGACCTTCCATTTATTTTCTAATGCAGTTGCTCTTGTGAGGGAGCCGGCGCTCATAGTCACAGAAAAGGTCAAAGCAAGCACTCATGTCTGACGTCCGCTCGCTGAATTAGCTGTGTCACCTTCAATCTTTCCCGGAATCAGGCCTCAGCCATTCCTGTCCATTTGACTACATACAGTAGGCAATTGTTTCAAAATGCAAGTAACAATGCTGCTGCATGCATTGTATATGAATACAAAAGAATCCTATGATGCAAACTTGGAAAATTAAAACTGCTTAACTTCAGTATTTATATGACATTTACCTTTAAAATAAATTATGGCAGCAGGTCTCATCATACTGTGAATCAAGCTCCCAAACATTGTGCAAAGGTGTACACACATGCACGCACACAAGCGCGAGTGCACACACACACACAAGCAGCACGCACACACACACGTACACAAATACACCCACAAATATGCGTATATAACAAACACCCTGAAGAAGAGAGAAATGTTCAAAGTGAGTGCACCACCAACATGCAGATAATCATTCTGTGCTACTCTACATTTCTGTGAATAAAAGGCAGGACAAAAACAGACCTAATAGCATTGTGGAGCGATATATCTCTTCTACAAGGCCCATTCATCCTAAACACAGACATTCATTTAATAACCAAAAGAGAGGGGGGGAAAAAAGAAAAGAAAGGGGGACTGTGATATTCCATTAATCAATGATGGCAGAGCAAGCTCATTTGTATTGTTATGGAGTGAAAATCTGAATTTAGGACATTGTGAAGAAATGACCCCCTTATGCATGTGGACAGCCTCTAAGGGGTGGGGTGGGGGCAGGGCCTGTCAAGCCGACGCTGATAGATGACGCTGCTTCAGATTATGAACACAGAATTAGCACATTAGGACTTGTATGATAAATAGACTCACATTGCCACCCGGTCCCCGAATCACCTCAAAGAGCAGCCAGACAAATTGACTGTATACCCACATATTACGTTGATTTCAGTCAGCTATAGCCCGTGTATTTGCATCAAACATGCAACCCATGACATCACGGAGCCACTGTCCAGTGTCCAATTAGTTGACATTCAAGGGTTTTTGGAGCATATGTAGGATGAAGATCGATCTCACCACAATGTCACATGAAGATAATTGGCTGTGGAGTCTTAATATATTGATTTCTGAGGTCATTTGAGACCTTGGTATGGAAGAATTAAGGAATTAAGACTTGGCTTTATCATCTTTTACTTATAAGTATATAATGTAGACTTTGTATTGAATGCCACTAAAATGTATGTAAACTTGTTAAAATTAGAATTAGCTGGTCCGTTGGTCTCTATGGCTATTGGCTAAAGATAAGATAAGATGATGATGATTATTTATTCTACAAGAGAAAATCAGGTGTCAAGCTACGGCAATGAGAAAGAAACTGAGAAAAATACTGAGATGATGTCTCTAGATATCTGCACTGGATCTCTGATTAAGTGTACAGTATATCAATAAATCAGTACAGTGAATATATCGTCAGTGTCCAGCCGGGACCAGCTAACTCCATTTTCATTTTTTTTTTTTTTTTTCATAAATCAACGCTATTGAACCCCCTCTACATCTGTGTAATTTTTTTTTAAATAATAACATATGAAAAGTATTAAAAAGCGCCTCTGACGAAAACTCCTAACTCCATTGGACCCTCAAACTGTCCGTCAAAAACAAACAACTCCCCCCTCCTCTCAGGCTCTCGAGAAGCTCTGCTCTGTATGAGGCAGACAGGGAGAAGATTTTTCAATGCTTTTGGGAGAACATAAACTCGGAAGAGAAGAGAATGTATGTGCAAGGTTTGATAGATGTCACCCCAGTAAAGAGGAGAAGGGTGTCTTCACAAAGGTCATCTGCTCGTGTTTTCTTTTTAAATGTTAATGGACAGAGAATGAGTGTGTGCAGGAGTTTGTTTCAAACATCTCCAAGAGCTCAAGGAGATCATGCCAAAAGACTTTCACAGCTTTTATGACAATCTAAAGCACTAAGAAACACACAACACACAACACATAACAGTGTGATAATAAAATGTTGATAGGTATATGATAGGTAAATTCAACTGTGGTTGTTATTGTTAGTGCAGTAGGCTACAGATTTGACAGATTCTATTTTTCATGAATGTATTTTGTATTTATATGCCATTTATTTATTGTTGGTGTGCCATGATTGCTTTTGTTAAATACATGATTGAGTATTGAGGCAGAATTGTTTGTTGCACTCAACTGTAGAAGAACAACAGTGGTAACAGTTAGATCCATGGTTGTTTACAATGCATGTTAAAATAAAAGTTGTTTAAGTACAGAATTCAGCTTGATCTATAGTATAGGATGGCGCTCACCATAAATAGCTGATCTCCAAGCTCACAATGCGTTGTGATGTGTTGTGAGCTTTGAGATCCATTGCCAGCTGTTCTTATCAATGATGGACAAAACCTCCTAACTCCACTTGCACTATATTTGGGTAAAGTGGTGATAATATAATGACACATGCAAGTATCTGATAATATATAAAGTCACAATACCAAGTTTGATGAGGCAGTATTGCTTTGTTTTAAAAATATAAGGTTTTCTTCATTTTCTGAAAAATTGATATTTTGTTTTTCATTTCCTGAACAATTACCATTTTGGATTTAGCTGGTTCCGGCCGAACAGCAGAGATATATATATATTATATATATATTCATTCATATATATGAATGAATATACATCTATTGGCAGTGAATAAATTAATTTGTGCAGTCATCAATGAGTACTGGAAACATAAGAGACCCAGGATACGATCTAGCCCTCAGCTTAGTTCCAAACGTTTCCATGGCGCTTTACACTACGGAACAAGAACCATCCAAATATAGAACTACCCCCTTCCAGGATCAAGTCCATTATAGGTTTTATAATCTTTTCATGCACCATTTGGCCGATGGCTGGATCTCCATCCAACAAATGCTAAGGTATGGTTTGGTATGGTATGGTAGACCTTCTCATTTCGAATTTTGCACTCCATCTCACTGATCTGGTCTTCCCACCAAACACTGCTGAAGACCAAGACCAAACTATACATTCACACAGGCTAAGAACTTGATTGATTGATTGATTGATTGATTGAATACTTTATTAGTCAAAAATGTAAACAGCACTTGGTACAGTCAGACATTAACTGTAAAGACATACATTCTTAACACAAAAAAGTCCTGGGGACTAAAAATGACAATATCCTACTATATACAAAGCTCTGTAGTGTGTGGTGAGGCCAAAAACTGTTCTGACCGGTTCTCCTCAGTGGCTGGAGCAATTGATCTGAATTTGCACACAGACATTGACCATTACCATGTGCACGGAACAGCGAAGCCCCTTTTTCGATTTCACTAAATCTCAGCTGTTTATTAGCGTTTTTGTGTAAAATAATGTCGCCATGGTTACGGGGCTGCCCAGCTATGGGGCCGAACTGCCTCCCGGGTTGCCAGATCATGTGCACATATCCCCCCACGGATGCGGCGACCGGGTATGGACTAGTACAGTGAATGACACCTCCTCTCTATGGGAAATTACATTTATCTCCCCTTGTGGTCTCCTGATAGATGATTCTTCAGGACAGTTTTGAAAGAAACCAGTGACTAATGTTATAATCAGAACATAGCAGATCTACAAGCTCACAAAGAATCGTTAAGTTTATGAGCTTGTAGATGTGCTGTATGTCATGCAAATTATGACATACTTAGAATAGTAACTAAGAATATGTACTCAAGTACCATACTTAAGTACGCTTGAGGAATTTTTATTTTACTGGGGTGTTTCCAATTTTCAATACTTTTACTCCACTACATCTCAAAGGCATATATTGTACTTTTTACTACACTACAAGTATTTGAAAACTAGTTATGTTGTAGATTTTGATTATTACAAAACATGCATTAACCACTTCAATCCTATGTAGGCCTTTGGCTATTTGAAAATAGCCGATCTACAAGCTCATAAAAAAAGCCTGGGTATTGAGGCTAACAAGCTCACAACACATCGCAAAGCGACGCATTGTGAGTTTGTATATCTGCCATTTTCAAAACATTTTCATACATGACACACTTGTGAAATAGGACATACTGCATAATAAGTACTTTTACTTTTGGTACTTTAAGTATATTTTGATGCCAATACTTTTGTACTAATAATAAAAAAAAAAAAATGTCAATGTCAAGCCAATGTTACCAGCAAAGATTTAAAATTATATTTCCTAAATTAATGTAATATTTTATCTAAGTGCCAAATATTGTTTAAAGATTGCGGGTTCGAGTCCCAATCCCGACGGCCTTTGCAGCGTCACCCCCCATTTCATGTCAGCCTACTATCCTTTCCTATCAATAAAAGGCACAAAAGCCCCACCCCAAAAAAAAAATTAAAACAAAAAAAAGATCCAGTCCAATTATATTAATTTAAATTCACTTTTATTGTTTTGCAAATATGTTGTCGTTTTTTGATGTGAAGCTGAAATAATTTGTTTTGACTGTTCCAGTCTCTCAAGACAACGTTTTCAGCTACCATCTGTAATTCTGAATAAATAGTAAATTTCCGTGTGTCTGCATCTCCTGTGCAACCACTTAAATAACACCAACTGGGAAACAAAGCAGTTGAAGCTAGATAGTGAGCAGAAATGGAAATTCAAAAAGAAAAATGTCTGAACTGTGATGTAGGCTAGCGATTGGTCGAATACCTTCTGGTCTGAAGAGTATTTCTGGTGGAAGATGACATCTTCCTCTTCTCAGATTTTAATGGGCTTAATTACAGACCGTCTCTGGAGCATTTGAAGATTGTGGGAGAGATAGGCTGGCTTGGCAGACTAATGCCCCTTTCCTGAGCACAATCAAACAGGCAGAAAATGTGTTTCTGTTGGCCAAATTAGCAATTGCTTCGTTACAGTTGATTTGAATAGTCGCATGATATTAATTTGCAGTCGATGGAAGAGTTTGGTCTTGCCAGTTTAATAGATCATCCAGGCTGACTAGAACCAAGGGCTGAAATACAGTAGTCGACCATGGCCATGCAAGTACAGTAGCAACATAAGATTTAAACTACTTGTGCTTTTTTATTCGTACTACCGTACAATGTTACAGGGGGTCATGCCCATGTTACCTCAGCCCTATGTTCCCTCAGTTTAGGATTAGGCTTGGGGTTTTGAGGGAACATAGGGCTGAGTGAACATATGTACGCTCCCATGTTAAAGGATGTTTTAAAATTTGACTCCTTGTATGCCCTCTCCAAGTAGGATACTTGATACATTGCCATTCTTAGCCAATGAAAAAGAAAATGATGTGCCAGCTCTTGATGCTGCCAACATTCACCCTGTTCAGCATCACTGCTACCTAGAAAGATGCAGGCAGATGCAGATCTCCTCACCAGCCGTGGCACTATGTAGGCATACAGTATGTTCAAATTCATTGAAGCTAGGCGTTAGCCTACGTACTCAACTAGTGGTCTATAGGGGGTTATGGGACAATAACATAATATCCAGTGGAAATGAGTGGAGGAAAACGTATAAAGTGAATTCAGTGTTTTATTTACCACATGTTGTCTAGGTGCTCAACAAAAGTCGACAAAGAAAATAAATGAGTGCCAAATTAAAATGCACAACAAAACCAAAACCCATTAACTTAACAAAACAACTTCTCAAAACAAAAATAAAAAAGTGAACCTACTACACTAACAATCAAAAGTACAGGGGGTAGCACTCACATCTAACCTAGTGTGTTTAACATAAAATAACTATGTGATGAAACGAAAAGGGTTCCCCAAATCTTACCCATGTTTCCCTGATAGAAACAGACTGAACAGAAGGCTGTTCATCAGTTTTTTCGTCTGGAGACTCCCGTCCAGAACAGGCTTCAGGTGCAGCGGAAACTTGGCTCAGATCTGAACCCATTTCATTGGGCGTTAGGAACCCGTTGCGACCGCATGCCCTTGCTGACGTCGACCCCAGGCAGGGTTCAAACCCATGACCTTCTGCACGAAAGGCGTGTGCTCCAACAGGTAGAACAAACACACCAACAGGCCAGAACTAAAGACAACAAAGAGCACAAAACAATGGCTGTCTCTCAGGACATGTGAAAAGGCAAAATGGTCTGAAAACAGGTGCACAGGTGTATTTATTGCAGGTGAGAGGAGCTGATTGGTGGACTGATGATGTGAGGACCAATGGGATGGTGAGGCGGAGTTGAGGGATGATGGAATGATGATGATTGAGGGCAGAGGGAGGGATAAACATACAACACAAGTGCATGCAGTAATGCATACACTTAAAATTAGGGGAGCATAAACAACATTCACCCTAAAATGTGAGGCCCTAACTGCATTTTGTTAATTTGAGCACTTTCATCTTCAAGGTGGTAAAATAAACAATACTTAATAAAGCTCATAAAGAGATCAATTGTTTGGATTAATAGTATTCACTTTCACTTCAATACTTGTGCATTTAATATCAGATCATTACATTTCATACTTAAGTACGGTTATTGCATACTTTAAGACTTTATCCAAGGGGTATTTTAATGGGTCACATTAGACAAGGCTGGCATTTTTTATCCGAGTAATCTTCTAGATATCTCTAAGGATAAATAAAAGGATAATTGACTGTACAACACTGATGACATGGTTGACTAGTTTTAGACTACCATACCACGGTTCTTGACGTTGGGTCTGGGGACCACAAGTAGGTCCAAATGGACCCTTATGGATCTGTCTCTGAGAGTGTAAAATGGACTCGTAAAGGTCCATTTGTCCAAGGTTCCATTTGCACACTCTCAGAGTTGAAAGTAACTAAGTACATTTACTCAAGTACTGTACTTGTACTTGTTGTACTTTTTACTCCACTACAATTATTTGAATAATGTAGTTACTAGTTATGTTGTAGATTTGGATTATTAAACATACATTAACCACTTCAGCCATATACATGTATATTCTTTGGCTATTTGAAAATAACCGATCGACAAGCTCACAGCGCGTCACATCGCGCTGCGTTGTGAGCTTGTAGATCTGCTATTTTCAAAAGATTTGAAAAAGATAAAATAACTTGTGAAATGGGACATTCTGCATAATGAGTACTTTTACTTTTGGTTCTTCTTTCTGGTGTATTTTGATGCCAAAACTTTTGAATAAACAGACTTTTAGTTGTAACAATTGATACTTTTACTGCTGTAAAATATTTGAGTACTTTTTTCCACCCACTGCACAGTAACCATAAACTGTTGATTGAGAATGTGCAGGTTGTTCTGGCAGGTTCAGTCAGAATGTGTTTAGGATGAGCGCTAACCTCTGGCACCGAGACCAGAGACTCCAGCTCTCTCTTCCTACCCTCCCCCTACGCAGGTCTCTCTCTCTCTCTCTCTCTCTCTCTCTCTCTCTCTCTCTCTCTCTCTCTCTCTCTCTCTCACAAAGAAAGCATCCAAACAATGGATCACTCTGAGAGGCTGAATGGCTGTGCGGGTCAAGCACTAAACCCCCTCCCCTTTGACAGAAACACAACCCACACTTGTTCTGCTGAAGAGAGGCCGACCCTCCCGGCCAAGACATAATGAACGCTGCCTGGGCATTAAACTGATAAAACTACATGGGACTGGAATCAGTACGGCAGACAAATCACCTCTAATGGCAACAGGCTGGAGCCTGTCCTCTGGCCTGTCTATAACCCCTATCACTTCAACTCTACTGTACACTGTCCAGGCATTCATATGTGCAGTGGTGGAAGAAGTACTCACAGTATTTTTACTTAAGTAAGTAAGTATCAATACTCTATTGTAGAAATAGTCTGTTACAAGTACAAGTTCGGTATTCAAAACTTACTTGAGTAAAAGTACAAAAGTATTGGCATCAAAATGTACTCATTATTATGCAGAAGGTCCCATTTCACAAGTTTTCAAATGTACAAAATATAAAAAACAATCCTTTGAAAATAGCCGATCTACAATAGCTGATCTACAAGCTCACAACGCGTCGCTTTTTCAAATTGCCAAAGTAGCCTATATACTGTATATATATATATATATATATATATATATATATATATATGTATACAGTAGGTCAGAAGTGGTTTTGTAACAATAACCAAAATCTACAAAGTAACTAAAGTTTTCAAATAATTGTAGTGGAGTAAAAGTACAATATTTGCCTTTGAGATGTAGTGGAATAGAAGTTAAAATATAGAAAATTGGAAATACTCCAGTTAAGTAAAAAAGTACCTCAAAATTGTACAGTACTTGAGTTAATGTGCTAGTTACTTAACATCACTGCTGTACAATGTCCATGGCATTCATATGTTACTCAACATAACATGCGGCCTTCTTCTGTTCTGACTATAGATTTAATGGACGATTCCCTGAAAAGAAAGCTTTCTATTATTTTTCTTTCTTTTTGTTTAAGAATAATAGAATGTTTGATGAGATTAAATAACTGATCTTCACAATAATATGCTTCAGTTATTTCACGTTGTTCACTTTTATATCTGTTGTTGCTCACGACTACACATGACTAACCCTGTATATTGTAGAACAGCCTAATAGGCTGCAGCATAAGACCGGCCGTTGAAAATGTAATGGAGAAAACACATTTGTTAGGCAAATTGACTGATCAACTGCCACTGGAAACTTCTGAATCATCAAGTTCCAGCAATAGATACCTCATTCACAGCACCAAGTAGCAACAGAGATCATATTTGCATGTCATACCCAGACCGAGGTTTAAATTGTATTTGTTTTGTATTGAAGTGCTTGGAGTGGCTGATGGGTGGGGTTAACTGCCTGGGGACAGACACATAGCTGCAGGCAGGTTGTCAATCACAGAAAAGTACATTTTAAATACTTTAAAAAACTGTTGTAGTACCAGTGGTGGAAAAAAGTTTTTTATTTAAGTAAAAGTATCAATACCACAATGTAGAGATACTCTGTTACAAGTAAAAGGCCTCTATTCAAAATGTCACTTGAGTAAAAGTGCAAATGTTTTGGCATCAATATATACTTAAGTACCCAAAGTAAAAGTACTCATTATGCAGAATGTCCCATTTCACAAGTGTCTAAAATGCATAAATATAATTTGAAAATAGCAGATCTACAAGCTCACAACGTGTCGCAAAGCGACGCGTTGTTAACTTGTAGATTGGCTATTTTCAAATAGCCAAAGTATATAGGGCTGAAGTGGTTAATGTATGTTTTGCAATATCAATCAAAATCTACTAGTGGAGTGAAAGTAAAAGTATTGAAAATTGGAAATACTCCAGTAAATTAAAAATACCTCAAAATTGTACTTAAGTACAGTACTTGAGTAAATGTACTTAGTTACTATCCACCACTGTCTAGGACGTATTTAATTATGCAATGTTGAGATGTCCCATATCTGACATGTAAATAAATAAGCACTAAAGAATAATTCACAAATACTATTAGGTCCAGGTGTATTCATGGTTCACATCACATCATTATATTCTATGCTCTCTCACCCACTTTTCACAACTGAGCCCCTATTTCTCTCTCTGAGGGCCAGAGCTGTGGTATGTGGTATAAACATTGCTTTGAGTATCGGGTGCATTAGATATACCTTTGTAGAGCGACACTGAATCAGCTTTGTAACAGTATGCGGTCTTCCTGTCACTCCACAACAGTGGTGGAAAAAGTACTCAAAAGTAAAAGCATCAATACTGCAATGTAGAAGTACTCGTAGCAAGCAAAAGTCCAGAATAGAAAATGTACTTGAGTAAAAGTACAAAAGTATTGGTATCAAAATGTACGTAAAGTACCAAAAGTAAAAGTACTAAAATGTTTGATAATAGCAGATCTACAAGCTCAAAACGCTGTGAGCTTGTAGATCGGCTATTTTTAAATAGCCTAGGTATAAATAGCCTACCTAGGCTAAAGTGGTTAATGTACGTTTTATATAAATGTAATAATTTATATCTGCAAAGTAACTAGCAACTAAAGTTTTCAAATAATTGTAGTGGAGTAAAAGTACAACATTTGCCTCCGAGATGTAGTGGAGTGGAAGTAAAAGTATAGACAATTGGGAAATACTCCAGTAAAGTAAAAGTACCTCAAAATTGTACCTAAGTACAGCACTTGAGTAAATGTACTTAGTTACTTTACACCACCGCTCCACAACACCTCTATATAGGTAGTACCATTTTCCCGTCAGACAGACGACCCCCCCCCCTTTTTGTACATATGTTTTTTATTTTTCCTCTGCATTTTTTGTTTTTGTTCGTACATACAGTGTTATTTTTTTTCTGAATTATTGTGTTGATTTTGAACTGTATTGGTTGCTACTATATATCTATGAATTGAATACCAAGGACCCCAATGGAAACAAGACCGCAAGGACTTTTTTGGACGGACCTTTTTAGACATATCATGGTTCAAATGGTGGTTTCTACAGTTTGCAGTGCAGTGCATGGGTATAGCTGAGGTCTGGAGGCATGCAAGCTGTTCCGTCTTTCACCTACTGCTGCTGCCCCGCCCCCTGGGGTCAGCGGCCATACATTAGATCAAGCTGGGCCTCTCGGGGTCGAGAAAAGCAGTGCCAATCACGGCAACAATGCCGCAGTATAGCGGGGGTGGGCCTGAACTGGGCTCCGGGGTTGAAAGCAATGAGGCACACTTATTTTAGCACTCTATTCAGTCTGTCTGACTGATTACCTAATCCAGGTTTGATTTGGTTTTTTATTAGTTTTTCATGGACTGCTAAGAGAAGATATTACTGGCTAATGAGCGTCTGTGCTTTCAACCCCAAATCTAAATGATTCTGTATTTCCCTCCTCTGGGCTATTCTGTTCGATTCACAACTTTTTGAAGACCCAGCCTATAAGGCTTAGTGGGAAAAAAACGAGAAAGAAAAGGTGAAGGCATTCTACAGTGCACACTCACTCCCCACCCTTGCTCAGTTTCCAAATCCTACTCACTTATTTTTAGATGGTCAATCAATTCTTAACTCCTTCATGTTGTTTTTAGCTTGTCATGACGTAAGCCAGTTGTTGGCTCTGACAGACACACTATGCTGCTGTTGACAGACTGTACAATGGTCAGTGGTGGAACGTTACTAGTACATTTACTTAAGTACTGTACTTAAGTACAATTTTAAGGTATTTCCAATACTTTCACTTCTACTCCACTGCATCTCAGAGGAAAATGTTGTACTTTTACTGCACAACAATTATTTGAAAAAATGTGTTACTAGTTACTTTATAGATTTTGATTATTACAAAACATACGTTAACCATTTCAGCCATATAAATTTCGGCCATTTTCAAATGGCCGAAATGCGTCGCGATGCTAACACATTGTGAGCTTGATCTGCTATTTTCAAAAGATTGTTATACATTTGAAAACTTGTGAAATGGGACATTCTGCATTATGAGTACTTTTACTTTTGTAGTTTAAGTATATTTTGATACCAATACTTTTGTACTTTTACTCAAGTAGGCCTACATTTTTAATACCGGACTTTGACTTGTAACAGAGCATTTATTTTCTGCATTGCAGTAGTGATACTTTTACTGAAGTAAAACGTTTGAGTACTTTTTCCTCCACTGGCTCTGACACACTGTATGCTGCTGTTGACAGACTGTACAATGGTAAGAATGAAAAAAGGAAAAAGCCACCTGTAGCATCACCATTGTGTTAGCCGTATACTCCACAAGTACCAGCATTGCCTTGTGTACCATCGATATCTACACCACACAGTGGGCCAGTAATCATATATATTGTGAAGTTACTGTGTGGCGTCTTTGTCTCGTCTCTAATTCCCGGAGAAAATTGACTGCATGAATGGATCAGCTTGCATCTATTTTTAGCAGATATACAGTCAGTGCTGTTTGCAGCTCCCTGTCAGACCTACAGATTACATCTCTCACATTTTAACCCGTTCCTCCAGCTCCTCTTCACCACTGGAGCACATCTGCCTGTTTTTCCTCCACAGATTCTTCCATAACAGAGCCAGGCGTTTCGCCTCACCCCTCCTCTTGCTAAAGAGTAATTTTCATCATCGAACTTGTCTGTATAACCTTTTCCTAGCCCCCTTTTGTTTGGCTTTTTGTTTGCCAACAGCTGTTATCGTGTCTTTTTTTTTCTTTCTGGTCAGCTGTGATTGCTCTGGGCAAAACAGGAGCAGATGGTGTTTTGCTATGCATGAATGGAGCGTTAGAGGAGTTTGGGCTGAATAGGCCAAGTTTTGAATGGTGTCTACGCAGCACCTGCCCTCTTACAGAGGCAAGATACATCCTATATAGTGGCAAAGATGTGTCTTAGGCTCTCCTCTGCCATCTTCAACCACTTAGACCCTCTGTACTTTGTAAAACAGACCTGAGTTGGCACTGTACTTGGCACCCCCCCCCCCAAACCAAATCTATGAATCTGAATAATAGCTGATCTACAAGCTCAAAGTGCTAGACTGAATGTTTCCCACCAGAACAGGGATGCTATAGTTCAAGTGCAGTGGTGTAAAGTAACTAAGTACATGTATTCAAGTACTGTACTTAAGTCCAATTTTGAGGTGTTTTGACTTTAGTGGAGTATTTCCAATTTTCAATACTTTTACTTCTACTACTTTCACTACATCAAATACAAATACAGCAAATATTATACTTTTACTCCAGAACAATTATTTAAAAACCTTAGTTACTAGTTTGTAGATTTTAATTATAATTACAAAACATGCATTACCCACTTCAGCCCTATAATATATTTCAGACAAGCTTGTAGATCTGCAATTTCTCAAAAGATTTTTTTACATTTTATATATTTGAAAACTTGTGAAATAGGACATGGGTACTTTTGCTATTGTATATTTTGATACCAATACTTTTGTGCTTTCACTCGAGTAAATTTTTAATCCCGGACTTTTACGTGTAACAGAGTATTTCTACATTGCAGTATTGATACTTTAACTCAAGTAAAAAAAATGTGAGTATACTTTTCCCACCACTGTTCAAGTGGTGTAAGAAGGCAGAGAGAACAGGAACAAGAGCGAGGCACCTTGTTGGGCACCGTCCATATTTATTGATTTTCCTCCGAGGCGTGGCATAATGTGTTGTACAGTCAGCCTGAGTTAATTGGATGTGACACAGCATGCACATGCAATCTATCACTCCCGTCTCCCAGTACACTTTATCAGTTTTGTTGCCATAGAAACCATGTTGGCTGTGTAATAGCCTACATTAATGGGCTAAGTAAGTTGCAATAAAAGGCCATTTTGGAGTCAGGGTTCCTCGGCTGAACACAAAGGGCTGCATGGTAGTGATAAAATAAATAGGACAGTGGTGATAGGGGGAGAGCGGGGCCGAAGCAGGATTCTTTTTATATGCTGGAATCAGACCAATCCAAAATGATAAAAGGAAAGTAAGTGCTGCTATCGGTCAGGTGAGATGCCCAGACATCTGTCAACCTCTGTCCCATGATGATAATCTCTCACAATAAAAGCAAGCTCTCTCAAATCGCTGACAGCTTGCCTTGCAACTTGTGAACTGCGTAGTTTATTTTTTTTGGACTGTCTGCATATAACTCACATTACATTACGGTCATTTAGCAGACACTTTTATCCAAAGCGACTTACAATAAAGTGCATTCAACATAGGTAGGGAACGAAACTACTAATCACCAGAAGTATTAAGTGCATTCTCTTCTAAAACAAGCAACTAAGAGTATACCTAGCGCTAAAGTAAAAGTGCAATATATCAGCTACCTACTTTCATAAACAGATGAGACAAAATAGGAAAATCAAATGAGCAAGAGCTAAAACAAATAAGTGTATCGAATAAACAAGATCCAATAAAATAAAACAAGAGTTCGTCACAGAAACATAAATACTCCAGGGTGCCTTCGGCAGTGGTGGAAAAGGTTCTCGAATGTTTTACTTAGGTAAAAGTATCAATACTGCAATGTAGAAGTACTCTGTTACAATTAAAAGTCCGGAATTAAACATGTACTCGAGTATCCAAATGAACCTTTCAGGACGGGAACCCCTTTTGGGGTTCTTGTTGCTATGTACAGGATATAGCTACATACATTTGTTGTAATTTTTGGTAAGTTTTTCAGAAAACTTAGGTTAGGATTTAGAAGCCGTTTTTAGAACCGGCCTCAGGTCTAAATGGGTTAAAGTACCAAAAGTAAAAGTACTAAAATGTTTGAAAATAGCAGATCTACAAGCTCACAATGCGTTGCGACGCGTTGTGAGCTTGTAGATCGTCTATTTTCAAATAGCCTAGGTATAAAATAGGGCTAAAGTGGTTCATGTGTAGCCTGGCTCCACCCCCTGAATCGCTAGCCTCGCATTCAGGGTCTGGTGACGCTGTCGAAGGCGGGCTTTTCTCGGTTGAAAATCTGTACGACGAATCGGGATAATCCAGTATGAGCCAATCGCCAAAGAGTCCAACTTTGGCCACGCCCCCATCTCAGAAAACGGCTGCACTGAGAGGGCTTTCAGACTGAATAATGGAGTGAAACTAAATGAAAATTCAGGCTGAGTCTCAGGCTAGTTAATGTGTGTTTTATAATGTAATAATTTATATCTGAAAAGTAACTAAAGTTTTCAAATAATAGTGGAGTAAAAGTACAATATTTGCCTCTGAGATGTAGTGGAGTAAAAGTAAAAGTATAGACAATTGTAAATGTCAACATAATCATCTGAAGCAAACTAGTGCCTCATAAGTGCAGCCATGTTATTGTTACAAGATCAGAATCAGAATCAGTTTTATTGTCACATCACAGGTTTACAAGGTAAAAAAGTGGGTGAAATTCTTTTTTGTACATCGTTCCCATCGCAACGTTAGTTTCCATAGAAAGAAGAGGGGGGGGAGAAGAAGAGGGTGGGGGGCAGGTGGGAAGGAGATCAAAACAAGAGAGCAACAGAAGGCCAGACAAGTTATCTACATATTTACAAAAACCTGAGATAATAAAAAAACTAAACTAAGGTGCCTGAGCATAGCAGCAATGTATTGTATACTGTGCATGTTATACTTATACTGTGCATGATAGACAATGGACGTTAAGGTGCTTAGAGGAAAAGGAGCACAATAAAAAAGACCCAAAAAAAGTCAGTGCGTTATACAAGGGATTAAGGTGCAAAAGGTCAGTGCGTGTCCACCTAGAGTGGACTGACCCTAGTATAATCCGCAAGTAGTTCCATGAGGGAGTGCAACAAAAAGTCATTTGTACCTGGTGTAGTCCACAGGTGTGTCCGAGGGGGGGCTAAAGTCCAAGTCATTGTCCCTGGTATAATCCACAGGTGTGTTCAGGAAGAGCCAGAAAAGTCTGCGCCGCCTGCTGTCAGGCTGCTGAACTCATCCAGGCTTATGCCCCATTCAGCATTCTGACAGCAGCTGGATTGAAACTACACCAAAACCTGGTGGTGGAACTCTTGATACTGCGGTAGAGCCCCTTGCCCGGTCGCGGTCGTTGTAGGGGGTTGAACAGTCTGTGACTTGGGTGGTGCTTGTCCTTGATGATGCGCTTGGCTTTGACCACGCACCGCTTTTTGTACAGTTCCTGGAGCGCTGGGAGCTCGATTCCCATTATCCGCTCTGCCGATCGCACTACTCGTTGTAGGCTGACCTTTTCTCGGGCAGTGCAGTTCCCGTACCAGGCCGTGACACAGCCTGTTAGGATGCCTTCAACAGAACTGTTGTAGTACAGCCTGAGGATGCGACGTCCTACTCCGAGCTTCTTCAGGCGGCGGAGCCAGTACAGTCGCTGCTGAGCCTTTTTCCTCACGTGTGTGGAGTGCGTCTCCCATTTGAGGTCCTCCTCGATGTGTACTCCGAGGAACTTGAACTCGCTGACCCTTTCCACTGCAGCACCGTCGATGAGGATGGGCGCATGGTCTCTCCGCGGCCTCCTGAAGTCCACGATCAGTTCTTTGGTCTTGTCGACGTTAAGAGAGAGGTTGTTCTCGCGGCACCAGTGTGCCAGTGATTTGATCTCCTCTCTGTAGTCAGACTCGTCGTTGTTGACGATTCGGCCTATCACTGTCGTGTCGTCCGCGTACTTTATGATGGTGTTGGAGACATGTGTGGCTATGCAGTCATACGTGTACAGGGAGTAGAGGAGAGGGCTCAGCACGCATCCCTGGGGTGCTCCGGTGTTGAGGGTCAGGGGGTCGGATGTGATGCTGCCCATTCTCACCACCTGATGTCGGTTGGACAAGAAGTCCTGTATCCAGTCGCACATGCTTGGGTGTAGCCCTAGGTGTCTGAGCTTTTTGTCAAGTATTGCTGGGACAATGGTGTTGAATGCTGAGCTGTAGTCCACGAACAGCATACGTACATATTTGTCCTTCAGCAGCTTGTTGTCCATGTGCGAGAGGACGGTGTGGAGAGCCATGGCAATAGCGTCGTCGGTGGATCTGTTTTTGCGGTATGCATACTGCCACGGATCCAGCGAGGCAGGTAGCGTGGAGCTGATGTATTCCCTCACCAGTTTCTCGAAACACTTGCTGACGATCGGGGTGAGAGCAACAGGTCTCCAGTCGTTCAGGCATGTCACTTTGGCCTTTTTGGGAATGGGCACAATGGTTGACATTTTGAACCCTGCAGGGACCACAGCCAGGGAGAGGGAGAGGTTAAAGATGTCAGCGAAGACACCCGCCAGCTGGTCTGCACATGTCTTAAGGACCCGGCCTGGAATCCCATCAGGTCCGGCTGCCTTGTGGATGTTGACCCGTGTGAAGGCTGTACGCACTTCTCTCTCCGAGATGGTTAGAGGAGGGTTCTCCTCTGCTGGTGCTGCTGATGGCCCCGCTTGGCTGCCGCGGTTGGAGCTGATCTCAAACCGGCCGTAGAAAGTGTTCAGTTCGTTGGGGAGGGAGGCAGGCGGGTTCACCTCGCTTCTGGTTCTTGTTTTGCAGTCTGTCAAGGTGTGTACTGCCTGCCATGTGCTCCTGATGTCGCCATTGCTGAGTTTGTCTTGCATCTTTTTTGTGTAGGCCTTTTCATACTTCAGAAAAGATCATACTTGTTTTACTGTCCTAAACCTTTATTTAGTTTAACCACTTAAACCCTATACTTTGTTGACCGGGGGCCCTCAGGGGTCTATACTGGGTCCCCTCCTTTTTTTCCTCCTGTACCCAAAATCACAAATAGTCAATCTATACAAGCTCGGCTTGTGTGCTTGCAGGACGGGCTATTTTAGTCGAATGTTGGGGTATTTTGGGGATGCTAGGTTCATGTGGTTAAAGTCTATGTCCCGTGACCTTTGTGATGGTAATGAAATATTTATTCATAGTCAGCCATGTAATTGTTCTTGTTTGTGTTCAGCCCTAAGTTTTAGAAAGAGAGAGATACTACAGTATATAGATTTACACTCTGTTCAGATGCTGTTTCTATTATTTTGTGTTTTGCTATTTTTTTATTTGTAAAATAGGGATAGTGAAGGGAAGGAAAGGACTGTATGTAATGGTTCATGGTTGGCAGTGTTCGCCTTGTGTCCACACAAAACACTCGGATGCAGTCTTCAGTTTAAACTTTACTTAGTATATGCAGCAGCACAGTAACAGCACAGGCACATGGCAATAGTAGGGGTATGTGTGGTCTAAAGAAAGGAAATGAATGCATACAGTATAGATTTTAGCAATCATAACATAACATACCATAATTATAGAGGGAAATAATACATTCATCATCACACAAGGAAATATCTGCATTAGCATGGTTCCTATAACTAAGGTAAGTTAAGTAATAATAGTCATCAAATAACATCTCCTGTAACATGTACTGTTCTCATCTAATTACAGAACATTCAGAGGTATGGAATAACATGGAAGGAAACATCAATATCCCAAACATAGCAGAGATAAATGCAGTAGCACATGGGCTGTTTCCCATTAACCAAACAATTAGACTCAACACAAACATGACTTATGACTTGACTTTAACATAAAGCACATTTCTGCTGACCAGCAAGCACTGAACACTCACTTATCGTCATTGACGCACACAAAAAGGAACAGGTTTGGGTCTGGAGTAAGTGAAAAGTCAGTTTAGGCACACAGGCTCTGTGTGGAAAGTCAGACTGAAAATTCTTAGCCTCTGAGGCAGTACACCTGTTCTAATCAGTTGATTATCAAGAACCTCAGCTGGTACATAACTAGTTGAGGGTGGTATTAATTGGCACTCCACTGTGCTCTTGAGGGCCTTTGCAACAATCTGTGTGTCTGTGTTTTATCCACATCACTGAAGAAGCTACTGTAGGAGTTCAATCATTTGAATTTGAAGGCTGACCAACCGTGTCACCAAGGTAACATCATCTCAGAGTAAACCACAGACACACACACGCACGCACGCACGCACGCACGCACGCACGCACACACACACACACACACACAGATAGATAGGGAGCACAGGTGAATGCACACAAATGTACAGTACACATGCTTGTATGTGTTTGTCCTCATATCATTTTCAAGGACATATTAGGCAGACATTTATCTATATTGTGACACTTTCAGCTATCTTTTGGGGCTGATGCTACCAGGCGATAGTATCTTAAAATGACATTTATCTTAATGATCAGAGAGGTTAATCTTTAGATCTTATTAACACACACCAAGACAAGTGATTAAATCAGCGATGGCGTCGCAAATATCAGCCACCGTACCGAGGAATTTACAGATGGGATTATTACAAAGTTTGTCAAGGTCAAAATCTTTTCCCCCAGCCCGACTATATCACCATGGACCTTGTTCTCCAGAGCAGTGGTTCTCAAACTTTTTCATGCCAAGGACCCCCAAAATTATATGTATTTGGCCGCGGACCCACATCTAAAAATATTTTTTTCCAGGGACCCCCCCAGAAGCACAGATTTGAGTAAAAAATGTTCGCATAAAAATATATATATTCAAAGGTCTGCACGCATTTTCAAGATTTTTCAAAAATAGCAGATCTACAAGCTCATAGCGCGGCACTCGGTGACGCTATATTAACACATTTTGCTGGGTAACCCCTGGTCCCCCCCCCCCCCAGGACCCCACTTTGAGAACCAATGTTCCTCCAGAGCATCTGATGGGTCAAAAAGTTGTCTAAAAAGGAAAGGTGACTGTTTGTTGGTGTCTGGCGGGGGCCGACCACCAGCAGCCTTTTAGACGCGGTTCACTGCTCAGGTCAAGAGGTCAATAGTTCTCTCAAAGCTTCACCGCTGGACCGCAAGGTCAAGAATTTCTTAAATTTGGTCTGGGCCCCCTCCCCGCGCATCCCTAGTCTAAACAAAGCTTATCGCTGGACTTGTCGGGGTCCACACTCTTTGTCTTCTCTCCTACCAGGTGTTGGCAGTCAAGCAGTGGTCACGTTTTGTTGTGTGTGTGTGTGTGTGTGTGTGTGTGTGTGTGTGTGTGTGTGTGTGTGTGTGTGTGTGTGTGTGTGTGTGTGTGTGTGTGTGTGTCAGTGGTGGAAAGTAACTAAGTACATTTGCTACAAGTACTGTACTTAAGTATAATTTTTAGGTACTTTTACTTTACTGGAGTATTTACACATTTTCAATACTTTTACTTCCATTCCACTACATCTCAGAGGCAAATGTACTTTTACTCCACTACAATTATTTGAAAACTTTAGTTACAAGTTACCTAGAGTCTAATAATCTTTTACAAAACATACATGAACTACTTCAGCCCTAATTAAACTTTGGCTATTTGAAAATAGCCAATCTATTATACACGTTGTGAGCTTGTAGATCGTCTGTTTTCTGTAGATTTTAATGCTTTTTATACCAGGGGTTAGCAACCTTTTTCACATGAAGTGCCATGTTTTCATTTTCTTGATAGTCAGTGACACCACATCAACATATAATATTTCCAACTGATTTTGATTGTCCATAGGCTATACCTTTATTTTTGTAATAGTTTCTTTCACATCAGGTTGTAACGATCATTAGACTCAAAGCAATAACCCCACCTATCTCTCAAGACTCCCTCCCCAGTCAGAGTTATCAGTTTGAATGAATGTAGAATTATGTGCAGGATGTAATTGGTTTATAGCTGTGAGTGGACTTCATTTAACAGACTAAACATTTTTTGAATATTTAATTTGAAAAGAAAAAACCTCTCTTTCACACTTATGCCAGTGTGCCAGTTATCAGCCTCCCTCTGTTGGCATCCATGCCTAAGGTTGCCTATACCCCTGTTTTATACAATATGATACCTTGTGAAACAGGACATTCTGCAAAATGAGCACTTTTACTTTTGGCACTTTAAGTATATTGTGATGCCAATTCTTTTGTACTTTTACTCAAGTACATTTTGATTACCGGACTTTTACTTGTAACAGAGTGTTTCTACATTGCAGTATCGATACTTTAAAAAAAAAAAACGTGAGTTATTTTTCCACCACTGGTTTGTGTTTAGAAAAAGCTTTTTTTTCCTGTGGAAGTGGCAGGTCCCTGCGTCTGTGTCTCTGTGAAGTGGCCTCCAGACTCCAGGGTAAGGCTACCGCGGCGTGGCTCTGAATGGTCAGACGGTCAGTTGCCAGCAGGACTCTTTTGTTTATGCCCACATTGTATCTGTGCATCGAACAGGAAAACAACAAAAGGGAGACCAAAAAATAAATAATTAAAATATAGGATCCCCCTCAGCTTTCCACATGTGACTCCCTTAGTCATCGTTGACATGCTGCCGAGCCCCTGACCCCGGAGGGGAGGGAGGGGGGAGGGGGTGTTGGGGGGGAGAGAGACAAATTAGGTCACTTTGTGATTGTGTTGCTCAAATTACATATTACTGTCAATGCATCCCTTCATGCGCTTCTGCGGCATTACTTAATGGTGAGGACAAGATAACGTTGAAGGATAGCATGCATGCTATTGATTGTTTCATGCTTGTATCATAATAATAATACAGCAGCGCACACACTTACTCTTTGCAAATCGTTTATCAAGCAGATACCACAGTGGGAAGGAAGAAGGGAGGGGAGAGAAAAAAGAAAAGAAAAAAGAAGCCTATACTGCAATAAAGCACACGTGCAAGATATTTATTCAACGAGACAAACCCGATCCAATCCCCATTACAATGAGGAACAGTACATTATCATTGGGAAATGATGTGCTGTGCTGTGTGTGTGTGTGTGTGTGTGTGTGTGTGTGTGTGTGTGTGTGTGTGTGTGTGTGTGTGTGACTGACTGTGTGTGTGTGTGTGTGTGTGTGTGTGTAGCTGTGTTTTGAAAATATCTGTAACCTTTTTATTGCAAAGTCGCGTATCTCCAACCCCGGCTGTGAGATATTTGTACACACAGTGACCGCAGCTCTGAGGGGTTACGGAATAACAAGAAGCCGCATGCATTATTAATGGGCTCTGCTGTGAATCTGTTCAGAATAATAACAGCCATTTCCCAGAGCCTCATTACTGTGTGTTTTTAAAGCATGTGTTTGGTAGCCATGGACACCCCACTCACTCCTACATTATCTTCCTCTTCTCCCTCTCTCTCTCTCTCCCTCTCCCTCTCTCTCTCGCTCTCTCTCTCTCTCTCTCTATTTCTCCACCCCTCAATTGCGATTCAGGTCATGCACGCCACTTGCTGTTTTTAATTTTCATTTCATCATAAGCCCTTTAAGACTGTTGCCAGCACTTATTTGCAGTCCCCCCCCCCTCTCTCTCTTTCTTTGCAGACCTCTTCACTCGTGCGGCTTCTGACAGGACAGATGCTGCAATTAATCACGGCGGGAGAAACAGGCAGCTTTTCCATCCTGAGCTTGAAGAGCCAATCACGGCAGCCACAGCACCCCCAGCGGCAGTTATAGCGCTTCAACCCAAATTACCAACAATTCCATCAAAACTAACTAATTGAAAAAAAAAGAAAAACAAGAATTTGGAAAAATTCTATCAAGTCACTATCACAGATGGGGCGCCGACTTGATTTGGAAGCGATATTTTGAGCCCAGGTTTAAATACCTCAACGGCCTTGGAAAAAAAAGGTAAAAAAGGAGGGGGGAAAATAGCCTTGGCCAGTGACTTCACAGCCTATTGTGGAGATATGATAATTATTGTTTGCCATGCCTTCTTCCCTCCCCCCGCTCACCATATTATTCAGGGGAGATGAGACACCCCCCCGAGCCCCCCCCCCCCCCGGTGATGTATTGGAAATGAAGGGATTTTGAAAGGAGTAAGAAAGAGAGGCAGAAGCCAAAGCACTGGTGTGTGAGAAGGGGACTGTTATTGAGACAAGTACCAGTTACATGCTGACCTTGTCCAATTTGTGAACACTGTATTTTACACATGGTAACAATGGACTTCCATTCAGATCGCTGAGAAACGGCTCATACTCTTGAATAATGCCAACGTGAATGGTCATGATAGGCCTATTTCCCTGCAAATATTTCTTCTTTCATAGAATTCCTCCATAGAAACAGATTTATTTGATTTTTTAATAACTCATAAAAGAACCGAGTACTTTCAATATTTTCCAATGTATTTATTGATTTTTTTATTTTTTTTATTTTCAATAGCTAACAAGGAGACATGAAGAAATACTTCATAAAAAGTATGGCAAATATAATCTTTGAAATGAACTGATTCCTTCAAATAAATATTTGTGATTGTTATTTTAATTTTGAACAAAGCGACACAAAGAAATATATAATACTTCATACAAAATTATGGCTACTATCATATTAGTGATGGAATGCCTCTATACTTTGCGTTCATGGCTGGGCAAAAAAAAAACCTCAAAACTTTAAATTAAATTATCCTACCAAGAGGTGAAAAACAAAAACTGTAATTCATAATGTTATGCATTTATTCTATGGACAGGTTTCAAAAAGCAGTTGGTTTGTAAGCAAATTCAAACAAAATTAATTGCTGCTATTGTAACTCATAAAAAAGTAGAAAAGAGCAAGAAATGCACTATGTGATATAGCAATCCACAGGTCGTTAACCAATATTTTAATTAAAGCCTCACATTATGAAAACTTTACAACAGGTGATATGAAAAATGTACAACATTTTTTTTTCATGTTTTTACAGCTGGCAAAAATCCCCCCGTCCTTTTTCAGTTGGCTTTAGACAGTGCAACAAACTGGCTCTGTTTAGATTTACAGCGTCCACTTTTTCTTGTCTTTCTTTTTTTTTTTTTTCAAACAAAACGGTATCAAGGAGCAGTGTAAAAATACATCAATCGTGAAACCATCTGCCTTGATCCAGAAATTTGTATTTACCATAAAATATCCCCATTTGTTACACAAAATAAAAGCATAATTTAATTGTTAAACATCTGAAGTTAAAAGCAAATACATAAAAGGAGGATTTTCTCTTCTTTTTTTCCCCTTTTTTTTGGAGTGCCAGTTACTCTTGAGCAAAACAATGTGGGAGGGGCATTATCACTGGATACAGGAAGCCTGACCCCAAACCCACACACTCTACGGAACATATACAGCAGAATACAGCTACAACTTGATGACGCAGTGACATAGATGACATAATATGGCAGTTTATGTCTCTTTCAGTCTGTTCAGGTCTTCATCCAGAGAACCACACCCCAAGAACCCCCGTTTTTGTCTTTATTGTGTCTTATTCCTAAAGAAAGACAGACGTGAATGTTTTCAAACACCGCCCCGCCTTTAACAGTGTGATGATGGGATCAAAGTTTTTTTTATATTTTCTTTTAGGCCAAAGTTAATGCTGCAGGAGGAATGATGGGGTGGAAAAAGAGAAAGATTGAGGTTCTCACAATAATAACTGGCCAGTGTGAGGAAAAACAGACATGTTGATGTGTTGAGTTTATTGGTTTCCAGTACAGGGGCCTCTGTGAGTCATTCCGTTCGGGGTTGCTTTCTGTGACAGGCGAGAGGACCTGCCAAAAATGCTTTTTGTTGAAATGCATTCAAAATGTCCTTTCGCTGGGCTGAACTGACAATTTTGACCTTATAAATAAAGCTTCATTGTTAAATAAAACAGTGAAAGACACACCTGTCCTTTCACACACAATATGTGCCCAGAGTCAGTTTTAAATTGAGGATTGAGAGGACCCAACAAAACATAACAAAACAATCAGTGGGACACGTGCCCCGCAGACTTCCCTTATAGCTCCGCCTATTTCATAGACAAAAAACTCCCAGCTAACAAGTTTGCTCCACTTTTACACACGTGTGCATATCCGTCTGTACCAATGGACTAGTTCTTTGTATAACATTCTAAAATTCTCACACACTTCTTAAGTGCAACGTAGAAAAAGCAACGTGGAATGATGCTTTTTATTATTATTAATAAGCCTCTTCTTTGAGATAGGAGGACTTTTTCATTTGGCTCAGTAGATGCTGACCTGTGACAGGGCGTGGGCCTGGATTTGGGAGGGGTGGGGTTGTTGCTGCTGGGCAGTGGGCTGGGGGCTGCCAAGGGACGCGGAGCCCCCCACTGAGTGGGGCGTGCCGGGGGAGTGCTGGGGAGGGGAGCACTGGGACTGATGCTGCTGCTGCTGTTGTTGTTGTTGCTGCTGCTGCTGTTGTAGATGCTGAATTTGCTGCTGATGCATCTGATGCATCTGCATGTGTTGCAGCTGCATTTGATGTTGTTGTTGTTGATGCTGCTGCGGATGTTGTTGTTGCTGTTGTTGCTGTTGCTGTTGCTGCTGCTGTTGCTGCTGTTGCTGCTGCATGTGGTGTTGCTGCAGCTGCTGCTGGAGGTGGTGTTGGAAATGCTGATGCTGCATCTGCTGCTGGATGTGCTGGTGGTGCATCTGCTGCTGCTGCAGCTGATGGTGCTGGAGATGATGTTGCATCTGCTGCTGCTGGCTCTGTTGTTGCTGCTGCTGTTGAAGTTGCTGAATGCCGTGCTGCCCCGGTTGGCCCATGGGCGGCGGGCTCATTTGAGCCACGGCCGTGGACTGGGCGCCCGCCACCATGGCCCCTCCTCCGCTGCCCACCTGGCCCAATAGCTGCGTTGGCACTCCGGAGGGCATGTTCTGGTGGGCGACGCTAACGGAGGTCACGATCTGATTGCCCCCCCCCAGCCGCATCTGTAGGGGTTTCGGGGCGATGGCTCGCGGCAGTCCCTGCTGGAGGGCCTGAGCTTGGGCGGCGGCTGCGGACATGGACATGGATTGGTGTTGGTTGAAACTGAGAGGCGACGGCATCACCAGGCCGGGGGAGAGACTGGTGCACGCCAGGGTCTGCTGCACCGAGCGGATGGTCTGGGCTTCAGCCGACTCTGCTGCAGCCTGGATGGACATGAAGGGTTTAGCCACAAAAAGCCAGCGTTCACATTAACCGGTTCTCGCTTTAAAATGGAACCGTACGGTTCGCCATGCAGGGATCAACACGGCCTTATGAACCACGGATTTTCGGTTTAGCAATTAAATTCATCGTTATGCATTAATGTCTGTGTCCTGAAGATATCCCCTCCCCGCGACTGAATCCAGCTGGCGTTGCTCGCCAAAATCAGCCGATCTACAAGCATCACGACACGTTGTGAGCCTGTAGATCGTCCATATTCGGCGGGCGACACCATCGGATTAATAAATGAGCATAATGATAAGCATTGTCGTTGTCCTCTGCACTCGTAGCAAGAGCTCATTAAAAGTTATTTCCATCAGACCAGTTCTAACAAAGTACTCCATGACTGCAGATAGGGACTCTACTTGTAATCGTTGTAAGCATGACATCCATAAATCTTTATTAAAGCTGGAGTTTCATTGCCGTAAACTAAACTTTGGAGTGATGCTTTTCTTTGCGACAGTACATCCCCACCTTCCCCCACACGCGTGCGAAGCATACTGACGTAATGCAACTTTTCTTTGCCTTGAGAATAATTCAAGTAAAGTCAGCGATATATGGTTCATTTCTTTCTTGAAAATAATGAAAGGCAGACAATACTGGATTGTGTCTGAATAGAAAAACTTTAGGTAGCACTTGCTATGCATCCTATGTGTATAACGCATCATGAACATGACTTATAAATATCAAGTGTTATAATACTTCATAATTGCTACCAAACTTTTTTTTATTGCTACTAAGCAAAATAAAATTCTTCTTTTTTTACTGTACTGAAACAAAACCAAAACCGTGACCCAAAAATGTAGGTTTGAACTGAACCGTGGGCAAACAGAACCGTTGCATACCTAGTTCACATGTGCATAATACTAAGAATATTACAAATGTTTCCCTTTTTTGGGGTGTATTATTATAGGCTTTTTATTTTTATTGCAGATCTACAGTACAAGCTTGCTGCGAGTCGTGGTTAATGTTTTTTTAATACTAACAAAACAGCCACGACCGTCTCGGGGAAACACAAAATGTGATGCAGGGGAAAAAATGAATAATTTAATTGACTTGAATGTTTATCAATTTCACACATTTGCTGTACAAAATGGAAAACATCATTCTCACCTTGGAAACCAGGCTAGCGCGGTATGCAGCAAGTGCTTTTAAATACTCCTTTTTGGCAGCCTCTGTTTTGCTTTTATAACCCTGCAATGGCGAGAGAAAAAAAAGAAGGAAGAAAAAAAAAAGATGTTAAAGGCAGCTGACAGGTGTGAAAAGCAATCTTCCTAAACAAACATTACTCCCAGTTACCTGGAGGCAAAGTTCTTTCGAACACAGTATTCTAGTAATTCTAAATGCAACCGGCTTCCTGGCTGAGTCTATTTCATTAGTCACATTGTTTCCTTTGCTCACTCTACAGCTGCAGTAAAACATGATTGAGAAAAGGTGTACCTGATTAAAATCGAACTAAAACATTTTTCATTTAGCACCATCGGTTTAACCCTTTTAAGACCGGGAACGCATCCGTGTCATTTAAAGATTTCTTTGGCTATTGAAAAATAGCAGATCTACAAGATCATAGCACGGCACAGAGTGCAGATTTCTTTTGCAAATCTTTGAATATAATATATATATATATATTTTTTTTTTTTTAAAGCGTACATTTGCAACTCAAATCTTTGCTTCTTGGGGGTCCTGGAACAACATATTTTAAATCAGTGGTTCTAAAACTTTTTCATGTCCAGGACCTCCCAAAATGATATGTACTGTATTTGGCCGCGGACCCCCCCCACCCCATCTCTAAATATTGTCCCAAACTATTACTGTTCAGGATTAACCCATTAAAACCGGGAACGCATCCGTGTAACCACTTTAACCATTATTTTATACTTTTATTTTATTTTATCGTGAACATTTTTGAAAATCTTTGGACAGTGGTGGTCAAATCTTTGCTTCTGGGGATTCTACAAATGTCTTCTAAATCCCAACAGTTTAAAATAATAATTAAGAAATAAGTTGCCATACAGTATCAGTCTCAAACTATGTCAAGGACCCCCAAAATGATATGTATTTGGCCGCGGACCCCCATCTCAAATTATTTGGTTCCAGGGACCGCCCCCCCAGAAATTTGAGTTAAAAGTGTATACTATATATATATATATATATATTAAAAGATTTGCACACATTTTCAAGATTTTTTTATCAAAAATAGCCAAAGCAATCTAAAATGACACAGATGCGTTCCCGGACTGAATGGGCTAAAATTCATAAATTGCAAAAAGTAGCAGATCGACAAGCTCAAAACGCGTGGCTTCACGCCACGTTTTGAGCTTGTAGATCTGCTACTCATGATGCTTTTGTGTGACGCTGTTGTATGATCGAGTAGGGGCGTTAAATTACGAAAAAACACAACAAAAGTTAAAACATGTAGATAAGAGGTTTCTGTGGTTGTTGTTGTACTGCACCTGCTTCTGCTCCTCTCCCAGGCCGTCCCACATGGAGGCCACGATCTTGGACACCTCTCCAAAGGTGGCGTTGGGGTTCTGGCCCTTGATGGCGGCCTGGGTGTCTCTGAAGAACAGAGCGTAGGCCGACACCGGCTTGGAGGGCTCGTTGGGGTCCTTCTTCTTCTTCTTCTTGGGCGTCTTGGGCTTCTTGGCGGGGTCTACCGGGGCCGGCCGCTTTTCTCCAATCACCTGCAATACCAATATATGTGATCTCATGTTAGAACACCTGACTGTAGACATATCACAAAATGATATCGATATAAATATAATAATAGTAGTAATAATAAAATGATAATAATAATAATGACAACACTAATAATAATAATATGGTAATCACACAAACAGGGAAGGAGGAGTTGTTAAAAATGTGTGTGTGTGTGTGTGTGTGTGTGTGTGTGTGTGTGTGTGTGTGTGTGTGTGTGTGTGTGCAAATCATTCTAAATGTTATCCATAGAATATGTTGGATCAATTGTCAATGTATTGTACACCATAATGTATGCCAAACGTGTGCTAAGTTTAGTCTAAATAGAGACTTAAGACTTATGTTGTAGGAGATATTGGTCTTTCAAATGTTTTGGTATTTAATCATAGCGCCACCATCTGGCTGACTGGGAAATGTTTTGGAATGTATGAGTTTGCACAGATGTATTATAAAGTGTGTGGTTCTCTAGTATTTAAAATCTCAAGAACTTTAAAAAAAAAGATGGGAAGATGTTTCAAGCCAACTTTGGTAATTATTTAGATGCCACCATCACATATTTTTAGTGGCAAGGCCAGGGGTCAGGTCTAGGTTAGCAGGAATACAGATGGTTCTAGTGTGTAAACAATACACCACCTCTGTTCACCACTTCTTTTGTTTGATTTTTGGCTATTGCCCAGGCATAGCCAGCGTAAGAACTGGGTATCATTCCTACTGAAGCCACCCATGGGGTCTTGAACAGGGGGTCCGGGACCCCTAGGGGGTCCTCAAAGTTACTACAGGGGGGGGGGGGGGGCCGTGTGATAGGAACTTTTTTTTTAACATGAATCACTTCAACTCTAGCATCCCTGATCTACAAGCTCACAACGCCCCGCAGTGCTATTTTCAGCAAAGAGGTTTTTCGTGGTGAGGGAAAAAGAGCGGAACAAGTACATAGCCAAAGTTTACTATAATATTATTGGATAGTATTGGGGGTTTAAGTTGTTAAATGTCAAGATAATGCAAAAAGATACACACAAAAAAAAACATTAATGTACACAGCACTGATGATAGTGTTGTCAAAACAAGCCTATGAAGCCATCTATGAAAAAGTTGAATCTGCAACAAAAATCTATACAATATGTAGTGGAGCCCCACTACGTATTGTATAGAATTGTGTTGCAGATTAAACTTTTTCATCCCTGCTTCATCTCTCTCTCAGCTAAGGGGTCCTTGAGCTGAACCCTGCTGTATACACAACATCATCTCAAGCTCCGTCCTCACCCTGTTGCCTTCGTCCTGGTCGTCCTCGTTGATGGAGCTGGAGGGCGAGGGCGTGGCCGACTTGCTGGCGGGCGGCGAGGGCGACGTGTGGGCGATGTTGGGCCCGGTCATGTTCAGCCCCAACTGAGCGTTGAGCTGCGATTGGTTGATAGTGGTCAGCTGGTTTCGCGACATCATCCCGTTGGGGTTGTTCATGTTGATGATGGACCTCATCACCATGGCCGGGTTGGACGGGTACTGGCGAAGATGACCCGCTCCTATGTTCTGCAGAAACACAAAGCAGTGTAACAGTGTGAAACCTATGGTTCATATCTTCAATGTTCTGCAGAAACGCAAAGCAGTGCAACAGTGTGAAACCTATGGTCCATATCTCCTATGTTCTGCAGAAACACAAAGCAGTGTAACAGTGTGAAACCTATGGTCCATATCTCCTATGTTCTGCAGAAACACAAAGCAGTGTGAAAGTGTGAAACTATGATCCATATCGTCAAACCAATAAAGACATTTGGGTCATTGAATTCATTAACCACATGAACCACAACCCTTGTGTCTCTCTATTCTGCGTGTGTCGTTACAGGCGACCAGTCGGCGAAAATAGACGATCAACAAGCTCACGACGCATCTCAACATCTTGTGAGTTTGCAGATTAGCTATTTTCCTAGATTATTACATGCCATGACAGAGGACCACAATGGAAACAAGGTTTTAGATTTCTAGTGTTGTTTTTATCCTTTTGACTGTGGTGTGCAATAGGGCATTAACAGAATAATCGAATATTTGAATATTCGACTATCAAACCACTATTCGACCACTGTACATCAAAGTTGATTATTCTCTAAAAAAAAAACGTCAACTCGCATTCCTTGAGTCGAGTCATCAATGCCATTGGCAAAAGAAAAAAAAAATTGATAATCAAATCGATTAATCGAATATTCGAATACTTATAGGTTGAATAATTTGAATGCTAAAAATCACTATTCGTGAATGCCCTAGTGTGCAATCTGTATGTTCTTGTGTGTGTGTGTGTGTGTGTGTGTGTGTGTGTGTGTGTGTGTGTGTGTGTGTGTGTGTGTGTGTGTGTGTGTGTGTGTGTGTGTGTGTATGTGTGTTTTCTTTTCTTTTTTTACATGCGTTGTCAATCAGGATGTCAAAATAAAATGAATCAGAGTGCATGTCACTCTATCCTGTCTGAGCAGCCTGCTTCATAAGCCAGCAGTAGATGGCTACAGGGCTTTGATTGATTAGTTTCCAAAGTGCATTCATTGTATGGAAATCTGTGAAAGGGCAAGTTGTGACTCTGGCCAGTCCCCGGAGGGCATCATCATCATCAGTGCAGTAGTAGTTGACAGTAGAGCCAGTTCCTCTCTCAGTTAAGTACATAACCCTGAGCTAGGGATGGGGACCATATGAAAACTACATGTCACCATTATTGGGGGGGAAATAATTGAGATTAACGATATTATCGCGATAATCAAAATATCCTTAACATTTTAAATGGCACTTTTGTTGAACCACTTCAACCCCCAGCATCCCTATTCTGTCAGGGACGCGTTGTGAGCTTGTAGATCTGCTATTTTTGGCTCTTTAAGTATAGAGGGGTTTAAGTGGTACTAAATTTGCAGCTCAACAAAAGCTAATTCATCCGAGTGTATGACGGAGGACAATTTCACCATAAATTAATATCTCTGCAATACAATGATGATTATTTTAAAAGTCACGATAAACGATAATAACGATCATCGTCCCATCCCTACCCTGAACGTCTCCACAAAGAGACTGTTCAAGTCATGATCTGTATGCATGTAGCACTCTGTCTGCATGGAGGCTGCACACACAGCAACATGAAGGAGACAAAAAAAACGCCCTACACATTTCAGTGAAATGCCACTTTTTAAGGTTATAGTAACTTTCTCCCCCCTGGTTCTGTGACAGAGGTTAAAAAAAAAAGAAAAAAAGATACCTCCACTCCATTCAGAGATGAAATTCCGTCTGTTGGCAGCTTTCATAGATCATACTTTGACTGCCAAAGAGTGGGAAAAAATGCTTCTATATAATCAACTCCATAAATCAACCAGCTGAGGGGATAACATTTTACTGTCTGGGACAGACTCTCTCTCTCCCTCTCTTACCATCCAGGAGTATATAATACAATAACCTCTTCAAAATCTCTCATACAGGTTTTTTTTTTTCTTCTTTTCTTCCTGGTAAAACATTTGGTTCTTGAGAGAGTTTAGACGGGTGGGTGGGTGGGTATGTGGTGGTGGTGGTGGGGGGTTGCATTGATTGCAGTGAGGATGAAATTACAAGGACTGCCAGCTCCCCGGAGGGGGGGGGGGGGAGACTGATCAGAAAGCCAGCAGAGCTGACATGGAACTGAGAGAGAAAGAAGTGAACACATAAGCAAAAAAGAAAAAGAAAAAAGGAGGTTGATTTGTTCTCCCTATAGGCGCATCCATCTGTATTCAGCGGCGCAAACTCAATCTCTGCCAACATCAACACATCATAAAAACCCACGCACCTGGCTTTATTGAAAGAACCTCATGAGCATCTTAACCCGTTCAGACCCGGGAACGCATCTTGTGTCATTTTTAAGATTTCTTTGGGCTATTCAAAAAAATAGCAGATCTACAAGCTCATAGCGCGGCACATGGTGCCACGCTACAAGCTTGTTTTTGAAACATCGTGAAAATGTGTGCAAATCTTTGAATATATATATATATTTTTTAAAGCGAACATTTGTAACCCAAATCTTTGCTTCTGGGGATTCTACAAATGTCTTCTAAATCCTAACAGTCTATTTTTTTAAACTTATGTTGCTATAATATCAGTGGTTCTCAAACTTTTTTCATGTCAAGGACCACCCAAAATGATATGTATCCCCCCCCCCCCCCCATCTCAAAATATTTTGTTCCAGGGACCCCCAGAAGCAAAGATTTGTATTAAAAATGTATATATACTGTATATTAGAAGATTTGCACACATTTTCACATTTCTTTTTCTTCAAAAATAGCAGCTAGCTATAGCGCGGCACTCGGTACAGCGCTACAAGATTGTAGATCTGCTATTTTTGAATAGCCAAAGAAATGATAAAATGACACAGATGCGTCCCCGGATTGAATGGGTTAAAAAAAACAACAACAATATTGTAACACTGTCTCAGGCAGGAACATATTGGATGTGCAATCCATTTGTTTTTCCTCATATGCTATGCTGGGCTGCTTATCTTGACTGCAATATATGAGGCCAGGGCGGATGCACTTCCCCTATATTTACATGTGTGTACAATTCTGCAACATAGGCTAGATAACTGGTTCTCAATGTGGGGTCTTGTGGGGGCTTGAGGGAGTTCCAGCTAAATTAATGATAGTTAGGAAGCCAATGGACCCTTACAGGTCTGTATAACTCAAAACGTGTACAAATGGAACCACATGGACCCGTGTTGAGTTGACACTGGGGATTATGCAGTGTGGATTGTGGTCCCAAGACATGAAAATCCTATCAAATGCATGGGGGTCTGTGGCCTAATGCATATCAAACTGGGGGGGGGGGGGGTGCTTTGAATAAAAAAAAAGGTTGAGAATCTGGGCTGGATGATGAGAGAGGGAATGTTAACAAGTGTGCTGTATTATAGAAATGTGTGTGTGTGTGTGTGGGGGTGTACATGTATGTGTGTATATATATATATATACACACACACACACACACACACACACACACACACACACACACACACACACACACACACACACATACACATACACACACACACACAGACACACACAGACTAGATAAAGTGCTCCTGGGAGCACAGGTCTCCGCCAGGTCAAGTACGTTATTGTGGCCTCCTGGTGGCGCTATAATAGGCCAATAGTGCTATTTATTCTTAGGCTTTTCACGGCAATCGGACACTGCATTCATGATTTGAGGCATTTTGTGCCAAAAATTTGTTTTGCTAAATTATACCTGCTGGTGGCGCTATAACAGGCCAATGTGAAAAAGGGTAGCATTTCTTCCTCTGCCTAGAGGGAATGTGCGTGTGAAATTTCACGGAAATCGCAAGCTGCGTTCATGATTTGAGGCCTTTTGTTCAAAACGGACCAATCCTGCAAACTTTGGAAGCCAACCTTAGCCAATGAAGAGGGAATATGGGAAATCGGCGCTATAACAGGCCCATGAGAAAAATATGGGGCAGAGGTTCTGAATTGGCATCCAGGGAGTGTGTGTGCACAGTTTCGCAGAGACCGGGCCAACGGTGCCGGAGATTAGCTGCTAACGGACGGACAGGAGAGGCGGACGGACGGACAGGGTGCAAAACATACTCTCTCGCCATGCCTTTCAGCCTGGCGGAGACAATAAACAAGTACAGTGATTCAGATATCCATGGTTCAAATGGTTCCAGAGCTAACTGTCATGTCGTTGCTGTTGGGCAGAAACCTTGTATCTCCTGATTCCAACTCTGTATGTTTCTTTGTAAATAAATGCCCTACTAACTTCATCATACTACTGTGTCACACAAAAGCAGCAAAAATAGCCCATCTACAAGCTCAAAAGGCATTGCGATGCAATGCCTTTTGAGCTTGTAGATCTGTCTACAAAGATTATCGGACTTCCCACACCAACACTTTCTGATATGAACAATAAGGCCATCATCACACGCGTAGCACTCACACAATGGCATGTGACACTGATCATCCCTTACATCGTCACTTCCTACTTACGCCATCTGGACCAAGATAAAAGACTTTGAAATGGGTAAAAGGTTAGTTTTAGTAGATCGTTTTGTCCCTTCAGCCATTAAGCCATTAAGCATCTGTGTCATTTTAGATGTCTTTTGCTATAAAAAAAATAGCAGATATACAAGCTCATAGCGCGGCACCGATTGCTATTTATTTTTTAAACTCAACATTTTGGCAATTCTTTGATATATATATTTTTTAAAGCAAACATTTGTAACTCAAATCTTTGCTTCTGGTTGGGGGGGTCCCTGGAACAAAATAACTTTGAGATTGGGGTCCGTGGCCAAATACTAATTTTAATTTAGGTGGTCCTTGACATGAAAAAGTTTGAGAACCACTGATAATATAGCAACATAAGTTTTAAAAAAAAACTGTTAGGATTTAGAAGACATTTTGCAGAATCGGCCTCAGGTCTAATTTGGATTTTATTTTTTACACAAGCTTGATCTGCTATCTTTTAATAGCCAAAGAAATCTAAAATGACGCAGATGCTTTCCCCGGTCTTAACACATTGCATGCCAGTCGCGTAGATCTACGCGAACCTATTTAAAGCCGCAGCGTGCCAGTCGCGTAGATCTACGCGAACCGCCGATTCCCATTGTAATCGCCCCAGGTGCACTTTCCGAATTTTTTTGATCCATTTCCGTTTCCGGTTTCCGGTCGGAAACGGAATTATTCGGGTTCCGGTTTTTTCGATCGTATCCGCTTCCTGTCTGGGATCCTGTTTAAAACTCGATTTCCTCGGTTGTTGTTTTTCTCCTCGCTGATCACTGTTTACCGTTGCTCGGCTGTAGCTTCAAGATGGCGGCACGGATTTGGAAACTGTTTTCGCTGGTCGTTTCTCACGGATCCGCTGTGTGTTTAGAACCAAATGAACGCGCACTTTTAACTTATTTAGCGAGGTCTGTGGCGACATGAAAAAAACTAAAAAACAACAATAAAACGCTGGCACTGGTGAGTACATTATGAGATTAAACTCTGGCATGGAATGTGTTAATGGGTTAAACAAACTGCCTCGCTGATGGGACATTTTCCGTGTATACCGGGGACTTCATGTGTTATGTTGTTATGATGTTCTACGCTGTATGGTTATGTGTTGTTCTGTTGGAACAGACTGTGAAGATGAATATACCTGAGGGGACAATAAAGACATTATTAAAGTCGTTATTATTATGTTTGAATTTGAAACCTGTAAAGTAACCGTTGTTGGACATATGAGGTTTCCACCCGACAGCCCCGACGACCGTCCATTGCCTAGCAAGCTGTTGAGGTTGACAGCTCTGGGTTTTTTGCTCTGCTCGTGGAGAACATCAAAGCAACACGCACACTGAGCTCATTAGTCGTGGCCATCTGTATGATAGCACTTCTGTTACGTCCCAATGATGCAATTCTGACTTAGAGCAATAAGAGAATTCTGCAATTCGTTTTTGGAATACGGTGATTTCCCCACGAAAATGGCCTTTTTAGATGTCGTTCACTCGCTGATGGCTATCAGTTACACGTCATCATATCCTGCTCATCAGCATGCTAAACACATTAACCCATAAAGACCGGGAACGCATCTGTGTAACCAATTTATCCATATTTTACTTTGGCTATTCAAAAATAGCAGATCTACAAGCTTGTAAGCGCGGCACCAAGTGCCGTGCT